>NW_009259598.1:1830161-1830472 GCF_000687185.1 Egretta garzetta
GCGTGGGGGGGGCAGGGAAGAAACCCAGTGCTAGGTTGGATGGCAAACCCCATCACCCTCTCAACAAAACACTTGGCTCCTGGTGGGAAGATCAGCTCATTGAGGATTGCATGGCCTTTCCCAATTCTAGGTTCCAGCCCCAAAATCCTGATTCCAAGGGACTCCTCAGAGAAGAGCCTCTTTGGGGCCTTGTGTATTTTCCACCCAGCTGGGACATTTCTGCTTGCCAGCCTGAGAATCACTTCTGTAGCTGGGAACAGAATCACAGCAGCCTATATATCTGTACCCTACCAGCCTTGGGCTAGAGAGGT
>NW_009259598.1:1830541-1830745 GCF_000687185.1 Egretta garzetta
ATCCCAGCGAACTGACACCTCCTGTTTGCTCAGAGGATCAACACTGCCATGGCTCTTCCTATGAAAAAGCTTTGGCCTGAGGGCTTCAGTTTTAGAAGTCGCAATTTTAGCGTCTGCCCCACTAGGTATGGAAAATGCCACTAGAAGAGGGCAGTTTTCAACTTTTTTTGCCCACTCCTTTGCTGCCCTGGAAAAGAAAGATGG
>NW_009259598.1:1830914-1841974 GCF_000687185.1 Egretta garzetta
CTTGTTTTCTGGGAGGCAGATGAAACACTGGATTCATCTCACCTCTCAACACACGTATCATGCTGCTGCAAAAGCCCCTTCAGAAGCCTCCTTGCTGTGCAATGAATCCACACAAGCCCTCCCTACCAGCCCTGGCCTCTTTGCAATGTCCCTGTCAATGCTTTCATTCCACCCAGATGTAGGTTGCAGAAAACCTTTGCAAAAGGTCCCAACCATCTGACTTTCCACCCAGGCAGGATCTGGGCAACTCTCTCTTCCCCCCGCGCCCTCACTACCGGCTGTGGATTTCCTGGCCCCCTCGCATGCGCAGCCTGACCCAGAACGGGGCGCACTGCCTGGGCGTAAGCAGGTGCTCTGCGTTTCTCACCTCTTTCCCCTCATTTCTCTCTGCGTCCTATATCAGTCTGTGATTAAATCGAGCCTGTTTAACCGCCACAGCCAGATGTGGGGACCCTCTTCATTTGTTACCAAAAAAAAAAGGAAGAAAAAAAAAATAAAAGAAACAAAATTACATGTGGTGACAGTTGTCTGCACGTGAAACGTGGCCTGTAGCCCTCCGTATACCCTGAAGCCACAGGATCTTTACTTGGGTCGTGGGAACTCAATTTATCAGACCTTCAGAGACCCAGTCTTAAATATTTACCCCAAAATAGACCCTGCTGTCAGTGAGGCTGAGGAAATGCATGCTCTGCCAGACTCCACACACCCCTCCCATACAACCCTCCCTGTGAAGTCAGTGCAGATCTCAGTCCTCCTTGCCCAAGGAGCCTTCTCCAGCACAGACCCGCTCTTCTCCATCTCCGTGGGCCAATACAAGTCTTGCTGCCCTCTGTCTCAGAGATCCCCTTCCCTCCAGCCAAACTAGATATTTTCACAGCCACAGAGAATTTGTTCTACATCTGCTCCTGGAGCAGCTTCCCTTGGTCCCAGCCCAAGCAACTTCACTGCCATACAAGCATGTCACCCTGAGCTCCAGCAAATATCCTCTCCGTTACACTTCAGGAGGTGTCTCTTGCCACCATCCCTGCGAAGATCAGGTTTTGGGGTAACACCAGCATCCCCTTGGCTTGATTGAGGTCCTCACAGACAAACCCAAGTGACACACAGTCATGCTCAGAGGAAAACTTTGTCCAGGGAGCTTGGTCCAGGGTCAACAGTTTCAAGCCACAAGCATTTTCTTCACTATTTTTTTTGCCTCTTCAAAATTGCATTTTCTAGGACAGAGAATACTCTGGGATTTCCCAGCCCCCCATCGCTAGGTGGGACCCTTATGGGGACCAAGGCTACAATCCCTAGGGTGTTGTTGCACAATGGAGGGTCAGCAAGCAGAGCCAAGCCAGAAACTCAGCCAGGGCAAGTTAACAGAAATTATGGAGAAAGCTTCAGACTTAGAGAGGAAGAGATGGAGACATGAGGGAGGAAGGGAGGGAGGAGGAAGGAAGGGGGATGATATCCGTCCCAAGGCCAAAGCAGGGAGGTGAACAGACAGAATAAGCAGTGAAGCCTATCATTGCCTCCCAGCTGGTACAGATCCTCTGAGACAGGCTGTGGGTCACAGCCCGTTGAGGACAGGGCTGTCGTCTATGTGGAGCTTTATCGGTGGCTGTTTCTTCTTTCTTTCTGTCTTGCTCCAAATTCTCAATTTCCAAAAAGGGTGGGAGATGTCGCAGAATCAGCAACACATCCTGAACAGCTGCTGCCACCCTCTATCTCTGCCTCACTCCTTGTGTCTCACTGCTGCTGCTGAAGGCCCCGGAGAAAGAAACTGCTCTGCCTGGCTAATAGGGAGGGCCTGAGGAGTGACATTACACCACAAGTCCAGAGGACTGTGGATGTCTGGTGGGATTTGGTTCCAGGTTCCCATTAGGTCCGATTTAAAACTTCCATAGACTAACAGCCTTTGGGTCAGGCTCCTGTGGAAAGAGCCATTTGGAGAAAATACAAGTTTTCCCAGCTCAGGCTTATTCCATGACATGATCTGGAAGCTCTTTCCTCTCAAGGACGGGAGAGCACCCAAGGCTTTTCGCAGAGCAATTAGTGCAAAGATGGCCCGGCTGCACCTCCTGCCTGGGCAATGGGATTCTTCCATGGCCACAGGTAGAAGGTGGTGTATACAGACATAGATGGCCAGGTCTCTCCACCCATTTGCATGAAGATACTTAAGCATCTAATTCCAGTTTGAATACGCCTCTGTGCTAGCAAAGGAAGCACTTTTTGAGGGGTGTATGATTTTTAGAGACAATAAGCAATGCAGCTCCTTCTGAAATCAAGAAAAGGGCAAAAAAAAAGACACGCTTCTTGGGGAGGTGGTGGGGAGGGAAGTCCTTGAAGGAAAAGTAATGCTATTCCAGTGATTTAACAAGCCTCCCTCTCCTTACTCTTCCAACAGCCTATTTCAGGATTTCTAAGAAGCCTCCCTTTTCCCCGACGATCCTTTTTTGAGCACAGATGGATAAACTTGAGGCTTTATTCTTAGGAAGAATCTTTTATCAGCTTCTTGCCCCAATAGTGACAATTTTCATTTCATCTGAAAATGGGGATAGGCAGCTGGATTTGATCAAACAAGAATCAGCCCAAACCCAAGCTCTAAACACAGCTTGAGCTTCTTGAGAAGGTCTAATAAGTTCACAGAAGTTCCTACATTTCACCCATTCCTACTGCCTCTCTATTTCCAGGTTCCCACTGGGAAGAAAAAAGTGACTTTCATCAGACTCTGAGCTCAAATTTACAGATATAGGCATTTGCTAAGAAACACCAGTATTCTTGAAATGACAGATTTAATGGGCAAGTAAAGGTGACAGCAGTCCCTCTCGATGCCATTATTGTCACCCACTCTTGTACCAGTAAGCAGCTGCCTAACTTTGCAACCCATCCAGTCAAGTCACTGATGCTTCTTAAGTTATTTCCCCCCAACCCATTTTAGAGATGGGGAAAAAAAACACACACACAGAAAGGGAAGCATCTTTCTAGATACAAAGACCAACAGCAGAGCCAGAACCAGGCCCCCTAAGGCTGGTGCTCCTGTCATTACACCCCAGCAGCAGACGGAAGTTTGCACCACATCACCCATCACTGCGGGATGCATCTCCAAATGCTAGTAAAGCCCCTCAAGTCCAAACTGGGAGAATTTTAGCAAGCCACATCCCTGCATGAGACCAGCTGAGGCATGTGGGCTCTACAGAATCCATCCAAACAGCTTTCTTGTCCTTTTGGAAATAGGAAGAGCTCAAAAAAAGGACCTCAGGCCCAGCTGGGATAGGCAATATCACACAACCACAGCTCAGAAGAATTTTCCAAACTTTTGTGTTCTCCTACTCTGAAGCAGAGCCAGTTCAGCCCACTCACAGCGCGGCCCATGATCTGCTCCAGGAATTTCTCATGCTGGCCCTGGATGCTCCCTGCCAGAGGGAACATGAGCAGCTTTGCCCTGCTCCGATAGAGAAGCTACCCCACAGCCCATCCTGGAGAGCAGAGGTATCCCACCACCCCAGCCCAATCCCTGGGCCTCTGCATGGAGGAACAGGATTCCTTACCCCCACCCCTACCCTGAAAAGACAACACCCACCATGTGGTTTCCTGAAATGATAGCGGTATTTGTCAAAGACAGCAGTGAGAAACCCAAATGTGGTAAGTGGCCTCCTCTCAGTTGAGAGCTGCTGGTGCTTATGCTCCAGAGTAAGGCTGTCACCCTGTGGGGCCAGCAGCAACACCTTACTCTTTGCAAACTATCAAAGGCACATGCAATGCAGCTCTGGCTCAGAGCGGAGATGGCTTCATCTGGCAAGCTGTTAGCCACAGAGGGAAGTGTGCAAAAAACATGCAGGAGACATACATTGTCCTGGCCTAGCTTTAATGCTGACATTTGCTTTACAAGATGAGACTGTGCCCACCTTGCTGTGCAGTACTTCCTCTGACAGCCTCAGGCCTGATCCTCTGAAGATGACATTTAAAAGTCAGGCAGATACTGGAGGTGGGGAATGGGCTCATGGCCCAAGGCAAAACATGCCAAATGTAAACACAGGGGTCAAACAGGGATAATTCTGGGTTTGCTGCAATTATGCATCGCATTTGCTGCTGCTTGGTCAGGGATGAATGAGAAGAGGAGGATTCAAGATTTGAGAAAGTTTTGGGTCAGACATATGGCTCTGACTGTGATCAGTCCACACGAGGGACAAGGCAGAAGCAATGCATCTCTTCTCCAAGAGTCCTTCTAGCTGCTTTTAAGGGTCCCCAGTAGCCAGATCATCATCATCCCTTGACAAGGCAGCAGAGAGGCTGGGCCAGACAAGTACCAGCTGAGCATGCCATTTGGCTCCCCCTGACACTGCTGCAGGTATTTTGATTTACAGCATCACTGCTACCAAGGGGCTGCATCAGCGGCTGTCACACCCAACATCTGGGGTGTCTGAAGCAGCTGTAAAGTTTGCCCTAAGCAAGGATGGCAAATCAGAATGACAGCTCACAGGTAAGACCGGGCAGAGAGCTTGCTATCCTCTCCAGTGCAGGAGGGAAGGTGAGGACCATCAGCATTGACTATAAGATTCTGCACCAGAAAGCATCCCCTAAACCTGGCAGCACTCCTCTGCCTGTTCTCTCAAACCTTAACATCTGCCTTTTCTCTAAAAATAAAGTTCACATCTAACCACTTGCACAAAAGCAGGCTTAAGCCACCTCCTCATCACCTTTGGACCCTAAAGCTTCAGGGAACAGAGGGAACAGAATGGAGAAGAACATCCATTGAGTCACTGATGAGGCAGGACGAGCTGACCAGAGATCTGCAATAGTTCTCGGCAGCAGAGACTCTGGACAGCCTGGAGGTGTGGGTTTACATGCTTGGTGGATTAGACATGGCACTGACTCAAACGTAGCTATGAGCTGGTGGAATGTGAAGGAGCAGTTTTTACATCAGCTGAACAGTGTTGAAATAAAAGCCCCAGCAAATACCAATCACCCGAGGCCTGCTTTAAGCAGTAAAGATGCTCTGACCTTCCAGTTTGGCCAAATGGAGCTCCTGGGACCTCCTTGATGTTGCAGGCTCATCCTTAAGGAGCAAAAGTTGCAAAAGGAGACATTGGGTGGGGGGAGCCTGCCTGAGTGGCAGGGGAGGAGGGCCAGGGACCCTTCAGGGCCCGATTCCAACACAGACACTGCCATATAGTATAACCTCAGAAGGGATACGATCTCTGACTGCTTAGGAGCTGGCTATAGACACCTCATTTCTGTGTCTAGCTCAGCAGCCTGCAGTTGAACTACAGTGTTATCTTCTGGAAAGACAGTCAGTCTTGATTCAGAGCCTTGACATGTTTGGGAGCGCACTGCACTCTTCAGGAGCCCATTTACATTCCCCTATGAAGAGCTGCATCTTACTTCTGTTTTAACTGTGCTGGCCTGCACTTCCAACACCTGGATCTTGTTATGACTCTGGTAGATGAAAGAGCCCTCTACCACCAGACACCTTCTCCCCTTGTGGTTATTTATAGGTTAGACTAAACAGCTTCAAGCTTTACTCGGAAAAACTCCCTGGCTGGAATGCCTAACTCGCACACTGAGATGCATTTTGCATTCTGGAAACTCTCTTCCACCCTCTGTGCATGTTACATCTTTTTGAAAGGTGAATGGAAATTCCAGATGTGACCCCTCAGCACTATCCAGAGAGCTCATCCGCATCCCCACACCTCGCTAGGAGCCCAGGCAGGGCAGCCTGTCCTGCCCAGGCATCAGCCTCTGCTACCAAATAACAAAACCAGCAAGAAATCTGCAAGGCTTTTACCTCAAGAGGCTTTAATTAGCACACAAGTGTATTGCTAATAACACCACTGCTGTTTTAGAGAGGAGGAGGATAACACTAACAAATAATATTTCTCAAAATAGTAAATAAAATAATAAAAAACAATAGCAGCAACATAGCTATAAGCCCTCTGCAGTTGAGTTTTCATTTCTGCAGGGCATAAGCCAATGCCATTGGAAAAAAACACCGCAAACCGTCTCAGATGTGCAGTTTATTCCCTCCTTGCCCAGCAGCAGCTCCTCTGCATATCAAGCGTTTGTCACTGTTAAACTGTGTGACAAAACCCCTCAGATCTGGTCAGTCAAGGAATTTGGGGGGTTCAAAGGAGCTTTTCAGCAAAATGCATGCAGGGAGGATTTTGGTGACATCCTGACAGCTAAGGGGGGTGTTAGAGTCTAAATTAATTCACCATTGGCTATTTTGGTTTCTGAATGATGTTGTTCAGAAGTAAGAACACATTGGTCATGACATGCCCTCTGGTGGCAACGGTGCTGGGGTGGCTTGGGGCAGACGCAGAGGACAGCAGCACCATGCAAGGTGGCAGCTGCCTCCTTTTGGGGCTGGGCACTGCAGGGAAACCAACCTGCAGCAGCTCCATCCTTCGCTCCAGGCCTGCCCAAGGCCCAGCTCTCTGCCAAACCAGAGGCATGATGAAGTTTAAGAGCACAAAGGGCCATTAGAGCCCTTGGCCTGGCTTTCTGTCTAACACATGTCGCAGAATTTCACCCCTGCAATAGAGCTCAGTAATTTCCATCTGACTAACCACCTCTCTCAAAGTTATGATTTGAAAACGTCAAGGTCATATAGCCAGCATTCTGCCAGGCTCTTCTGCTATGCTGCCAGAGTTGTCAGTTCCCATTATTTTTCTCAAATATGAAATTCAACAAGCTTTACAGCTTCCCCTCTGGGATTGTACATACCAGAATAACTACTCAGCTGTTTCTCAACAAGCTGATACTATTATTATTTTTATTATTATTACATTCTCAATATTCTTCTTGTCTGGGGTCACACAACTATTTAGTGTCAGACCTGGGAATCCTAACTCCTACCTCTTGTTTTAAATAATCTGCGTGTGATTCGGAGTAAAACCACATGAACTTTTTTCCTTTCTCAGTTTGACACCAGTGTGAAAGCATTTTTTGTTGTTGCTAAAAATAGGAAACAAGAGGAAATGTTCCAATCTTTTGGAAAACACAACATGCCCAGGAAGGCACACAGACGATCGCCATCCTGCATTTTTTCCTTTCGCTGCCAGATGACCGATTTCACAGCACTCCAGAGGAAACTGGCACATTAAATTGGCAAATTCTTCCAGGGGCAATGTCATTTCCCACTTCACATGGGCTCCGAAATAAAGATCCCACCCTCCACCTAGGGACACAAGCTGCCAGCATGGTTCTGCTTCCAAATTCCATCCCTTTCAAACTGGATCCCTGGCAACATCTTTTAGCATGGCACTGGAGTGCTCCTTTTTTTGCTCGTCCCCTCTTGTCTCAGCTGGCTACTCTCCTCTAGTGGCTGCTAGCAGCTACTTCAGAGCAGCCAGCGCTTCAGAGACACACGCAAGAAACTTAAATCACTGAGTAACTGGACCTTTATGGAAGTTTTTTATTCCCACCCCACCATCAGAGAAGAGCTATGCATAAGGGAAGTGTTATGTACCTGCACCATAAAGAGGGATGTTGTATCCATAGTATTAGGGTTGTCTGCAAATCAGGGGACTAGTGGATTTCTGCCAGGGTCTGGATACTCTGCTCGTGATAAGTCCAACACAGACTGTGCTGCTCTGAGAAGAGCTTTCTAAGGGTACTGTACCACCAAGAAGAATATTTTCATGTCAGATGCTGCTTTTTTATCAGCTCTGAAAGCATCTCACAAGGAATGCCAGTACTTACAGATGGGAAAATGAAATGTGGAGCTGCCTGTGGTTACAGCAGGCTGGCTGCAGAGCCAGGACTAGAGCCCAGAATAATAGGAAGCATTGCCCCACTAACCACAGCACCCAGCCTCCCCTAGCATCCCTCACTCAGGACTTCCCTCGCCACCCTCTTCCCAAAGCAAAGCCCCTGGAGTGCTAAGAGCTAAAGACTTAATTTTATTTTCAGAAATTTGTCTATGAAGTTTTGAGAAGGAGTTAAAAGAAGAATATTTCCAAGAGAGTAAAAAAACAGGCAGCACAGGGCTGTGAAGTACTCTTATTTACACAATAGCTCCCACTCATGAATAAATCAGGTAATGCAGGCATCACATGCAGAGGGGCATGCACAGCAGCCCAGCCAGAGCAGGAAAAATACTTATGCTAGAATTTCAGCTGCCTGATTTGCAGCAACCCATCTCTGTAGAGGGAGCTCGCAGCAGGAGACAGTGGGTGCCAGGGGAGCACTGAAGATTTGTGGCTGCTCATCTGGATGAGCATACGCCCCGAGGAAGGACGCAGCACACACACATACAGCAGTGGACCCTGCTGGGGTGCAGATGCTTGTGCGACACTGTGTGATGGAAGGCACCGCACCAGGCTTGCCTCTGTCCTGGCAGGCAGATTCTTCAGCTGCAGATGGAGCTTGTGCCTGGGGGGAAACTCCTTGAAGCCTGCCTGAGCTGGGAGAGCTGGTGCACAGCCCAGCTTCTAGTGCCCCTTTGCTCTTGACCACTGTGGTGGACACAACACAAGTGGGCACAGGAAGGTTTACTTTTGGTAGCCTCATCTGACCTCATAGCTGAGCCTGCTTCTAGCAGGAGACTGGACTAGAGACCTCCTGAGGTCCCTTCCAGCCTGAATTGTCCTGTTGGGCATCCCACCCCAATGGGAATACAGGCTAGGTTAGGCAAGGCTCCCTCAGCAATGCTCAGGTGGGAGTTGGGCATTGCAGAAAGACTTGAAATAACTAGCTGGGAATTGCTGACAGGTGTGGAGGGGTCTGAAATCTTGCCTTTCCAGAGCTCCTTCTTTCCTACAAAAACTGAAGGAAGAAAGACTGTGCCCATGTTCTCATTAACTGCTCAGCCTCTCCGCTTTCCAACTCCCAGAAAGATGTTCCAGGTCTGCTGAGGAAGGCACCGGATGCCCTCCATCCATATGGACAGAAACAAGCATTGCACAGAAAAAAAAAAAAACAACTGCATCAACTGGAGCAGAGAGAAGCTGTGTGGCTGTACAGATCAGCAGTTAATTCTCCAGAGCAGGAAAAGGGTGCTGGATCTCAGTCTGTATTCTTCAGGATTGTGTCTGTGTTTTACATGAAGCAGTTACATGCATAAACACTCCTGAAGGCAGGGACTGCTGTAAATAACCAGCTGAAGAGCAACAGTAAAAAAGTACAAAGTACTGGAGACAAGAGACTAAGAAGAGACTGTCCTCATGCAATAAAACTAGGAGTTATGGATCAATTATGTGCTGTATCATATTGCACCCTTCACAATCTCAATGAGATAACTCAGCTAAATAATACCCTCATGCTCCTCACGGCACAGACAAGGGAGTGAGAGACTTAGTGGCAGAGATAAGAGCAGACCGAAGTCCTGACCTGCACGCATCTCAAACACGTGCACGCTACTCCCTCACTCTGCACTGGCTCCCTACCCGATCTCTCTTCTGCCTCAGACATTCCAGGATCTAGCACCACACCACTGATCATCGTTTATTTTTCTTTTTTCCCCTGCTGAGTGTGATGGCTGGCATATTATATTACAATGAGGAAATGCTGCCTCACTTAGTACTCTGATGCACACAATGTTCATCAGCTAAAGCACCTGTCCACACTTGCTTCCCCATTTACTCACCCCCTAGATTTGCTACAAGAGTAACTTGTAAGTTGGTTGAATTAACTTGATGGCAAGCTGAGACCAAGGGGCACAACACTTCCCATGGTACCACACATAGTACCAACCAGTCTGAAGCAACCAGTCTGAAGCACCCCCAGTGCTCCTACAGACATTTCTGGCTCCACTCCAGCCCGTCTTTGCAGCACCAGCACTATACCCATGTTTTCAGTCCAGACCTGCCAGCGTCCCCTCCTCTTCCCATCCAAACAATTGCAGTCTGACACTTCTCAAGAGTCACCCAGCAAATTGCAGCCTACCAACATTAAGCACTCACATTTCCCCTCTTTTAGCTTCATCTGCAATGTCAGCTTACTCAATAGCATGCAGACCTCCAGAAGTTCCCCAGCGGGAAGCTACAAGGCTTCAGCATCTCCCTCTCTCTCTTTTCTTAACATGCTGGGGGGCTGAGAGCCTGCCCCACCTCCGCTACAAAGCTCTGCCAGAGACAGACATCCCTGCTGAAAGATGGCAAATTGGCCACCTCATGGTTTGGCAGAACGCTGACACCCTGGGAATTCACATAGACAAACTGCAGCAAGATTTCCCAGTCAGCACCACGCACCACACGCTCCCCCACCCTGCCAGGTACTTTTAATATCTTCATTGCAATTACACTCTGCCAGCCCTCTGCCAACAGTTTTGCTTGTCCCTGAGCATATAAGGCAAAAGATCACCCTCGATATCACACTTTCAGTCTCCAAAACTATGTTGCCTCCTACCTTTGATGATCAAGAAATTTGCTTCTGCAGGCATGTTTGCTTTGAACAATCCAGCCTCCACCTTCCTCTGCCTCCTCGTTTTCCCTATCTGCTAACAGATTTTCCTGCTATTGTTGAAAAGCCAGCAGCGTGTGGAAGCTGCGTTGCCATCCAAATCAAATGCGATCAGGACCTTTAATTTCCAGCATGGCAGCTGTTGTTTACATCACTTTTTTTTCCCCTCTCACATGCAGTAATTGGTTCTCAGTGTTCTTGCTCTCCCACACATGTACTTACACAGGAAGCAAGGGGTGGGAGTTGTAGTGTGGGGGTTTCCTGTTCTGTCTTTCTGAAACACTGAACTGACACCAAAGCTTTGATCAAAAAGATCTAAGCACACACGCTGGTACACCGAGGTTCAGCTAAGAGTACATTATTTCTTACAACAGGAAAACCCTAAGCGCTCCCACGGTTACAGGGTTCCTGCCACACCACGGGTACTTTTCAAGCTCTTTTAGTAAATAATTTCCTAAGGGGAACAGGGGCCTTTCCAAAGCAAGTGCTATGCTGTTACACAAGGTTTTGCGTTCCTGGTTACGCTGCAGCAGCAGGGTGAGGGCTCTCCCCACAAGGTGCCCAGACTAGAACTGGAAAACCACAAGCTTCAAAACACCCCAGGAGATGAAAGCAGCACTCTCCTGAGCCTCGGAACAAGGCGGACTGAACTTTAGACCCTTGCCCCGCCGACA
>NW_009259598.1:1842344-1846868 GCF_000687185.1 Egretta garzetta
GCGGCTTTTTTAAAGGGGCCGCGGCCCAGAGGGCGTCCGCGTTGGGTGGTGCCTGCAGCACCGTGTCTGTACGTATATAGATATGTATGTATGCATGTTTTTGCGTATATATATATATATGCGTGTGTGTCTGTATGTACACACGTACGTGCGTGTAGATGTATGCGTATAGGTCTGTATACGTATACTTATATATATAGGTGTGCATGCGTATGTAGTCGTGTGTGCGTGCGTGCAGCGGGGGCCAGGCGGGGCCTTTGAAGTGGTGCCAGGGCAGGGTGAGGTTGGCCATGGGGAACAATTCCTTCCCCTTGGGGCTGTCAGGCACTGGAAGGGGCTGCCCAGGTGCAGCAGCCCAGCCTTCATCCCCCCGGTGTGGGGTAGTATTGGTCCCCTCTCCCCTCCCGGTACCTGCCCCTGGGGCAAGTGGGGCTCCGGCCTCGCTGCTCCCCGGGGCTGAGGTGGCTTCGTTGCTCTGAGCTCCCATCTCGGGGTGGTGGGGGTCTCTGTGTCCACAGAGGTCGGGCAGCAAGCACGCAACCACGCCGGCGGATAACTACTACCTGGCTCGGAGGAGGACTCTGCAGGTGGTGGTCAGCTCCTTGCTCACCGAAGCTGGCTTCGAGAGCGCCGAAAAGGCCGCGGTGGAGACGCTGACAGAGATGTTACAAAGCTGTGAGTATCCAGCTTTGGGAGCGTCCAGCAATCTCACGCTGACCCCCTGGAGTTTCTTGTTTCTCTGCTTTCAAATGGGCCTTCACCCTTTCATTTTTTTATTGTGCTTTTTTTTTTTTTTCTTCCATTTTTATTATCTTGTGTTAATGACGTTAGCGGAAGGGTAGACTGGTGGCCAGAGCCCTGGAGTCACAGGTGTCTGTGAGCATGAGCTGTTTGTCCAAACACAGAATGACTTATTTATCTTACTCAGGAAGTACTCATTAGCTACTCATTAGGTGTCCTAATAAGCTCCGCATATTGAGATGTTGCCAGAATAAATAGAGAAATATCGAAGTTCCAAACCCTTGGTTAGTTAAGGCCGTAGACGTTCCTGTGTTTGGCAGCTCTGCTCCTGCTCCTCTGGATGATGTGCCTGGGATCCCAGATTACCTATTTTTCTGAAGTCAAGAGGTGATCAGGTTTTGTATTTTTTCACGCTTGTGACGCATATTTGCTTTTTGCATTTTGTGGAAAGCATCTGACTCGTTGCTCTTTAGTGTCTCCATATTTTGCACGTGCTTTGATTTTAAATACGCATGCTGTGAGATGCTGGATTCCAGGAGCTATTTTTCATTCCTTGCTAAATCTGCTAAAAATTCAGGTCTCTGAAGCCAGGGTTGGGCTGATACCTGTGTGGCTGCTGTCTGAATCAAATATATTTTTTTTCCTCCCAGATATTTCTGAAATTGGAAGGAGCGCAAAGTCCTACTGTGAACACACGGCCAGAACACAGCCGACGCTCTCCGATATAGTGGTTACTCTAGTGGAAATGGGTGAGTAGTTGGCTGGTTCCACTGATTCCAGCTGCCTGCATTGCAGAAGGTTTGGGTGTGCTCCGTTGGTAGGAAAATCTGTCCCCAATGTTTCTGATGTTTGTGTGATGCCTGCTGCTCTGGGCCTCCTGCAGGCACTCAGCTATCGCTGCTGCGGATACAGTATGAATATGTACAGAATGGGCCATTTTCTTTCTCATGTAATTTGGAGCCCTTGGAAAAAATCTGGAGAAGCCTAAGATTTTTGACAGGTTAAACTCTTGGTGTGATTTCTGTTTCCTCTTTTGTATTTCAGGGTTCAATGTTGAAACGCTTCCTGCGTACGCCAAGCGGTCCCAGAGGATGGTCATCACTGCCCGTATGTGGGAAATCCTTTCTATTCTAATGCAGGAAACTGGAAATAATTCAACATTCCTCTCTGCTGGCATCCAAAGCTCCTGCCTTTCAGATGGATGATGCAGTCCAGTGCTCCTGAAGTGCAGTTTGTGTTAAGGCTTCCTGTGAAGGAAGGTGCCCTCTGCCGAATCAGTTGCCTTTGCTTCAGCATCCTCATTGCACAGGAGAATCCTCAAGATGGTTTTGTTCTCCCTGTGTAGGAGAGAGGGATCAAGTAATCCTTGTTCCCTTTTGGGATGCCAAACGCAGTCTGAAATTATTGCTGGTGGGATGTGCTCTGTCCCTTTTATAGGACCTGGAGGCATGGGTCTCAGCTCAGTATAAGTTCGCACCTTCTCCCTAAGTCTTGGCAGAATGAAGCTGGCTGATTTGTGTGTGTGCATGTTTTTCAACCGTAGCTCCTGTGACAAACCAGCCTGTGACTCCCAAAGCTCTGACAGCTGGACAGAACAAGCCACATCCATCCCACATTCCTGGCCATTTCCCTGAGTTTCCGGATCCTCACACTTACATCAAGACACCAGTGAGTGAAAAAAGATTTTTATGCCAGTTTGGGGTCTATCTGAAGTCAGTGACACCAGGAGTGGTGTACAAGGATTTTTAGCACAGTGCTGGTACCGTTTATCCAAAACGTTGCTTCTCTTGGCTTAATATATCGCTTGTTGGTGGTGGGTTGTCCTTGCTGTAGATTTCTGGCTGACTGACATCTGTAGCTCCCTGCATATTGAAGGTCAATGTTTGCCTGTAGCCTCTGCATCCTTGCAGTGTTTTGAATTTCACCTGTCTGCATTGCATCCACGAATGGTGGTCTTTTTTTACTATCTCCCTGCTCCACAGACTTATCGGGAGCCAGTGTCTGATTATCAAGTCCTACGGGAAAAGGCGGCATCCCAACGGCGCGACGTAGAGAGAGCTCTCACACGTTTCATGGCTAAGACAGGAGAAACGCAGAGTCTCTTCAAAGATGATGTCAGCACGTTCCCACGTGAGTTACCTAGGACTTTTTGTGCTGTAAGTGACCGCTGCCTAACTGAGTATACGTTCCATTAGAGTTCTTGCTACTGCAGGAGGCAAGCACTGAGTGATCGCGTTGTGTTTGCCCTTCTTGAGGCACTGGAAGGCTGGGAAATGAGGAATTTTCTATTTAAAATGAAGGTGAAAAACAGAATCAAAGCCAAATGGTAGGCTTCCACCCTCACCAAGGGCTTACCTGCTTCTGCTGGTGGAGGAGGCCTTGGCTGATAGGTGCTAAATTCAAAGCTTGTCCCAATCCTGTCTCCACCACTCTGTAACTTTTGAACAATTTCTTCTCTCTCACGTTTTTGTGGGAGGCAGTGGAGGTTTTCCTGTTCCTCTGTCTGCAAAGCAGTGTTGAGAATTCCCACCTTCCCAAGGCTCACTGACAGCACAGATGGCAGTGTTATCTTAAGGGGGGACTAAGTGATGCTTCAGCCCATGAGGTAATTGAACTGTTACGGAGGTCAGGAAGGACTTTTTATGTTAGTATAATGCTGTGTCCTTGGCTGGAAACATAAAGGGGCCTCAGAAAATAGGAAATTAGAAACTGTCATCTTTTAGGGACAGCATATTTCATTCCTGATCCCTGGGAGCAGCAGGAAAAGAGTGTGTGTGTTTAAAACCAGAACCAGTCAAAGTGTTTGGTCTCTAAGTAGCTGGTTGGCTTTGTGCTTCGTAATCTCCAAGTTGAGGAGTCATTTGCCAGCTTGCTGACCATGTCCTTTTCCCTAACCCCAGTGATTGCTGCCAGGCCTTTCACCGTACCCTACCTGACAGCTCTTCTCCCCTCTGAGCTGGAAATGCAGCAAATGGAAGAAACAGATTCATCTGAGCAAGACGACCAGACAGACACTGAGAACCTACCCCTGCACATGAGCACGGTATGCCCAGCCTGAGAGATCAAGGTCTCTTGGGACCAACTTTCTTAAACTTATGAAACCTGGTTCTTTGTCTGTCTTCCTTGCAGCTGGGCAGAGTGGGTGGAAGAAAGCACAGTGGGTTGCATTTTACCAGGTGTAAATGACTAAACATTGTCGTGGTTCTTTAACTTCCTGTAGGGTGCAATGCAAAATGCGGTTGGATCATGAGCTTTCAGTACAACCTTCATTTCAGTATTAGCAGGGTGAGAGGTTTGTCCTAGAATCCCACTGTTCCTGAAGGGGATCTTCCTGTATTAGAAATCAGGAGTCCTCACCTTTAATGCAGTTCCTTGTGTGCTGCTGTTTATCTTGGCTGTTGATTATCTGCTTTGCCCATAGGTTATGTGGTTTGAACTTCTAAGCCTTGTTTAGCCTAAGTTTGGTTGTTTATGCTTTTGGTGGTTTTTTTTTAATGTGGCAGGATGATTCAGGACCTGAAAAGGAGAATGCCTCAGTGTTACAGCAGAACACCTCCCTGTCGGGCAGTCGGAACGGCGAGGAAAATGTGATAGACAATCCCTACCTCCGGCCAGTGAAAAAGCCCAAAATCCGCAGGAAGAAGTGAGGTGTAGCCAGCTGGCTGCTCAGAGGAAGAGAAACCCAGGGGGTTCGCCTCCGCTGCTGTGGGTGAGAGGCATGGAGCAAGACAGGAGAGGCAATCCGGCTGAGGGGCAGAAGCAGAAGAATGATCTCTCTGCCTT
>NW_009259598.1:1846890-1857190 GCF_000687185.1 Egretta garzetta
AATTGCCTTAAAAGCGTTGAAGGCCACTGGGTTACAGATGGGAATTGTCTCGTTTACTTTGGTTTGTTCTCACTGTTGGCAGGATTTACTCTCTGAAGAGATGAGGGACACAAAGGTTCTTGCTGCTTGGTGCTTCCCAGCAGGCTTTACAGAATACAAAGGCATAATTCGTTTGTGGCTGGCTGGCAGGCTAGAAAAGAAACTTCTGCAATCAACCTTGCCTGGCCTTATAATCTAAGGAGCATGTATTAACAGAGACAGAAAAATCCCAGAGAGGTTTCTTTCTTTGGATTCTTGGCAGGTAAAAGCAAACAGACTTTCTGTTTATAAACTGAAGGCGTCTGATGTGTTGGTAAGAGCGTGAAGTGTAAATACAGAGCTAAGATGGCATTTTATTCTCACTTTCCTGACTGCAGCTGCACTTCTAACTTAAAAGTGCTAAGTGTGGTGTTTACCCTGTTCTGCTTTGAGATTATTTTTTAGCAGTATGAATGGCAAGATTTAACAGCTGCTTCAGGCTATTTTTCAGTTCTATTGTTAGTTTCAACATAGCACAACTCCTCTGAGAGTTCACGCCTTCACCAGCTGTTTTGAAAGACGCTGTGCTGAAAAACTTGGAATATGGAATAAAGCTGTATTGATTGCAGTCCGCAAGGCCATACTATTGATCGCACTTTTTTATTTTGTCCATTCTCAAACACAAGCTTTTATCAACGGAAGTTGCTCTTTCCCCCTCCCCTTTATTTCCCCAGAGCAGAAGACCTTATTTCAGCAGTGAAAATGACTGGTGATGGGAGTACTGTAATTGTTAGCTGTTCTGGAGAGCTTTGCTTTAATTTTCATTCAGCCTTTACTTAGGCAAAATATGGGTTAAATTTCTTTGGCAAAAGCCTCCTGTAGTTTGGTCCAGTCTCCCAAGCATCTCTTCTGGGTAAAAATGTGGTGGGAAGAGGCAGCAAAGACTGGCTGCTGCAGACTGCCAGGCAGGTCATGGTTTCCTAGAGTAGTAGCTGAATGCAAGTCACCGGGGAGATCAGAGTTATGTGTGTACATGTTCACCTCTGTTTAGTTAAGGCCTCCCTCTTCCCCTGTCACCCCGGGGAGGAGGAAGATAAAAAGGAGTAATTGCTTCAGTGAGAACGGAGGTGTTCCTGCCAAACAATTTGAAGTGACATCTCTAGCAAAAAAGTCCTGCATGTGCCATTGTCACTTCTGGTGCCTTGGTTGTTCAGAATAACAAATGTACAGAGACATTGTGTATGTATGTATATATAAAAAATTTATATCTTTTTTTACTTGGATTAAGCATTTTTGGTAATGAGAAAATCCCTCGCTGGGTAGGGGAAGAATGTAGAATGTAAATAGTAATTTTTATGTTCATAATAAAAGAAATTTTATGTCCTACAAGCAAAGCTGACTGAGTCATTAAAGTTTCAGGAGTGGAAAAGCACCTGAATGGAGCCTGAGTGTGTGTTCAGTGAGGTCTACAGCAGTAGGAAGTCTTGTCCTTCCCTCTGCATCTCTTCCTTTCTCCACAGCAACACATGATAGCTGAGAAGGTTGGGAATTCACCAACAAAAACTTTGGTTCAGTGAGGACAAAGTACCTTTAGAAATACCATCAGTTTTGCAAAGGCTTTAGTAGAAGGTTTCTCCAATCACAGGTAGAACATGCAATTGAGAAGGACTGCAGAATCATAGGTACTGCTTACTTTCTTTTACATCTTCCCTTACACGTCTATTTTTCTTCTGATTAGAAAACTAAGAGAGATGGAGGTGAAGTGTGCAATATCAACCATGAATACAAACGTGAAGCCTTAAATAGCCATAAAACTCAGGTCTTAGGACAGTACAATTCCAGTGAGCCATATCCCCTCCTTCTCAAAAGATTGCACCGAAGAGGGCAACTGCGAATCAGCAAGTACATCCCTTTTTGACAGCTGCAGCTACAAAGCGGTCTCTTGTGGTTGGAAGGCAAGGGGCCAACGTGCCTAGAAAAGACAGGTTGTGAGCAGCTGTTGTTGTGCCTATGTGAGAGCACTCGAAGACTGAAAGTGGGAAACTGGAGGAATGCATTTGGGTTTTATAGCTGAAATTGGGATACAGGTGAAATTTGCTATAGAAACAGCTAAACAGACCCAGAAATTTTGAAAGCCTGCATCGTGACTGGTAGTTACACTGAGAATGAATGTTGCCTGCTCTTAGTTTTCCCCTGAGATTGAATCAAGCTTGTGATCAGACAGATTAAGTCTGTGTGTGAAGGTTTGTAGACATTTACAGAAATCCCTAGGGTCCGAGTTGTACATTACAGAAACAACTGATGATGAGTATCAGCACCTTTCAGACTAAATTTATTTTCGTGGCCAGATTCTTAATTAGCAGCATGTTTCTTGCTCCTTGCTTGAGAATATTGTCCTCATGTCAGTAGGGAGAAAGCTAGTAATGCAAATGTACATCTTCCAGGCCATCTGCTCTAACCTGTCCCAGCACAGCCTCTTTTCCTTTGCTGTGTTCTACTTTAATATAGTTGCTGACTGTGCATAAAGCCATTATACTCTCTCTCAACATACCTGAGGGCAGTGCAGTACCAGTGGCTGTGCCACGTACGACCCCATGTTTCTCAGCTCTCTTCAGGTTGTGGGTGAACCCCTGGGTCCAGCCCAGAGCGTCTGTTGGAGATGAGGAGATGGTGGTGAGAAGGCTGGGGAAGGCAGGTGGCAGCTGAGGAGAAGATGATGGTGTTCGCCCCCAGTGCTGTGGAGACTGGGCAGCAGCCGAGCTGCCCTCTAGCTGCATTAATTTGGCTCTTCTCTGGTGTGAGTCAGGGCTGGATTTTGGGGGGGAAAGCCCCCTGTGTCAAGGGAAGCCATGTCAGGGAGGGCGGTGAGGTGAGGTGTTTCCATGGCGACCCAGAGAAAATGGCTGCCAGCCCTGCCTGGGCCAAAGGGCTGAGGGAAGCAGGGCCGAGGGGTGCTGCGCACAGGACCCAGTGGCACCCGAACACCCGCAGAGGCAGCAGACACCCGGCACAATACCAGGTAAGCACAACTAGTGGCAAGAAATGCCTTTTTTGAAATGGTTTTATTTGCAAAGGCTGGATAGCACAGATTAATGTCTCCACGAGTGGGTAGGAAGCAGAGGCGAGGCCTGAGCTGCTCCGCTTGGAAGGGGAAGACGTGTGGCAGCATCCCCGGCTTCTCAGCTGTAGTATAAACTCAGGTAGGCCACTCGGTCCCGGTGTTTCCTGAATTCTCTGTCTATGGTCAGCTAAAAGACAACTACTACCTGTTAGAAATTAGCAATGACAGTTGTTTCAGAAAAGCGCAGGAAGAACTGAGATGGTGTCGAGAACCTTAACCTATGTTTTAAATCAGAAAGGTTTTCTTTTCAGCAGAGCTACATGGGGAAGTCTGTGCTTTTGTTCTCTCACTTTGAGAATGGAAACTTAATAGAAGTTTTTTTTGAAGGACTGTAACTGGTTTTGCAAACCAGCATTTTCAGATAGAAAATCGCTTTATATCTTGTGCCCCAGGCTCGTAGAGACACATACCCAGCAGGCCAGTGCGGAAAGGATGACAAAACATAGTGCAAATGTGTTGAAGTAATCATATGATTTCCTTTGTCAGAAGCATTGAGCCAGGAATAACACCCCCTTGTCCCTGTCCTTACCTTCTGTACCTCCATTTTTAGCATCCTCTTTGCTGGCATCGGCACTAAAGACCAGTCTGGAGACCCAAACTTCATTGGCCAAGTGATTTTTTTGTGTAATTGCTTGTCTGCTTCATAAGTTCCAGGTCTAAAGAAAACAGGTACAAAATACCTCATTTCTGGAGCTGGTGTATGATGTTTGCAATACCGGGATTTATCAGCCCTACCTTGATCAATGGGACAAATGCAAGTTGTGGTATTCTAGTCATCATGCTAAGTTAAAGGCTAAAACAGGGGAGCTTTCTGAAGATAAAAAAGCATTACTAGGAACTCAGTTACCTATCTCCCATTTGTGTCTCAGTATTTCTCTCTGCTAGTACTTCTGCTTATTATTAAAAGTGTAAGAAAATGAGTTACGTTACCCAGGGAAAAATTCTTTATCTGAAGGCTTATCTGAGAATCGTGGTGTCTTAATGGAAAATGGAGCATAGGCAGGCTGGCATTTTCTATCTTTCTTCCAGAATGACTGGTATGTTGCTGGGCTGGGAGTCACAGTCTGCAAGAGAGAAAATTTCTATATGGAAGATTTTGTTCTGCAAACCATTCCTACATACTCTGATCAGCAGACAGCTGGGCATTACAGACCTGCTGTTCAATGCATGCTTTGGCTACTCTGATAGCGTAAAAAAAAATCAGAACAAGTCAATGATGCACTCCTTACCCACTATATCCTGTGATGTCTCTCCTAATATTGTTATTCTAAGAAGTTGGGCCAGAAAACAATAGTGTGTTTGTTCAGGTAGCATAGCTGAATTCCCTCCTTGATTTTACCTAAAATGTACATTTACATGTGTGTGTATGTGATACAAAGGAATGTGTATTTACAAATGCATGTGGTGTTGTTGCCAGAGCTCATATGATCAGTCATCGGTCTCTAAGCTCAACACCTCCCACTAGACTATGTGTACAGAGAGCTGTAGCTACCGTATAAAGTTGAGGCAGCCCCAGCAAATGTGATTGAAACTGATAGTCTATGTTGGGAACAGCCCACAAATTCTTGCAAAGCTGCAGCTCTGCTGCTTTGAAGTGTGTTTTTCTTACCTTTGGCTCTGGTATGAAACGCTGGGCTGTTCTCGCTCCTATCACATAGCCTTTCTTGCTCAGTGGTTTGCTTTCCAAAGAGTATCTGAGGCTGCTGCTTCTCTGCGTTTCAAAAGCAGAAGTGTCTTACTGACATTTTTAAAACACTATTTGCATCAGGGGAGGGGCAGAAGTACGTGAGCAGCAGACGTTATTCCTATTAATTCCTCTAATTTCTCACTAATGGAGCGCACTAGGGCAGCTGGAGCTTTGAGGACTGGTGCGTTTGGAAGGGGAGGGGAAATTATTTTTCTAGGTATATATGGAGACCTTGTACAATGGTTTTGCAGGGCAGGTGTGGGGGACTCTCTGTCCAGCGGGCCACAGTCCTATTGCTCCTGTACTGTGTGTCTTCTGTGAAGGAAAAGCTCTGAGCACAAAAACTGAATAACTTACCTCTTGACTCAGGTAACAGCCTGGCCCAAGCGAAGGGTCTCCCCTGATGGCTATCAGCTGGATTCCCAGTCTGTCTGGGGCATGGTGGAGAGGGAATATTTTCCTCTCTTGACATGACCCAAATGAGATCCGCTTCTGCACATCTGTGAGACCAGGAGAGGGAAATGCCACCAATGTGATAAACCCATGCAGAGGTGACCACTTGCCGCTTTTTTTTTTTTTCCTTTTTAAGTGTCTGCTGCTGTCTGCCTGAGGCCAACCACCCCCTTATCTCCCAGATGGGAATTTCCCCTGACGTTGGATATCTGTGAGTGGTCTACCCTTCGGATGCCTGTTGCCTCCTGCCACAAAGGCTTCTTTTTCCCCAGCCTGAGCAAAGAGTAGCCTAGAAGCCTGGTTGTGGGCAAGGTTGCTGGGGAAGCCCAATGCCACCAGGGAGCTGGATGAGAAGGAAAGCTCTTGTGCCCACAGCCCCCCCACGCACCTCGCAGGGCTCACCTCTCAGCTCCCACTCCATGCTGCCCTGCCTGACGTCAGGGTGTGTGTATACTCCAGTTGCTATGGACACGGAGAAGGGGATGCTGGAGGGAAAGCTGGCAGTGACAGTGCCTGAAGGGTGCAGGGAAAAGAGGAGGATTAATAGGATTAATAACATCCCTGTGGATTGTGCTGCGCTGGCTCTTACTCTGAGGAGCTGCCGTTTACACACTGTAAGTCAGTTGAGGAGAGGTCTTGGGAGAAGCAGCCTATAGGTTGTGCTGTCAGGACCCATCTCTGTGATCTCTCTCGTGGCACAGTCTGATCTGCGCTGGTCTGTTATCTGTCTTTTTCCCTGTGCCTGTCTGTCATGGTAAGGCAGCAAAAACCCCTGGAAAATGCCATACCGCTATTAAATCCAGCTTGTGCATTCAGGCCCTTCCCTGAGCACAAGTGTAAGTATCATGAGAGAATCAGGGAGCATCAAAAGATTAAGAGTGAGATGAATTGAAACAGCAAGGACTGTTGCTTTTGCAGAACACTTTATTTAATCATTCTTATTCCATGCAATTAGATCAGAGGGGTCTGCTTGCTGTAATAGCATTGGTATCTTCATGGCCAGTTGCAGCAAGAGCAGCTGGTATCAAAGACGAGGCTGCTCTGGCAGCTCTCCACGAAGGTTTCACCATTAAGGCAGTTGTAGAAGTTGCTCTTGTTGGTTGGATCTGCATAGATGCCGTTGGCCTTGCCAGCACAGAAACCACTCCCACCAGAGCCACCAGGATTGCCACCTGAGCCCCCGCTCCCACTTCCGCTTCCTTGGTTAGGAGCTTCAGTGATTGGAGGATTGGGCTGAGCTGGAGGCACACAGTCTGAAATAAAAGCAGGAAAAGGGCTTATTTTTGTGTTGACAGTCTCTCAGCCATCCCCTCCCTCCACAGGCCCATAGGTGGTGGGGTCAGCTATTAAAGTGTGGTCCCCCAAAGGCTGGCTGGGTTCACACCAGGCCTTTGAAACATCTTGACCCAGATCCAAGTTACAATCTCCTTCTTTTATCTCAGGGGATGTAGATTGAAGGGATCTTTCCAGGGCAATCTTTAACTGTGACTTCCACAGAAAGTCTTTATCCACCAAGGCTCCAGAGATAAAGGTTCACAGGGTCTCTGAAGCCCTGCATCAGCAGCGAGCTAGGGAGTCATCTTCAAGAAGCACATGCTATTCAAGCTACTCACCGCCACTCTGCAGACCAAGACTGTTCTTCAGGGTGGTGATCAGGGGATATTTGCCTTCCTTGCAGAAAGTGCCAGTGAAGTCATCCATATCAAGGGCCCAAACCATAGCACCTCCAAAATTGTTCTTCTTCAGCCAGTCAACCTGTTCGGTGTTAGGGGAGAAATCCCAATTAGTCTGGGCACCTGCTACTGCAGAAGGCCTCCTGCCTTTTTATTAGCACAGCCACACATCCCACCATACCTTGATGTTGAAGCTCTTGATGTTGTCATAGCCAACCCATTCGCTGCCTTCGTAAGCATAGGGCACATCCTGGGGGGCATCCCAAGCCTGGGTGGCTCCAGAGTTGAGGAATGTGCAGATCTAGGAAAAAAGGGGAGAAAGGGAAAAGTTAGCAAGTGTCCTATAAAAAGGGCAGTTGGCATATTCCATGGATTAAAAATTCCTTTCTAGGTAGTTTGAAGGGTGTTTGTGTTCTTGGGGGCCTGGGTGTGTAGGAGCAGACATACCTCGTAGTAAGCCAAGAATCCAGCCTGCCTTGTGTAAGGTCCAGCTGGCCCAGGTCCTGATGTTGGTGCCCCAACAGCAGTGTTAGATGGGTTTTGGAGGTTGAAGTTATGCCCATAGGTTGGGAATCCAACAAGGAGCTTCTCAGCTGGAGCACCATTGCTCTTCCAATAGTTCATAGCATAATCCTGTAAAAAAAACACCACAGTTTTAAAGTCTGTGCCAGGATCTGGAGGCAGGAGGATGACTCTTTAAACTTCTGATCACTGGTATCATGATAATCGTCTGTGATTCACTGGAAAATATACTTACGACATTGAAGTAGATGAAGTCACCAGTGTCAGCTGGGCCTTCGTATAGAGGGCTATTCTCCCCAGTGAACCCTTCCCCAGAGGTATGGAAGTCATAAGTCATCACATGGAAGTAGTCCAAGTACCTGTGGAGAACATTGCTTGTGTCTATCTCCTGGCCTGCTCAGTCACCCAGACCTGGTTGTTCCTTTAGTGCTGGCCGTTTACCCCACCACATCCCTGGCCATGTTTCCACTTTTTGCAAATCTGGGTTCTTCAAGACTTCTCCAGAGCTGGCCTCGTAAGAGTTGGAGTCAATTCTCTCCTCCAGTGGAGGGAGGCAGAGGTCAAGGCAGAGTGGGAATTGCACTGGTGTTCTGGGAACTGAGAGACGCTCCCCAATGACTTTGAGCAGCTTGTTGTTACACTTTGCTTTCTGAGGTGTCCCCTTTCCAACCAAACAAGCACCACTCTCCTAGCATTCTTGCTTTACACAAAAGAGTGGGGACCCCAACTGCAATGAGTTTGGCTTCTGCCAGATAATGGCAGAGTTTCCCTTAACTGCTTGAAGGAAAACCACTTAATTAACAGAAATAATACCTGAGGGTTTGTTACTCACTTTCCAAGCTCAGCAATCTGGTAGCCAGCCTGAATGTTGGAAAGTCCTGCAGCAACAGCTGCGGTGATCATGAGACGAGGCTTGTTGACCTGTTGGGCTTCCTGCTCAAAGGCTGCCAGCATTTCCTGAGGAATTCCAAGAAACAGCTCTCACCATGGACTCTCTGGGCTGAGGTTTCACAGCCAGAGCTGTGCAGAGCAGGGGGCTTAACCAAGACCTTTTGTTTCAGCCTACCTTAACCAGGACAGTAAAGAGAGTCTTGTCCTGGGGTGGGCTGCCCCTGGACCCAGGGTATTCCCAGTCAATGTCCAGCCCATCAAATTGATTCTGGCGCAGGAAGCTGATGACGGAATTGATGAAGGTCTGGCGATTCTCGGGAGTGGAAACCATTGTGGAGAACCTAGGGAAGCAGAGCAGGACAGAATTGGGGTTTGGTTGGTGCCTCTTCTCCCCCCTCCCTCCCTTTCCAGGGTGCCATTATGGGAAGGAGATGGTTTGAACTTACTTGGCTGTCCCAAAATTCCATCCTCCAATTGCCAGGAGGGTCTTCAGTTTTCCATTCCTGCAAAGGGAGGAACATATTTCACTGCAAGGAATGGTTCAGCCTTACCAATTTCTAACATTACACAGCAGACCAATATAAAGCACAGTGCTTTTGCTTTTCTTGAAAATGTTTGGTGTAGCTGTCTTTTTAGGCTGTGATTTCTTGGTGTGAAACCCGAAGAGCTTGTCTGGAGCACACTGAATTGCTCTCACCATCCTCAAAGGACCGGTGCTGGCATCCTGCCCTGCCCTGCCCTCCCCTTCCTTTTCTGCCCTGTTACTTTCTGCCTCTTCTTTTTGGCATCCCTCAACCATGGACTGCACTGCCCTTGTGCAGAGGACAGATGCTGAATAACAGGGCAGGAACTGAGAGGGAAAACAAGTGATGCCCTTTGCTCTTGGTACGTACTGGTTCTTCAAGGCATTGAAGGATTTGTAAAGGGTCTCGTCGTTCCATTCGTAAGTTGTGATCTTATTGTTGGACATCCCAGCAAAGGCGTAGATCAGATGGTCACACAGGCATGGGTCGATATTGTCTGGCATGAATTTTCCAAGGCCGGGCCTATATTGGGCCCAGTTGGTGAAGTAACATGACAGCACATAGGCAGTGCCTGCAGAGAAATAGAGGAGATGCAGTCGGAAGAGAAAAGAGCAGAGAGGACATGTCTCTGAAATGCAGAAGGACCAGGTACCCAGCTGCATGAGGCCATGTTACTTCCTATAACCATCCTTCAAGTCACACAGGAAAGGGAATGGTGCCCTAGGCTGCACGTAGGAGTAAGTAAGTACATAAAGCACATCTAATCAGAAAAGATTGGGCAATGTTTCCTTGCAGGGTAAGGAGTTCAGCGGAAGTGAAGTAGGGTTGGTTATCCCTCTGGGAACTGGCTCTCCAAGGATAATAATGGATTTCTTTCCTTCCTACTTTGTTTCAGTAGATGTGTCAGTCTAGGGTCCTCTTGCACCCTTAAATTCATGAATCAGGGTGGTTCTGAGTGCTGGGTCTCTTCCCCAAACCAAATCTTTCTCCTTTGCTGCCACATAAGGAAGAACAGAGGCAGAAGGGAGCTTTGGTGAAGTGCCTGGAATGTGGAAGGCTCTTTGCATGTTTGCTGTGCTGCCTGTTTGACCTGCCTGAGAAAGCTTCTGCAAAGACCAAGCTAGTGCCTGCGCCCAAGCTTCATTCAAGCTGAGCAGGAAGGGGCTGCTATGAGGAAGCTTGTGTGAAAGCAAGCCACATATTTGCACTTTAAATTGAGCATGCCGCGCTTCATCAAGATTTTGCCTTTGGAGGCACCATCGCTGTGTGCCTGCCTGCCTCTCCTTCCTCCCCCATGGCTAGTAAAAGAATTAGCTAGTAAGTCTGTTCCAGTTGTCTGTATGTGCCAAAACTGAGAAGGTTTTGGTAGAGTTGGTTTTGGGGTAGAAAGCACGTACCTATCTGGGCGTTC
>NW_009259598.1:1857509-1862423 GCF_000687185.1 Egretta garzetta
TTCGTATCTGGGCGGTCAGCAGGAGGGCCAGACCTTTAAAGAAAAAAGTGTGGGATTAGTCTTTGAGCTGAGCAATACAAAGCAGGACTGAACCCAATATAACCTGTACTCCCTCATTCTGAGGGAAGTGGAGACTGAGACAAAAAAGTCATGTTTCATCAAAAGCCTAATCTGAACTTGCTTGAGATTGTTGTATGTTCTTGAAAAAACACACAAGAATCTGTTTTGTCAAGCATAGGTCAGCTGAGTGTTCATACAGAACCAGGTACAATCTGTGGAATGATTTCATGTACAAACATAGAAAACATTGAATTCACTCTCCAGTATTCTGATTTTTGGGTGGGTTTTGTGTTCACAAAGCGTTTTCAATTTCAATTAGCAACAAATTCTATGCATTTTTAAAGCATAAATATCAACATGACTAGTACTGAAAAATACAACTATGCCCAAAGTAATTGCTATATCTTTTCTTTTGACAGGAGAGTTGAAACATCTTTAACTCCAGAAAACCTCTTGTATAACCACCCAATACAGCAAAACATCCACAAATACTCATCATAAAGGTGGAGGATGAAGTTATGAAGCAGGACTTACCGGTAAGCAAAATGAAGTTGGCCATCTTTGCATGGGAATAATTGCATGCAGCCTGTTTCTTGCTTATATACACTTCTCTCATCTCATGCAGGTCTTATATCAACAAAGACGCGCAAACATTATGCAACTTGGTAAAAATCATTATCACAAAAAATGATACCAGTACAATGGGCCTTAACGCTCCAGATGGAAACATCACTATTATCAGGCTGTGCCATGTTGTGGTGTTGCAAGAACTGTGGAAGAACAAAATTAGATGGCTTTTCTTAGAAATTTGGTTTACAGCAGCAGGCTTTGTGTCAACACTGGCGATTACACAGTGATAGATGGCTGAAGCATTCACCTTGTGCTGTCATTGTGTCTGCCCAGAAGTGGTAGGCACTGCCAAAGCAAAGGTGGTTTACAAGGGTTTTGTCTCCTTGGCTGGGCAGTCAGTGAGGCAGGACTGAGTTGGGCTTAGGCTTACAGCAGTGGACTTTCCGGAGGACACAAGAACTGGGCTCACTTGCCTTAGGCAAACTGTCTGTCAGGATCCAGGGGGCTTTACAATCTGAGCTGTCTCTTGCCCACACCATCTGAGCTTGTTGTCACTTCAGGGAAGTGGAGAGAGTTTCCTGGTGTCCTGTCAATAAGGAAAACCAACTCAGCTTCTGCCGAGTCATTCTCCCACTTGCAAAGATAATTTTCTTCAGGGAGAAGCATTATTTCTTAGAGGTCAAGCTCTATGAGAGAGAGCCCAGCAACAGAACATCATGCAGCTTGCATTTCCTCCCACACTTTCCCTTCTCTTTTTGATCAGCTGTTTCGCAGACAGAGAGATCTCTGTGTTGCCAAGCGTTCATGTCTTGCCTTAGCTTTCTGTGACGTTCCATCGGGAGAAATTACCTGAATCCCTTTTATTCTATATGAGCTTGTCTTATTTTGTTGTTTTCAGGATGCAGTGTCTTTCTTCTAAGCATATCTGAACGGAATTTTTTACAAGGCAGTTAGAGGTGCTTAAAATGACATTTTTAACTCAGAAGATTCTGTCTGCACACTCAGGCCTACTGCAAATGGTGGAGTAAGACACAGCGTGCGCATGACCAGTTGCTCTGCACTGATTTGTTCTTTAATTCCTGTTAAGGTGATGTGAAGGTGAATTTCCAGTAGGTCACCCAGACTTTCTTGAATGGGAGCCTGGAAAAAACCTGCCCATATCACATGCTGCCAACCCCCCTGCCGTTAAAGTTCATTAGACTTCTAGGTTTGTGTATGGAGTGGATGAAAGACGGTGAATGATTAAGGAGGTTTGTCAGAGTCAGGCATGGTGCTTGCACCACCTTGCACCGTCTCCTGTGAGATGTGCCAGACAAGTGACTCTCAGCAAACTCACTGAAAATGGCTTTTTTCCCCAAAGACCTTAGCCATCCTGGCCTTGCTAACCTTGGTGTGTCGTGGTTTAACCTGGCAGGCAGCTGAACACCACACTATACAAAATAAGTGATGCACAACGCAATTGCTCACCACCCACTGACCGATGCCCAGCCTGTCCCAAGCATCTATCTCTCTCCCCCCTGGCCAAATCCCCCCGAGCATGACACCATATGGTCTGGAATAGCCCTTTGGCCAGTTGGAGTCATCTGTCCTGGCTGTGCCCCCTCCCAGCTTCGTGTGCCCCTGGCAGAGCATGGCAAACTGGAAAGTCCTTGACTTGTGTAAGCACTACTTAGCAACAAGTAAACCATCAGTGTGTTATCAACATTATTCTAGTACTAAATCCAAAACACAGCACTGTGCCAGCTACTAGGAAGAAAATTAACTCTATCCCAGCCAAAATGCGGATACGGTGTACGTAAGCCATTGCTGTAGAGAGGTTGTTTTGTTCTCCCTGTCCTTGCTATGGAGGTTAGACAGGTCATTGTGGAAGGCTAAACTGGGGAGAAATGTAAAGATCAATGCAACGGCACCGTGTGTTTTGGAAAACCCTATCCTAACCCTTATCTGGATGCAGAGGTACAGGTATCGGTGTCCTGGTACAGGGAGATTGGAGCTGACAGCCGATACAGGCGTTTGTGCTGATGGCAGCGTTATGCTAGCTGAGCTTCATGGGTATGAAAGATCTGGCTTTGGATTTCCATGTGAAGCAAGACTGCTTCCCATCACATTGGCAATGCAAAAATGCTGTTGAGGTAGTTTAAATGCATTCTGGATTTATTTTTTGGATGTGAGAAGCTATGTGATTTTGCCCATAAAAACCTGGGGAGAGCTATGCCTGGTTTGGGCTGCTGAGCTGGTGTTCCTCACTGCAGGCAGACAACTTACTACCCTACAATCTGTTGCCAGTATGTTTTTTCTTAGTGTGGGGTAGTGTTCTTGGAAATGCCTTGGGAATTTTCATATGGGATTACACCCCAGATATGTCTGCATATACATATATATGTATAGCCTATGTTGGGAGTAGCAGGGAGAAGCAGTGTTTCTTGGAGAAATATAGAGTACCATAGGAGCAAGTATGGGCGTTGCTATCTTCTATGTTCTCAGATTTTTTTCTCTTTAATGGTGGTTACGTTTCCAGCTCTGGAGCCTTTTTCTCTCATCTCTTTTCACAAATTATTAATATGAACAATAGGAAGCTATTCAAAATTGTGGGAAGTCCATTGAAACTAGTTTACTGAAAGTTTTCTGAGGAGGATGGGTAATGTTTGGAGGGAAGATAGAGGTAAATTCTTTCTGCCAGCTTGCTGCATTTTTCCTTCGCCTCTTGGGAGAGTCATTTCATCCTATGCTTAAATTCTCTTTAATGGACTGGAAAAAAGCAGCTGTGCATGAAGGAAATCATGATGATTGACTTTTTAGCGCAAAGCACTTTACGGGTGTTAAATATGATCTGGCACTATGGCAAAACGTGATAAACTCTTTCTTTCAAACCCATGCTCTATACTTGCCTGGGTAGCGCTTTCTGATGTGCTCCGAGAGGGCTGTATGGGAACCTCATTTCCTTATGAGCTAGAAGGTTTGAATATTCTCAGAAATGAGCACGTTCTCTCACTTAGCATACAGTACAGCCTTGCCTGATACCAGCAGCATTATTTTTCAGCTCTTTCATTTTTATCAGCTATCCTCATAAGAAACTCTCACTCCCAAAGAATCATGTAATTCGATGAATTAAACAAAGAAATTGAGTTAAAGGAAGACGTTTCCCTGCACATGCAGCTTCTCGATTTGCAATTAAGTGCACCTTGAAAGCACTGCAGGAGGCAAAATGAAAGCAAAATAAAAGCATTAGCATGTAATTTTAACTAAGGAGAGCATCTTCCTCCGGCTTTACAAGAATCTTGTAGTGAGTGGCTGGGTACTATCAGCAATTAAAATATCGAACAGTAGGTGTCAATGTTGCTTGCTCTTCCCAACCGTGTAGATTGAGTGCTTTTCTAGCAATCTTCTAATGGCATTTCAAGAAGAAATGTGGTTGCATGCCAGAAAGCTTAGTTGCTGCTCCTCTTTGTTAAATCACAAACAGAGATCTGAGATTAACAGGACATTTTTTTGCACTTTCAGATAGAAATGGAGTACTTTGTTCTTGCCATAGAAAAATAACCGGGATAAAGGCTAAACTTTGTTCAGTTCATTTCTCCAGAGCTGTATAGTCTGTATAAGACATGACTATTTTAGAGCAAAAGAGGAGCTATTAAACACATCTGTCCAAAAACCTGATCTAGTTAGCATTGTCCCTGCTCACTGCAGGGGGGTTGGACTAGATGACCTCTAGGGGTCCCTTCCAACCCAAAACATTCTATGATTCTATGAAAAACTAGCCTAACCTTGCAACATGCCAGGATGCCTATTAAGACATTAGTCATTTTATTGATATGCCCAGGAATCACAGGGTAAAATCTATAAATCTATGCTTTTTGGCTATCTGAAACGTTTAAGTCACCTGGTTATATTGCTAACAAAGAATTTGGGCTCACTTTCTGACTCTCCTGCTTTTCCTTTCCAGCATAGTATTTATTGCAAAGGAAAATGGGCTTGAGTGGTCAGTTTAAAGATAGAAACTTAATTTCCCTGGGCCCGTGTTATGTGTGTGCAGTCTTTGTAACATAGTTTTATTCAAGTGGCTTTGGATGAAGCAGGCCTAAATCGTGTGTGGCTTTGACATATGTCCCTTCTTAATCTGCTAGCAAAAGGAGATTTCAAACCATCTCTGATGCGTTTATGATTCCCAAACCTTTCCTTTCTGTTGGACACTTTTTTGCTGTGGAGCAAACCCTGCTTTTCACACTGGCAAAACATGAGACAAAACAGTCACATGAGTTTATTCACTCCAATGACAAATGCTAC
>NW_009259598.1:1862451-1866537 GCF_000687185.1 Egretta garzetta
AGCAGGTTCTCCTAACAACTGCCTGGTTTTGCTCAAAGGTCTATATACTTGATAAGCATTTTATCATGAAGATCAGAGCAATCTTACCTACTTCTTACTGGCAAACTACACCTAAATGCAGCCACTCCTTCCTGGACATAGTAAGCAGCTTCAGACTCCTACCCCATGCTTGATCCTTTTGGAGTTCAGCTCATGCTCCAGGGCCTGTAAAAGAGAATGTACTTCTGACGCCAGCAGATGTCAATGGCCTATACCACGGCCCTGCCTAAACTGCGCTGTGTCAAATATCAAACCTTTGGGAGCAGCAAAAGCAAGCGGAACAAAATCAACAACCCCTTTGTACATAAATGCCTGCAGCAAGAAATAACCCTTTATTTTCACTTTGCTAAAAGTAAGAGAGCTTTTTGCCATGATCAGGACAACTTGACTCAATGGTGGGTTTATTTCTTAGCTTTTACCTTGCCATCTTGGCAAAAGTTTCCCTGCTTGACTTGGCTTAAAGTCTAAGGGAGGAATATCAACAAATCACTGATTCCTACTTTGAGTTGTGTTGTTTCCAATGCCCAGTCTGAGCGGTGTTAGGAGATAACCCATTCTCCTCTTCCTTTGGTTTCTGCTTTAGAGAGAGGAACGGTGGAGTTTCTTTCTTGCAAAAGTGGGGTGAAGGGTATCAGGAGTCTGGTCATCCTGGACCTAAGGGAGTGACTGGGAACATCTTACCTCAGTTTTAATGTTCTGTGTATCATGAGGCTGGAGTTGAGCTGGGGAAGAAATAGACTGCAAGCTGAAACTCAATTAGAGATACATGGAATATGTTTAAAGAGACCTATCTGGATCTCCTATCAAGAGCTTTGGTAATATTGCTGGTCTCTCAATGGCTTAACAGCTGAGCTCTATTTGGGGGCTGCTTACCTTCTTGGAAAACTGTCCCACTCTCTTCAGGAGCCTGACAGAGAATTGGTCACAGTGTCAGTGGCCAAACGTGTGAAAATCTGGCTCCACATCCAGTTGGGTATGTTTACACTTGCTTAAGTTACTGCCACTATAATCCAATGCCTGTAAATGGAGCCCTGAAAAGGGATCTCTCCTACCTCCAAGTCACGTAACCTTTGGACGTGTCCTTCACTGTGCAGCACACAGAGCTGATGGTGGCTGGTGTAATAGTATCTGCGCACAGAGGAGATAACTGGAACGCCTGTGGGTCTGGCATCTGCTCAGCTACCTGCAGTGTAAGATGGTCTATCCAGGAGCATATGATGTGCAGGAAACGTCTGGCATCTGTTCTTGTTCAGATTCATGGCAAGGAATTAGGAGCTTTAAAGCTCCTCAGATTCCTTCCTCTAAAAGATAATCACACCAGTGTAGGTCTTGGGCAGGGACTTCATGCAGACAGGCATTCAGGGCACTTTGCCTATATAAGACAGCCAGGAGAGACTCGTACCACTTTGATTCTTACGACACCAGTTCATTTGTTTAAAGGTCTCTATTTTTAAGCCTGCTTTCCTCAGTGCTCACTCCTTGTTACAAAGACTGGATCTGTCTCCTTCACGCCATCTTCCTCTGGCATTTGATTTCCCTTCTCTCCACAGCTCATTGAGTGGAACTAAAGAACTGCTGATTTCCAGATACCAACCATTCCCTGCCTCCCGGGGGAAATTCTTGCCTTCTGCATGTACGTTCCCAGAAATATCATCTCTGACTCACTCGGATTACGAAATGCTGCAGCCATCTCCCCAGCTACTTCTACAGAGTGTCATCGTTTATTCACCTTTTGTCCCCAGGTATATTTTATAAGGACTTAGAAGAGTTCTTTTCATGAGGAATTTGATGCAGTACTGCAATTGCCCATTGCATATTCTTTCCTTACAGCACATCTTTCATCTTTCCTTATTCTCTGTTGGCACTAAACTGCTATAATTAGGCGCTGTAAACAAATCTCTAGCTTCTCTGATGTTGTGAAACACTCAAACTTGATTTCCAACCATCCTGTTCTTCAAATAAACCTTGACTCTGCACTGCAGGCATCTTACTAACATTCCCTGGTGATCAGGATTGAGGCAATGTGTTCACCAGCTCTCTGTGGTGGTGGTGAACCCCAGTGAACAGGGTGCTCTCTGTGCCTAGGAATGGGCTGCAGATCCTTCCACCCATCCTTGTATCCATGTGTTAGTCCCACAAATTATTTCTTGGTCTGTCAGCAAGTGAGAACAGGCCTTCGAAAGGGGGCATGTGCGCCTAGCATACAGATTCATAGATTGCTTGCTTGCACATAAATGTCTGTGCCCAAATGCAGGTGTGTGCAGGTGGGCAAAACGTACTGCAGAAAGGTTATATATGCATGAATGAACGTGCACATGGGTGTTATTTAAGCTAAGGAAATATCACATGAAGAATGCTTTTTTCAGCTGCTCTGGATTTTTCTTTCTCTATTTTTATGCACCTTATGTCACATGCAAATTTATTATAGTCTGATCTTTTAAAAATTGGATTTATTAAAGCATATAATCTTCAAAAATCCACTTAAGATTGATAATGCATATTACAGCCTAAACTATTATAATCTATTATTTAGAAAAATAGCAGCACCAAGCATGGAGATCTTGAACTTCTTACAGTCAGGATTCAAAGTGGCAGGTTCAATCAGGCTGCTCCCTGTAACATGACCTGTTTTCCCCATCCATCTCACCCCAACGATCCCCATTATCTGTGAGGAAAGAACCAGATGCCCTGGATTGCGAGCTGAGACAAGCTGAGAGCACCGGGTGCTAACCCATCGCTGAACGCTGCAGCCATCACCAAGCCAGGCACTGACGTACGGCCATCGTCTTGCAGTTGCATCCAGTGTTCACGAGGCCTAGTCGTTACCAGAAACTTACAGCAGGACTACAGGAACTTCCTTTTGGGCTTGTTCTTTTTCCTCTGAGCCCTTCAGAGGAGGCTCTGCCCCCACAACAGCATCCCAGCTCATCTAATTACTTACTAAGCTCTTTTTCTGGTTAGCCGACATCTGCCCATTTCCAATTAATCCTTGTTCACAAGCTCAATAACCCGAGCCATCTGTATAGGTAAGAGAGATAAGCTTCCCATTAAACATTTACAGGACATAACAAGAGAGTATTGAAGCAACTGTTGCTGAGACAACCCAGGCGGGTGTCTGCATGCAGGGGAGTAGCTGACCCTGCGCCTCTAACTGCCACGCTGTAATCGAACGAGAAAAATATATGGGTCTAAAAATATATGTGGACCACCACACCCCCACAAAAGGGTACGTGCTCCTCTCACTTATGTCCATGAATGCTCTTGCTACGTTAGCACAATAAAGGCTTATAGAGTAATTCAGTAGCACTTTGGGCCCTAGAAGTTCTAGCAACCAAATAGCCTTTAAATAAAACATTCACTACTTAAGCAGCGGCTCTAGATGCCCTTTAACCTCAAATGCTGAAAATAGCTCCGAGACAGTCTGAGCCCCCGTTCAGCTTTTCTGAATGGGGTGAAACGTGTCCTTAATTCTAGGCACAGACATTATCTTTGTCCCCACGCTTCCTCAGTCACTGTCCTTGTTTTGAAAGAACAGTGTTGTTTCAAAATCTTGCTAGGATGGGGTTTTACCTCGCTGAGTGCCTCAGTCCTTTTTCTCATTCAAGGTTTCCACCTCTGGAGCACGCAGAGAACCAGATCCTTTGCCAATATATCCCGTTCCCTCAACAGCGATGCGTGCCAACAGAGGGGTAAGGTCTTGCCTAAAAACCTTTATGAAAACTAAGGAGTCTCAGGAATGAAGCCAGGGCATTGACAACTTTTTAAGCGTATCTCAGGATCCTGGCTGAGGGTTGGCAGTTAATGGCTTTTAAGGGTGTAAAGAGTTTAAGGGGTCACAAAAAGGGAGACAGTGACTCCTCTGCTCCCTCAGCTCCCAGGGACAAGCACAAGCAACCAGGGCAGAAAGCTACTGAGCTTCAAGTGAACTCCTCCAAGGCTCGGGGGACCCGGGAGGCCTCGGGGGAACAGAAGGACCTTCGGCGGCACAAGCACAGTGCTGGCCCCTTCACGGTAATTCCAGCGCGGAGCCACGGGAGGGCGCCACCG
>NW_009259598.1:1866580-1868373 GCF_000687185.1 Egretta garzetta
GGCTTGCAATCGGATCCGCCCTCTGCAAACTGATCCTTGCTGCCAGCTGGCCTGACGCAAAACCGAGGGCAGGCACATCCAGGGCATGAACATCGAGGGTGTGCATACATGGAGGGTGTATCCATGGAGGGTGTCCACACATCGAGGGTGTACACATCAAGGGCATGCACATTGTGGTCTTAAGCCTGGGTCTGAACCGGCAGCACGGGTACCTCTGTGCTGGCTGGCAAGTTGTTGCTTGTATGAAGCTAGTTTGGAGCGAGCTTGGGAGGGAGAGAGGGTCAGCTCTCCACCTCCTCCTCCGTGTGGGGTCCGAGGTGCTGATGTACTAAACACCCAGGCCTACACCAGCACCCTGTGGTACCCTGAGGTTCCTATCTCTCTTAGCAAATGGCTACAGGAGGCTCCTGTCCCCAGTGCAGACCAGTCAAGACCTCTCCAATCACACATTTGCTTTAGTAACTTTTTCCTTCTGGTGGTGTAGGCTGTCAGCCTGATTATCTCAACTGCTCGGAGCTTGAGCTTCAACTGGAAGGGGATGTGGCTGATCTCCTTGCTTTGCTGGGCAAAGCTGCCTACTTTGTGCGGGTTGCTCTGCTGTTTGAGCATGGTGCTGAGAAGCAGTGATCTGGTGTGGATTGTAGTTGCTGTCAGCAGGTCATGGGAGAATCTGTGTGTCCTGGGCATGGGACACTGGGTGCTTCGTCAGGGTAGGTTGCTTCCAGCTTGGTATGCTCTCGACTTTTGCTTACAATGTAGGAGTTGTGCTTTAGTCCAGGAACTGAAACACCTAGTGCAGCCTGTTGTCTGCCTGGTCATACTTAAAGACAGACTGAATTTCACAAGCCCTGGTCTGTCCTGGCTGGTGTCATCCAGAGCAGATTCAGCAAATAATTCTGAATATTGCAGACATGAGAGAAAACCCAGGTAGGCTGAGGACTGTGGCTAACTTGAAAGCAGTAAAAGTGAAATCCATCAAAGAAACTACCAATTACTCACTACACTCAGGGACATGCTGCAGGGAAGGAAGCATTAGGTTTCTAGCGTGTGAATACATTTCTGCTCAGAGCTTGCATGCTGGCTGGCCTGTTCAGTGGGGCGTGGGAGTGGGGAAGTCGGAGTAAGGGCATATTCCTGAGTTTAATCTTGTATTTGTATCTTTCGGTATGGGGACTCTCCAGGGGCTGATCTAGGGCAGAGAGAGCCTTGAAAGGCTGCCAGGGTTGTCTGGGGGGTAGAGGAGGAAGTGGAATTAGAAGCATCTGTATAATGAAACAGCAATCATTTCTCCTCATTGATCAGACACAGTGAGGGGGTGTGTGAAGGGGCTTCCCTTCAATTTCCTGACCCTTTATTTTACCCACAGAGAAATGAACACACTCTTGTCCCATCCATAGCTGGGACATAGCCACCTCTGTGCACACCCAAAATGCTTTCTGTGCCTCCCCTCCTTTCCTCCCTAACTTACAGGCTGGATGCCGTTACCCTTTCAAGCATCCGGGCACCCCAAATGTGCTTCTCACAGGGGAGCCCTTTGTTATCATGCCAATCTCTGTAAAACCTTTAAAATCTGCTGGTGCCCACCACAATACCACAACCCCTGGCACTCCTGGCAGCGACACAGCAGGCTCTGGAGGCTGTTACCCTGCTTTTGTTAGCAAGGCGAGCAGCATGCGGACTTTCCTTCTTTGGAAGCGTGGCTCTGCTCCACATCCCCACTCGTCTCTGCCCTCCGTGTAGAGGGTTTAACCGTGCTGTGTGCCTGTCTCCTACGTCACATGTTTTTAAGATGC
>NW_009259598.1:1868460-1869589 GCF_000687185.1 Egretta garzetta
TGCTGAGGAGCTGATCCTGCTGACGTCTGCAGAGCAGGCCACGTCAGGCACGGCCGGGAAGGGAAATGCAGTCCTTTTTTGGGTGCAGACTAAAGCAAAGTCTACTGGCCTGAGCAGAGAGGAGGGCTGAGATTCAGGAACAGCTGGGCTCTGTCAGTAATTTAGCACTAAGAGCTTAAACAATACCCAGGATAAACACACTCTAGGACTGGCAGACCTCCCTCTTTTTCTCAGCTCAGCACAATATTTTCCTTTCTCTATAAAAAATTTCACTGCTGATAATTAATTTGAGTGGAATGCTTTTCCAGAGTTATATTTAGATTTTCTTCTCTGACAACACTCCCCCATTCCAACTTGTCTAATGCAGCTGTATCGCTGTGCTTTTTGAAATGGAAACGATCATTTGCCTTCCACAAAACTTAGCAGTTTCATGTCCTGAGGCAGCACCTGAACTGGGGCACTTTTGGGGGTTCAAAAAGGCTGTATTTGTGGAGAAAGAGAACTAAAGCAGCACAGCAGAACCAGTCCGTACCTCCAGATTCAGCCTGGGGGCTTTCAAGTGCTTGGAAAAGGGGGGGACAAAACAGCCCTGGATCAGAGCACACTTAAAGTGGTGTGTTATTCAGAGTAAGTTATATATATGTGCATGTATTTGGAAATTTGGACAGTTTACAACAAGCCTTTAAGATAGGAGTAAGTCAACCCCCCACCTGACTGCTCCTCAGCTTCTGGGAAAACCCCAAGCTAGACGCAAAATCCATAGGAAGGCACCTTTCCCGAGCACACACATCCTACCTGCCTGGCAAGGCTTTGCTTTCTCTGCCTTCCTTGCAGCTCTGACATGGCTGTACGCTGCAAAGTTCCTCCTTTCATGTGGGTGGTTGTGAGATAAGACAGCTCTGTTCTGTGCCTACATGGCATAGTTTAAAAAACAAAAAAAATCAGGCTACCAAGGTTACAGAGCTGTGAGGAGGAGATAGTTAATCTGAGAACAGCTTTCTACCCTTGCATAAACACTCCAAAATTAAGGACAATTACAGTGCTGCCATTGTGGGATATGCTGCTCAGCTGGAAAGTCCCTTTACACCGCCCCCCCCCCCCCCCCCACCCGCCCCCCGGGCCCCCCCCG
>NW_009259598.1:1869679-1882388 GCF_000687185.1 Egretta garzetta
GGGTCATAGAGCAAGACTCAAGTGGGTCCATCTGGAATACTTCTGTTTTTCTCATGTTGGTCAAGATGTGGTCAGAATCTTTTCTATCCCATGTGTGATGCCTTTCTTTGCATAGTTAAAGCTGCATAAAGTGTAATTAGGCAGCCCCATATAATTAAGACAATTATGTAAGGTAAGCACCCCACAGAGTAATTGTGGCCAATTTTTAGCATACCCAGGGGCACTTATAGGGCCCAAGGTGGCCCTTCAAATGATTTACCTGCTCACATGTCTCTAAAGTACTCATCTTAGGTGTGTCTTAAGCGACATCTTTGAAGTGGACATTATTGTTCTGCTCCTGCTGAGAAACAGCTGGCTGGAGAAGAAGTACTCTTTTTTTTTCTTCCTTCTTGCAAAAAAAAAGGAGTTTCATATCTTGTTTCTGTTCTGAAGCAGACTGAAACTGAGACTCTGGATGTCAGTGACCCAGATTTAGATGTGACAGGCCAGAAGGGCTTGACTTTGAGAGCTGTCAGTCCACAGGGGGAGCGTGGGTTGCTCCAGGCAGAGGCTGACTTGCTTGCTGTCTTCCTCTCTTGCTTTTTGATGAAAAATTCCAGTCTGGTTCTGAGAAATCGTCCCAACAAAATGACGCTGACGTGAAAAAAATTCCTTGAAGTGTTTTGTTTGTAGTTGAAGGATAAGTCACTTCTGCAAATACTGTGAGGTTCTTCCTTTAGATCCTCTTCTTTTGAGACAAAAGGCAGCTCTCTTCTTTCTTCTACCCTTGTAGTGGGTTCCTAAAAGCCATCTTATCCCTTTCCCTGCCTCAAGATTGACCTCTGCTCAAGCAACAAAATGCCCAAGGCAAGCCAGATCCTAATCTGCATCTCAGCTCTAAATCTGGAGTCACTCTGTCCTCATCCAGAAAAATATGAGCCGGTATCTGGCTATGATAACTGAACGTCAGCACCCATCTTGATACAGAAGGCAGAGTCACCTGATCACTAGGAAGGACAGATCCAGAGGCTGTAGAATGTGGTAGGTTGGAAAAAATTGCGTCATTGTCCACCCCCACTAGCCAGGAAGAGCCCTTCTTGCTGTGTGCTGTCTGTGCTTGGAGGAGGGGACATCATGAGCGCAAAGGATCTTGTCTTGGAGTCAGCAGAGCTGCCCACAGGGCAGCTGTTTGCTCTTTGGGTGGACCAGATCCTCCTCTAGCTTGCCAACAGCATGTATGTGTACATCTGGGATGTTTTCTAATGCGTATGTTCCAGTCTGGACAGAGCTCAGGCCTTCCCTTTCGGAAAATAAAGCTGAGAGAGCTCTGTCAACCAACTCTGGGATACAGCGGAGTGTGAGGAAAGGCTGAACATCAACCCGTGGTGCTACAACACCCTGCTCCCTTTGGCTCACCAGGCCTAGTGTTCTGCTGTGCTGGTGTCCTTACAAGGGAGCTCCAGAAAAGTCAGTGAATTTAATGACTTTGGGAGCTTCTAAGGTGTTTAAAATCACAGTGAGCCTTCTACACTCTCCCTGCCCCAAAACTCACATCAAGATCCAAAACTGAAATTTGGTTTTATTCTTTATTCTTTTTCTCTGCTTCTTTTAGCTGACTCCTGGTGTTTCAGACCTTAACATGGATTTGCAGAGCCAGTTCATGTTTTCAGTTTTCTTCTTAGCAATAACCTTTTTTTAATTAAAAGCTCATCCCTTGCAGGAGGGAAAGAAAAGCTTCAAACATGAGAAGACTTGTGATGAGATCTTAAGCGTTGGCAACTTTGAGCTGGAATTTCTAATGGTGGAACAGTCTGAGCACAATGTGGCCTTGCTAGAAAGAGGGAAAACAGCCATTTATGGCAGACAAATGTGTACAGTTGCCAAGCAAGGGCCCTCCTGGGCTCTGGAGCAGGCAGGGTGAAGGGTGCATGAGTTATTATTAGCTGCTTCGTATGGTAAAGAGGGCCTTCAGTTGCCTGGTCTCTGTAAAAGCTGCTTCACTCAGGAGTACTCTTGAGAATGAGGGAGTGGAAGGCAGGAATTTGAGACCCTTTTAAGGTCTGTTTACTCTTCCAGCCTCCGCAGATTTCAAGGGCATGTATATGAGGCAAATCTGAAATGGTTATCATGGTGAGAGCTGCAGGCACAGGAGGGAGTGGAGATCCCTGGAGCCCTGTCAGCCAGGACTAATGGGTCATATGGGAATGTTTTCCTGCTCCACTGGGCCATTTCCGTACCAAGTGTCTGTGATCCAGATTGAGAATGGCTCCTCTGCAGGGACCGTAAGAAAACAGACCTGGGCCTTGTGGTTTTGTATGGCTTGTTGCTACTGGGAAACGGGAAGGCGATTTCCCCTTCCCTTCCCCTCTTGCGCAGTGTTTTCTGTGGGCAGACCTTCACAGCATTCATCCTCTTTCTAGCAGGGGGTTGCCTCACAGCTACATTCCCAGCTCCTTCCGCTCATTAGAGATGCACCATTTCAGGTTCGTAAGTCTCCAGGCACTTTTATAATGGGAAGTGAGCCTCCATGCGCATCAGGAAACTGAGGCACATACTGAGAAAAAGTGAGTTGCTTTTGCAAATAGGGAGCAGGCGGGTGCCAGCAGCGGGTTCAAGCCTATCGTGTTTGTTCAGCTGCTTTTCAGGCCGGCTGGGAGGAACGCCATCCTAAGCACATACAGCAGAGCTGAATAGTAAGGGATTTCAACCTAACTTCATGCCTTGAGATGGGTAGCAGGGATGTAATTAGCAGGGATGTAAGTGAGCTTTTGGACTCTGGGAGCCTCCAACAGGCTGCATCAGAGTGGAAAACCTTGATAGATGTCCACAGAGCCCCATACTGGAGGTCGCAGAAGCATGTGAGATATAATTCTTGTTTTACACTGCCATAACATCTCCAATGCTGAGATCCAGTTTTCCCAAATGCTGGTTATCTCAGACACTGGTTTGGGCAGCTCTAAAACCATGGTTACCCAATAAGATTTTGTATCCAGACCTGAGTCTGGTCAGGGTGAGCAGACAGCGAGAACTGTAGGCAGAAGATCTTAGCTGCAGAGCTGCTGTGCCTCTGCGTGGCTCTGACACAGCAGACTGGGCTCATCTGGTACCGGAGCTGCTGGGGACACTGTGAACAAAAGATGGATGACCCGGTGGTTAGGAATCTTGAGGTTTGGGGGGACATCTGAGTTCAATTCCTGGCTCCATCCCAAACCACTGGCCTGCCCCAAGCACGCCATTCTGCTTTCCCGTGACTCAGTTTACCTTCTGGGACATAGGGGAGAAGAGAAGAAATTGCACCCTACTTTCTGGGCTAACTTTGGGGTATAGCTATATTAAAGACACTTCAGTCTTGCAGGCCTTGGGACACCCTGTGCAGGTGGGGGTGAATTACAGAGTTGAGGGGCCCATGGCACCCAGGCAGGAGGGTGCTGGCTGTGAAGGGAAGCAGCAGGATGCATCCTGCTCTAACAGAGGGGCTCTGATCCCTTCCTGGCACCTCTGTCCCTTTCCCCAGTCCGTGCTGATGTCTCGGCTGCTGGCAGATTGGGTTGCGCTTTCCCAGCTATGAGGAAGGTTTCCTGACAGAGCCCCGTGTATAATTCACTCAGCATGGCCTCAGCCAAGGCTCAGTACAGGAAGGGGAAAGCACATTATTGTTGTTACTGTTTTTCCAAACCTCCTTTTGTTTTCTAAGGAATGTGGCTGCAAAGCCCTGCTGCCAAAGCCTCTCTTGAGAGTCCTGCTCTGAGGGTAGGTCTTCCTTGGGGCTGCTGTGCCCAACAGGGGAATTATGCCAGCAAGTGAGCTGTATGGTTTCTTTTACAACCAAGTAGCTATTCCCCTTGATACAGCTCACCCCACTCTCCATCCTTCCACGCTCTGTGGCTATCGCAGATCTTCAGTGTCTCCTTTGCACAGCCTTTTCCTCCATCACCTCGTGGGGAACAGTGTCCATTTGCTGGATTTCCAGTCGTTGTTCTTGGCGTGTCTTAGCCACTGTGTTTGGTTTTTGGTGCCTGCTCAAATTCCAGAGGTGCTGAGAGATCCCAGACAGCTTTGCTGACCTCCCTGTGGGAGACAGGGACATAGCTGTCTGGGGTGGGAGTGGGACCATCCCTGCCATTACTGGTGGGTGGGGTGGGGCAGGGCTTGGGGTATAACTGGGCTCCCAAAAGCATTAATTATAGTGTGAGCTGGTGATGAGCATGTGGAGGACAATCACTCCAAGGAGCTCTTGGGAACACTGGTCAGCAGGGGTGGACTGAAGCAGCCTGGCCAGGATGCCAGGGTCTCAGGATCATCTGTGCTGCTGTCTTAGCTCTAGCAGAGTCCCTGGGGCCAGGTCTTTGGCTATCACATCCCTGGCATACCTCAGGGCAGCCTCCTGGAAACTATTTCCAGGATATTAAAGTTATATTTAACTTAAGCAGGTTTAAATGTGCCTGTTTCATTCCAAACCTAGCTTCTGCATGAGGCTCCTGGGTTTTTGTAAAGCGAGACCAAAGTCCCGAGCAGAAATTGAGCAATAGATCAAGGCCTTGGACAGGCACCAAGATCTGACCTGAAAATGGCTCAGGAATCCAGCCCCCACCTCGTCTCCTCAAATGTACACAGATAAAATCACGACTCTCTTAATTCCTCTAAATATGAGTGGAAAAATGCCCCCAGAGACTCTCCTAAAGCCTTGGTTGTTGCTGAAATGCAGAAATATGAAGAGAGTGCTTATGTGCTGCTTCTGTGAGTAATAGATGTGGCTCTAACCTGAAGTTTGGGATCCAAACCCAGATGAACTCTGTGTGCAATCCAAAGCCATGCCTAAACCCAGATTTTTGAGTAAATGACCCCTACTTTAATAACTAACTAAGTCCCTCCCTCCCTGGTTGTACACACCCTGGCAGCGCTGGGCGAGTTCCAGCTCTGAAGCCAGGTATCTGTTCAGCTCTGGTCTCCCTGACTTTCCTGAATAACAAAACTTTCTGTGGCCCTTTTGCAACAGGCAGAGTGAAGAAAACCACATCTGCTTCCTCTGCTGGAGTCTGCAAGACAGCAAGCAAACACATGAATGCTGATATTAAGTCTGTCTTTGCTCTGATGCTCAGCTGGCCTTTGGTGTTAGCTACAAAGGAGATGTGTTCTGGTCAGGGAGAGCATGCTGGTTCCATGTGAAATTGTGGAGAGCGAGGAGGTTTGCAAAGCACTGGAGGGTGGATGCATGTGGTACACCCTACGCCTGCCATCCCCTGTCCAGGTGCAGCACCCCACCAAAAACCAATTAGCCAGCTTTGCCAGGGAGGGTGAGGAATCCTTGGGAACAGCCTAGAGCAGTCCTGCAGAGTCCACCTGCGACCCAGGAGGTACCTCTCCAAGCAGGGATCAGCCTGCCTCTTGGGAAAGGGCACCACCCAGATCTAAGCCCTTGTAGGGTGTAGCCCTGCTTTATCTGGGCCGCCTTTGTGCACTAATTGATGTTTGCAGGGGTTGGGAGGTTTGCTGGGCTCCGGGAAGCACTGGGTTCTTTCATATTTGTGGGTGTAGCCTGAGAAGAACCCCAAGGACCTTCTCCCAGTGTCCCTTCTCTCCCACGCTGGAGCCTGGACCATCCATCCACGCACTGCAGCTCTCGCTGGCTGTAAGACAAAAGTCCCCCCGTGGATTTTCAGTCTGGGCATATAGAGGCCACAAGGAGAGGGATGGATTGGGCAGAGCTTTGTCAGTATAGCAACTGTACATTATGCCTGACGTAATCCCTGCTGTGGAGTTGAGCTGGGGACCAAGAAGAGAGCTGGTGGGGAGGGAGAGAAGAGGAAGCCAGATCCATCTGGCCAGATCCATAGCCTATGATGGTAATGAGATTCTGGAGTTAGCCTTAACCAGGTTAGCTTGCCATAAACTAGACTGACTGTGGTGTAACCGTGCTGGAGTAGGCCAAAATCTGGAAGTCCTGGAGCTACTTGTCTTCTCTTGTTAAAGCAGCACCTGCTACACTAAGGCTTTGAAGTCTGTATGGGACTGGCTTGATCTCTTCAGCCTTGTGGGAAAACACAGAATTTCCCAGAAAGATCCCATTTTCTGTTTGACACTGTATGTCCTCTAAAACCCTCAAGCAAAGGACACTGTGGTGATAGCTCAGGCCTCTGATGCTGTACTAGAAATCGCTTTAATCTGGAACTGTCTCCTGCTCTTCTTCTCCAAAGTGTGAGTACATCAGCTGCTCTTCACAGCCTTTCAAAAATCACATTCAAGCCCAGCAGAGATTCCCACTCAGTGCTGAGATGTCAGGCGGCTCTGAGCAGGGTCAGTAAATTCACTTACCAGCTGCTACAGCAACAGTGCCTTTCGTGCTCTTGCCCTTATTTTTTTGCCGATGATTGGGGTTGCTATGGCGCTGCAACACACGTTACCCTGCATTAATGCTTTATAAGCAATAAACGCAGATTTCGGCAATGTGCTGCTCCCTGGCTGAGCTGGAGTTTGGCAGATGAGTCACATTCTCACCACCTAAAAAATCCTGTCTTGTGGTTTCAGCCAGAGGTTTTTTGGTTGGTTTTTTTTTAAAACTTCTCATTTCTAAGAAAAGAAAAATCCCTTTTTCGTAGCATGGCTGCATGTCAGCAAAGTGTGAAATCCCTATATATAACACTCCAGCCTCCCTTAGAAGGAGAGGTGTGAGATAGACCCAAGGAGGGAGGTTTGCCTGAAAAGTGCTGGTGGGGGGAGGAATGCTGACCCCTTACCCCACCAGGCTGCAGCACCCGGGCAGCACAGCTCGTGGGGAGGGCCCTGTATCTTGCCTCTGCTTTGTGGCTTGGAACAAGACACAGCATCTCTTCGGCCTCAGTTTCCTGCTGTGCTGGTTGTCTGTCTCTCCCACGTCAGACCATAACTCCTTAGCTCATGTGGTTGTTCATGTGTGTCTGTGGTGCCAAGGAGGATTTGGCTCTGATGTCCTGTCTTATTGGTAGGTTATGTCACCAGACTGAGTGGTGGGTTTACCTGTTCCCAGTTGCGGGGAGGGAAATCATGTTTTGACTGGAGCCAGTATTTATTTGGGGACTTTCTAGAGGGGGAAAAGACCAGAGCCTGGGTAGGCAGACACACCCCAGGGTGCTGTGATAAGGGAGAATTACTAAGGGGCAATTTGCCTCTGCGCACATCTGTGTCTCACACGTGCTGTTTACCTTGTGCTGGAGGCGAGGACTGGGGGAAGAAGTCATCGTCAAGGGCTGGTGAAGGGCAGAAGGGGTGGAGCAGGATAAGGGGCTGTCCAGGGGCACGTCTTCGTTTTATTGCAGTGCCTTACTCCCAGAGTCCTACTGCTCCTTGCTCCATTTCTGAGATGATAGACACAGGGCTCTAGACTCTTTTTATCTCATAAACTAACAAGCCTGTTCCAGGCTTTACAGCTGACAACTTTCTTTGGACCTGACTGTGCAAACACCTCCCTCCCCACACTGCTCTGGGTCTGCTGCCTTGGTGAGCACTCCACTAGACTTCTTCTATAGTCTCCTTTCTACCCAAGCTTTGTTCGACAGAGGAACAGAGGTAGGCGGAGGCAGTGGCATCCTGCAAAGGGGATGTGGAAAAAAACAATAACCAAATGCAAAGAACAGGAAACCATCTCTGAAATCAGCGTGAGGTCACCTACACACCTTCCCCAACGAGGCAGCTTCATGAGGAACTGTAGGCTGAGGCTTCATCTCCGGCTGATAATATTGAGCTTAGAACAAATGTCTCCTTACACAAGACACTGGTTAACATGGGTTCATCAAGAAGCTAGTAAGGCCAAGGAGAAAACCCCAAAGTGAATTGAAGGCAGCTGGAGCCAGCGAGCGCTCAGCACCATTGGAAAACTAGGTCCAAAGTCCTAAGGAGTTTGAAGAAAAAGCAGTTCCTGTGGCTCCCTTGAGTACAGCAATGTTTGCTTCCTAAAATACTTCTGAACAGATGTGACATTCGCAGTGGGTCAGATAGGTTGTTTTCCATGAGGAAACATGGCATGCAGTAAGGAAAGTGGATCAGAGGGAGGTTGTTCCGCGAAAGACGGCTCCCGGGAATCATGTGGTCCCCCGATGAAGCCCTGGGCTTGGACTACAAAAGCAACTGTGTTCAAATGCTGTGGGGAAAAGCATCCAGCTCTCAGTCCACATACAAATCCGCTCAGAAGCAGAGGGGAATATTTAAAATTTCCTGATAGTCTACAAATGAAACTGCCCAGACATGCCCAAAATGTGTCCTGACATGTCCTGTCTGCAAATCCCAAGGCACTGGGAGCTGACGTGGGGACTCAGGTTACAGGCAGCACAGATGGAACAAAGGACCAAGCTGACAAAAGACAGGCACCAAAATAGGTGGCGAGGTACTTAGCAAAGCCCAGTGCCATGGAGTCATGTGGGATGATAAGCTTCTAGGAGCTTGGCCCACCTAGAAGATGCTACGTGCTTGTTCTGATAGTGGCCTAGACTGCCAGGAATCAATACGTGCTGTAAAACATGGTCTGATCTAGCAGCTAACAGGTTAAAAAGACTTTGTTTTCTGTCCATGTCCTCCCTCTCCCCCCCTCAGTTGCATTTCACACGGTTCAGTCACAGTCTTTATTTCACAACTGCATGTTTTGAAAGGACATATTAGCTCTAAGTGTAGGCTGGGCTTAAAACTCTTGCTTTATTGTTTACCCTGCCTGCTAGGCCTGTTTCTGGGGTCAGACCCAGGTTACCAATTACATCTGTGATTAAACATACTAGCCCAGCTTACCCCTGGGCTTTTTTCCCCTTAAATTCCCAGTGATTGTGCTTAGCTGGTGTTAGCAACCAGGTGACTGCTGGCACTGCCGTCACAATTGTATGTGCTTTCTCCAGCAGAGCCAGATAATGAGGTTTGAACCGGGCCAAACATCTATTATTTTTACAGTTCAGAACTGTTCCCAGAGATTTTTTTCCATTTTTTTTTCCTGAAGGTAAAGAAAGCCGGCCCTTGGCTTCCCAAATCTACATAGATAACCTTAAAACCCTTCCCAAATACTAGGGTGATCGGGAGGGACCCACCCAGAAGTGACAGCTAATTTAGCAATCTGTGGGACATGTCTAATAGGAAGGATTTGAATGTTAATTCTGTGTAACTATTTCACCACTGATAACAGGGGGTGTGAATTCACACTGCGGCTGTTTGACCAACAGCTGACTCTAATGGTATTCGAAGACAGCTTGAAATTGTTTTCTGTGTCTCATGCCTTACAAACTACAGCCCAGCAGACTAAAAAAGGTGTCGTCACCCCCCAAAAAACAAGTCAAAGTGTAGCCTGGGAACAGTTACCTTTTAGGTGTACATAAAACACCCGAGCTGCTGATTCTTGAAAAGCCTAACTCTGTGTGAGCAGCTGGGTCTGTCCGTGCTGAGTTTTAACCCTTCATTGAAAGCCAAATATTCCCCTTTTATTCTAAAATTTCTAGTTCAACTGGTTTTGAATGCAATTTGGATAAACAGGGCCAGAGTATTTGAAAGCCTATCCAAACTTCTAATTCCTGTCAAACCAGTTACAAATCTAGTCTGGCCAATTGCTATGGAGAGGTTTATTGACTTTTGTTTTTTTTTTTTTTTTTTTAAATAATTAAAATCTAAATGCTCTCAGCCATTTCCAGCTAAACACAGGGCGGAAACTAATCTACTAATCTAGCCAGAACGGCATTAAAAACAGCTCTAACTTCTCTTTTTAAAATGAATTTTATTTTCTAATTGTTTGTTTACTCTGTAACTCCTCAAAGCAATTTGAAAGCATGTATTAAGTCTTATGCCCTGTCTTTAAGATTGCAGTCTTCTTGTAACAGGGCCAGAAATTATGGGCGCATAACCCGCTTAGAGGTCCTTGAGCTCCACAGGAAATCTCTTATTGGAAGGGCTTAACGAAGACAATCTGATTTTGGAAACCAGGGCCTGTGTCAGACCATATGAACACACAGAAGACAAAGGCCCTAAGCTGTGCGAAGGGAGCCTTTAGAATCACGATGATTAAGAATAAATGGAGGATCTGAATTTAGAGAATGGTGCCACCGCTTACTTCATCCACTTGCAGAGCAAGGGGGACCAGGGGAACCTGCTTGCCACGGTGAGATCATCAGCACCACTTAACGAACACTGTTAGCCCTAATGGCGAATAAACCTGCGCTTGCTATCAGTGCTATTCTTGGCAGGCTGGAGGACAGAAAACCTTTTGCTACAATTATTGTCCAGTGACTCAGGACTGGATGATACCATCCAAGTGCTTTTTAATGTGCTCCTTCTGTTGGATGGGGGAAACGAGCCCTTTTTTCCTGCTTGCAGCTTGCCTGCTTAGATTGCAAACTCTGCTCAGGCTCTCTGTGCTTTACTGCAGTAGAAAAATTAAGGGTTTATTTTTGCTGTGGTTTGCACTGATACATATATATAAAAGTATCTTCTACTGGGATGGTTTTGCTTGCTTCTTAATGCTGACTATGACTGTTCCCACGCGCTGTGAGCGTGTCTGCTGGCTGACAATACAGGTATGTTTAACGTAATGAAGCTGTGTACGGACAGCTCGTGCTGTGTGTTTATGCAGCCTCTTCCAGGGGTCTCTGGTTGGGCTACAGCATAAATAACCTCCCCCTGCATTGTGCTGTGCTCTGGGTTTCACATGCACCCATGTGCTCTTTCATGTGTGTTGCTGACTTAAAAAAAAAAGGCCTTAGACTTTAATCCTTGGGTTTATTTCAAAGCTTACAAAGGCAAATCTGGTTTATAGCAAGAGATTTGCTTGATTCCTTGTGCTCTGCGGATGAATGGAGTGGCAGATGGAATGGGGAGGGGAGGACTCGGGGACCCCTTGGCTCTATCTTCTTGCCAGCATGACCCTACTTCTGTGCCTGCTGCCCAAAGTGCTTTCTTTTAAGCTGCACAGAACACAAAACGGGGACAGCACAGACCTCTGTATCTGTTGTATCTACCTCTTCTGTGATTTCAAAAGCTGTTTTCTTACTCTTTGCTCTGGGTAGTTGGTTAGCATTGCTACATAGCCATGGTCTCGTGCTTCAGAAGGTGTGAAATCCCATGTATAGCATGTGCACGTAGGAATGACAGCGGTGAGAATAAAACGAGCTGCAGACTCTGGGAGCAAAAGGCCTCAAAAAATCCTATTACACCCTTGAGTCATGGGCAATAATTGGAGTTTTGAGCCCTGCTATATAAAGAGGTGCTGGAAAGCCTCCCCCCGACCTGCTGCACAAAATCCCCTCTTTTGAGGGGGACAGGTAGGGTGATGCTCTCGCTACCCCTTGCCAAGAGCAGTGCCCGAGTGGGACAGGGCCCCGAGCGGTTTGATAAGAGCTGTGGTAAGGTGGAGCCGCGCTGGCAGGCTGTGTGCCGGCAGGCGCACACTCCTCCTTATCAGGCAGCACTGTGGCGAAAGCGCTGTGCCAGCGATGGGAGCGGCGCTGTGGGAACTGGCGATGGCTCGGTCTCCACGGGACTGCTCCTCGGGCAGAGGCAAACCCAAATGATCTAATTCCCTGCCTTGGTTTTCTCCAGCTGCACCCGCTGCTTGTGGAGATGCCAAATGAGGCCCTGGCCATAGGAGGAGAACGCGTTTCTGCTGGGGATCACATCAGAGCTGTGGCTTCGGATCCTCCCCCAGTGCACGCCAAGGGAGGCATCTGGGGCTGCGAGACAATGGCTCGAAACAATCCCGGTTCTCTGCCAGGGAATATTCATTCAGAAATCCCATCCTGTTTTGATACTAACTCTCTCATGGTTGATCAAAGCAAAGGCAAGAAAAGAGCTTGGCCTCCTACTGTTGCTTTAGCTTCGGGCCAGTTTCAGCAGAAGCTGGGCGAGTGCCTTTATCCTGGGCAGCGTGGCTGGCAGCTGGGCCAGCCGGTGCAGCGTGGCTTTAAGGTGCTGCTTGCATCTTACAAAGCATCAGGGCTGTGCACCGCTTGCACCGGTTCTCCTCTCCCCTCCTGCTGGGCTGGACGGAGGCAACTGAGGACGCTTGGTTCTGCTCCATGCTTGCCTTGGCTTGCTCTCCCTGCTCCGTGATCGAACACGTCCTCTGCGCTGCAGCCACCTCCTCCTGGGGCCTGCTCTTCCTCCAGCCAAAAGCCAGGCTGGAGGCAGGCACCAAGTCCTTGGGTGTCTGCCCTTGCTCCTCACCTCAAATGCTCCTCAGAGTGAGATTAAAGCAGTTATGGTTGTGTTCCCCCTCATCTCCTTCACTCGTCTGGGACAGTGGAGATAATGGCAAGTTTTCCCTGCACAGTTCAGGGATCTCTGGAAAGGATTTGGCCTTGTCCAGGCAACAAGGATCTGTGATGTGTCTTGGGGAGGGAAATTTGGTGATGGAAGCCTGCTGGGGAGAGGAGACCCCCTATGTAGGGGGCCAGACCCCATCCCTTATTGAAGGCAGGAGGGTAGGAAGGGCCAGACACTGGGGATGGGTCACAGTTGCTGACTGCGCTGGGTGACTGATCTGTGTCATTTCAGGTCAGCAAAAACGCGGCTCCGCCGATGCAGAGCACACCCCGACGCCCATCCAGCCCCCAGTGCCCACGCTGGGCCGATGCCCTGGCAGAAGTGCACAGGACCCCAGGACCACCGGCTGTCAGGGACGCCCTTCCTCTCGCACCAGCTCCCATCGGCTGCACCGTTCCTTCAGGCCGTTGCCATTTCAGTAAGTTACTTGCCCGTGGCTTGGCGGGGACGAGCCTTTGCTTCACCCTCCCGA
>NW_009259598.1:1883079-1892357 GCF_000687185.1 Egretta garzetta
CGGGCAGCAGCTGCAGGTCTTCAGCGGGGCGCTGCGGGAGGCGCTGGCAGGTGAGGCGCAGCCCCGAGGGCCGGGGAAGAGATCAGCTTCGTGGGGAGGAAGGTCTGGGGTGAAATCCCACTCGCGTTTGTCCTCTGCCTCTCCCCCTCGGGGCTGGGCGCCCAGTGATGTCCTTCCCTGGTGCTCCCTGTGTTGCTGCCTGGACCTGGTGTCCCTCCCTGTGTGCCCACCTGTGTCCTCTTGGGTTGGGTACCCATCTGTGTCCTTCCCCGACACCTGGCTGTGTCCTCCTTGATGCTGGATATTTACTTGTGCCCTTGCCTGGGCACCCACCTGTGTCCCTGTGGGGGCTGGCAGGCATCTGTGTGCCTCCTTGGGCACCCACCTGTGTCCCTGTAGGGTCCTGGGCAAACAGCTGCCTCAGCCCTGAAAGCAAGCAGATCCCCTGCCTAGTTTCTGTTAAGGATTTTGTGTAGCCTATCTGCTTGAAGTCCTCCTTGCCAGGGCTTGATATCAATGATCCTAGGCTAGTCTGTGTGCCCTGTCTGCTGGCAAGAAGTGTTCAGCTCTGTGTCAGTGGGGTTTGGCACTCCCCTCCCCAGGAGTGTTGCTGGGGCTCAGCACTAACTGGGTGGCCCAAAGGTCTCCTCCTAGCCTAACACAGCCTTGTGTTAATCAGCCCTAAGGAAGGGATGGTTTGTTTGCCACTGTGCTGAGATAAGGGGTAGTGACATGCCCCTGAACTTAGAGAATGACTTGGATGTTACTCCCTGAGTGTGTGGTGTTTTGTTGTTGGCGATACGGTATCTACCCTGGCCACCCCAGTGGTCAGGGTGAGAAGGTGTTGGGGTCCTGTCACTGCAGCTACTGTGATACTGTCCTGCCTGAGGTTTCTAGGATCTGAAGAGCTGTGCTCCTACGCCTTGGAGCAAGCAGCGGCTGAGTAGTGCTCTGCTCCGGAGCCTCCGTCTGACGGAGGCAGCCTGAGGAGGACTTGGTTTCCTCTGCCTGCAGTGAGGTGTGGGACCCCCTTGGGACTGCAGCAGGACACAGATCTCCTCACAGCTGCTGCACGCCGAGTCACCGTTCTTCCCTTCTCGCTTCCTTTGCAGAGCACTACAAACATCACTGGTTTCCCGAGAAACCGTTCAAAGGCTCAGGGTATCGCTGCATCCGGATCAATCACAAAATGGACCCCATTATCAGCAAGGCAGCTAGCCAGATTGGACTCAGCCTACCCCAGCTCTACCAGCTCCTGCCCAGTGAGCTCACGCTCTGGGTGGACCCCTACGAGGTCTCATACCGCATCGGTGAGGATGGCTCCATCTGTGTCTTATATGAAGCGACTGCAACGAAGCCTGTGAGCTCCTATGGGATGCTTACCTGTAAGAACCAGATGATGTTAGGTCGCACCAGTCCTTCGAAAAACTACATCATGACTGTCTCCAGCTAAATACTCCTCTTGTACTTACACTGCCAAGACACAGGCTACTGTATACCTCACCTGAGGATCTATTTTTAAGATGAAGAGCTATTTATATTTTTTAAAAAAATCCAAGAAAATCCAAAATTAAAATATTGGGCACTGCTTTGAACAGAAGCGGTGTTCTAGGTGCCTTTTTTAAAGCTGTTGCAAGCTTATGAGTTTTTATTATGAAGCTGATATCTACCTAATTAGTGTTGGATGGCAATTTTGGGCTGGCTTACTCACTTGGGCAGCTTGGAATGCAGGAAGAGGGGTAAGAGCCAGGCTGGGAAGTGTGGCTTGGTGGTGGGAGATGTCTGTGTCACCTTCTCACCATCCTGGTACCCAACAGTATATGCTGTATTGCAAAACTGTTGGAGAAGGGATGAAGGAGTTGCTGTCTTTCCTCCACTCATTTTTTTCATTCTCCAGCTGGTCTGATCTCTCTGGGGCCTGGATATAGTGTTTGGGGGAGCCTTGCCTCAGGGCTGGGTGATGCTGGGGACCCTGGGAATCTCTCACCTTTGCTCTCACATGTTTCCTCTGGACCCACTTACTCTGTGAGTGTTGCAGCTCTGCCCTGCCCCGCTCCTAGCACAAAGCAAGGGGGAGCATGGCCTTTCTTCAGCCCTTCCATCTCTCCTGTTTGCTGCTGGACAGAAAGGGCCACGTAGCTATTGGCGCCCTGTGAAATGCAGCAAGGCAGAAATGTGCTGGGAGTCAGGCTATGCAGAGAAGGTCCCCAAGATGAATATTGCAGCTACTGTGGTGGCACTAGAGTGCTGTCTGTTCCTGGTGCTCCCCAGTACCTGGCTGTTGCCCACTGCTTGCACACAGAGAAGGGTACTCCAGACCCTGAAACCAGCACTGAACAGCTGTGAGTTACAAATCCTTTCTACTGTGTGTGGCTTGGACGTCAGCCCATGATCTGCTCTTGTGTGGCCTCTCTGTGCTCCAAGAGTGGAGTCTGGCCTCTTGCTTGCAAAAGTTGCCTAATCCAATGCTGACGACTTGCTGTGTCACTTCTCCAAAAGAGCTGAAGCAACTTGCCTTGTGCCATTAGAGGCCCTTTTGCCCTATCTCTTAAAATCGGAAGTATTGAGGGGGTGTCTCTTCCCCCTGTGTGTAGGATGCTCAGATGCTTTGGTGTCCTAATATTGCTTTTAAAGTCACAGCACTTCTTCCCTCTCTTCCTCCTCTGGGTGATCAGCACATGGCTGTCCCTGGGAGCTGTCTCCACTGACACCTTGGTAAGGGGCATCATTTGGTTCTGATCTCTTGGTACATAACTGTTTTGCACAATTAATGCCTGGTCTTGGACTCTGTCTATTCAAGCAAAACTCCTCTTGGAGGCCCAGTGGTACTTGTATTCAGGGAGATTTTGCCCAAGTGGTGTTCAGGATTTGGCCTTTAAACTGCTCTGGCTAACTACAGATGGGGTGGGAGCTGAAAGTGCTGCCCTAAGAACTTCACCTGACTGTTGGGAATGAGCCTTTACCAGGATGTTGTATGTCCCTTGCCCTTTTACTTAACCCTCTGGTGTTCCCCTGGTGATCCTGGGAGAAGTGATTGAAAAAGCCGGGTGTTGACATGGTTGGTTGTAATGAAACTTTCCCAGATTTGTCTCCCAGCGCACTTCTTTTTTTTACCTTCCTCTTTTCTGACCTGGCAGCTGAGTGGCATAACCAGAGTTGTTCTTGCCCAGCCTTTGATGAATCAAGTTCTCAGACATTTGTGCAATATATTTCCAGATCTTGGGTGCTCTGGGAGAGGAAGGAAGCCTCCCATCTGCCACGGTTCTTAGCTTGTTTTTTTAATAGATTAAAAAATTCAGCACAGCTTCCCAATTCTGACTACTAATGTGGAAAAGTAAGCTCAGATTTCTGTAAGTTTCAAATCATGAATTCCAGAACTGGAAAACAAGCCTCAATTCTTAGATCCTTTTAAAATATCAAGTGGTGAGTTACTTGTCCTTGAGCAGTAATCAGTCTGAAGTTGCATCACTTCCCTCTGCATCACTTGAATTTCTCATGTCAGCAAAGCAGAAGCTGAAATGAAGCACTGGGGCTTTTCCCTTGGTGATCTTGTGCAATAGGTGACCTCACCAAGAGGGGAGTACATGGGAACTTCCAAAAAGCAGACTCCCTTTTCAAGGAAAAGGGATCTCGGTGCTTTTTGGAGTCCTCACTTAACCTGCTTATGTGGAAAGCCCACGATAAGAGCTGCATTCAGGATGAGCAGTGTTAGCTTTGCTGCACTCCTTGGCTGGATGTGAAGTTTCCTGAAGGCTGGTACTTCCTTGGGTTGTAATTTGTCACGATCAAAGCAATCTTAAGATTTACCCCCCTTCCTTTTCACTCTGTTCCCTCCCTCTTACCAGAAAAGTTTTTCAGGAACAGCCCACACCAAAGGAATACACTATGATTGCTCTTAACATGCCCCCACTTCCAGAACCAAAGCATACAAAGTCTCACGTTTTTTGTCCCTGGTGTGGAGGAGTCTGATGTTAAAGGTGTCTGGTTTTAGCTTCAAAACCAAACCTGGGTATAATCCATTTCTCTCTTGTAGCTGGTTCCATGTAAAAACTGTGAATTAGTGTGCTCTGTTGCCTTCTGCCTACAAGCCTGATACTCAACCGCAGAGCTGAATGGTGTGTGTATTTTAAGACAGTGTAACTGAGGGGTTTCTTGTAACTTTTGTTTTTTTAACAAGCTGGACTGTTGAACGGGACCTGCTTTTTGTATTTGGTGAAAATGGTAGAAAGTTTGTAAGCTACACTTGGAGGAGGGAGTGGCTGGTTACTAATTGTATAGTAGTGTTTTTATATACAGAATGTACAGATCCTTTGACAGACATATGCTTTTGTTACTTTAATAAAAATGTAGCAGTATAAATGTGCCTTGTTTCCTTGCTGGGAACTGTTGTGTGTTTGCAAAGAGGGTGAGGGTTGGGATTGCAGCCTAAATCCCACACTGGGAATGCTGTGGGTTTGGTTAAAGCATGGATGACTTAATATCCAGCTGTGTCAAGGAGGAGGTTTAGAAAAAAGCTGCTTAGTCAACATGCTGACTCTAAACCTGACCCTCTAAACCTGAGGAATTAAGGCTGGGAATTGGTCTGATGACTAACGTGGGGCTGTGGGTGTCCTGCCCTCTCCTTCCCTATGCTCATTACTGGGTTCTGGCTTGGGCAGTGGGGGATTTACTCACTGTAGGATTGTGGAAATCCTGTGTCCTGCCAGGGCATGAAGGTGTTAACGTGGTCAACTGCCAGATCTCCTCCCGACCCTAGGAATGGCATAAAGGAAGTCTTGGAAAGAAGCGATTAATGATCTGAGCCAGGCACAGGCAGTTCCTGGTTAAGCCTGTATGCCTCTGCTGTCCTTCCAGGGGTGACTGAGCCAACAGAGGAAGAAGGGTTGAAGGATCACAGGATTGAAATGTTCAGGTAAGCGGAGGATGCTCTGGGCCTGTCATGATAAAGGCAGCCGGGGTTGATTCACTGGAGATCCTGTTTTGGCTCTGTCGAGAGCCTGGTGACTGCAGCATGGAGCTGCAGCCCTGCTCCCTGGGATGGGGATGTCCAGCTCATGTTTAATCCCCATCTGTACTCATCTGCAAGCTGACCTCGTTTAAGGACCTTGGCTAAATTGGTCTGTGCTAGTTTCAGTCCAGAACTCCATTTTTATGGAGTTAAGGAAGGCTTGAGTTGCAGCCTGCAGGGTCCTTGTGGCCCACCCCAACCCACTCGCTGTGCTGGTGCCTTCCTGGAGCGGTGATGCCCGTGGGGGGGGGCACAGGCCTGGTCCCACTGCTCTCCCTGCCAGGGGCAAAGGTGCTTCCTCCCCTCCTGCTTTTATCGTAACACGCCACCTCTGAGAGGAAAACAATTTGGGTTTGGTGCGCTGTCGAAGCCACTCCTTCTTGAACTTATCCCTTCATTAGTTTCCATAAACACACCCAAATTGCTGCTGCTTGTGAAACAGGGCTGCTGGGGAGGAACATGGGGTGTCCCATTCGGTTGCTGATTAGCTCGGGAGTCATCTGGGTTCAAAGGCTTGGTGAAGTCAGATGATGGCGGCCTTCCTCCCTCTGGCTTGTCTGGATCTGTGTGGTCCTTGGCCCATTTTCAGGCTGCCATAGTCCATGCCATGGCCAGCCTGGTGTGGTCCTGCGTGCTGTGGCCTGTGGCTGGCATTTGGGCCAGCAGACAGAGCCAAGATCAGCTCAAATTTGAGTTGCTTGTAGCCAAGCTAAAAATACAGCTCTTACGCCATGGAGCGTTTAGTGAGGAGTCAACGCAACCCGCACCGCAACCAGATCCCCCCGCCAGCCTTTTCATAGGTGACTCATTCATTATTTTTATTTGGCTTGTCGGTTTTTTTCTGGTAGGATCGTGATACCTGGCGTACAAGCTGGGTTAGCTTGGGGGTGCATCTTTATCTGCCCCCCCTCAAAGCCCTTTCTAGGCCTTTCGGAGCTGAGCCGCGGCTCTCAGCGGATTTTCTCGTTGCGAGCTCCCCGAGCACGGCACAGGAGCAGCTCAGGGGCACGGGAGGAAGGGAATGCGGAGGCACAGCCGCAGTACGCACTGGGGACCCAGCTGCCCCCCGGGAATGCTTGAAGCAGCTCTGAAAAAGACTCGAGGTAACAAAACCCACACTCATCCACCGCTGCCCACCTCCTGCCTGTTGAAATCTGCACTCGTTTTTCTGCTGAGCCTGTTGCTGGGTTTCTGTTGGGATTCTTTTATTCAGGCTGGGCAGGGAAGTGTCCGATTCGCGGAGCCTGGGTCAAATGTTGTCCTCTGTAATCAGAGCTCGGTGTGTTGCATAAACGAGCATTTGCCTTTGCTGTGTCCTGGGTGAGAGCTCAGCCCTTTGCCCTCAGACCTGCCTGCACGCCCGCCTGCTTCCCGGCACCCCGCAGGGGAGGTGAGCTCTGCCAGCACAGCGGGGTCCAGGACTTAAACCCAGAGTGTCCCCACGTGTGTGCTACCCGCCTAGAGACAAGTTATCCCCCCCAAAAACCCTGCTGTGGGGAGGAATGGCAGCACAGGGGATGCTGGCTCTCAGGGGAAAACGCTTTCCTCCTTTCCCAGCAGTCTGGAAGGGCATTTAATGCCTATTGAGAATAAAAAAGCGGGTGGGCTTTAACGGCCTGTCCCCTGCCCCGATGAGTTGTCCCCCTGCTATCCATGCAAGGCTTCCCAGCCGTGTGCGAGCTGTCGCAGCGCTGTCAGTCCTTCCTCACAGAGCTGGGGCAGTTCTGGGGGCTGGTCTGTGGGGGAAATGCAGATTGTGCAAAGCCCAAACCAGCCACGAGGAACGAACGTCCTGGCCCAGGGGCAACAACCACCCCAGGACAGGGTTCCCCCGGGGCCTGCGAGGATTCATGGCAAAATGTTTGTTTGATTTTTTTGTTTCTGTGTTTGTGTGCTCCTCTTTCTTTCCTGGGGTCCCTTTAGCAGAAATTGGGTGTTTCTCAGTTCTAAGTTATCAGAAAAGCAACATCAGCATTTAGGGTGTGAAACTGCTTGTTGGGGTAATTCCTGCCCTTCCCACAGAAGCCAGACCTCATCCCCAGCCAGTCCCTCTATGACCGTCCCTGCCTTGAAGCACTTTCACCCCTGCCCACCCTGAAGCTGGGAAGAGAGCTGGGCCCCTCCGACAACGCGGCAAATGGGACGGGTTGCTCAGAAGGGAAAAAGGTGGTGGGGGGGATGGCAGCGGCGTGGCAGCCGAGGCTCTGGGCTCTCCCTTGTTTGCCTCTGCAGCTGTAGGAAGGACAGAAGCGAAACCAGGCGCCGCCAAGCCTCCTCCCCGCACCAGCACGGTCGTGCAGGGCTCGGCCTCCGCCAGGTGCTTCCGGCCCTCTTTATTTGCCGACGGGGCGATGGGAAGCGACCGGCTATTTCGGCTTGGCCAAGGCCAATCAGGCACTCGCGTGGGTGCAGCCGCACACGCCTGTATCTGGGGAGACGCAGCCGGCAGCGCCCAGCCCCAGCCCTGGGAAAAGGGGGGAGGCGCAGGCCCCGGAGCGCTCCATCGCCTGCGGTTCCCTACAGCCCGGATGATCTTCCCAGGATCTGCCGGAGCCGTAGAAACTCTGCAATCACGTGGCCTGGCAACTGGAAGATGGTTTGTGGGGTTTGGAGGGGTTGGTGCTGCGCCAAGCCCGTAGCGCTTTGGGCTGCAGCCCTCTGACAGACTCCAGCATCGCCTCTGCTTGCACCAGCAATCTCCGGCATCGCCGCTGTTCACACCAGCAAATTCTGGCATGGCCAGTGTTTGTGGTGGTGGTGGGCCTCCCCCCGCCAAGCTCTGCTTCCAGCTCTGCACCCTGCAGGGCAGAGCCAAGCCCTTCCCCGAGCCCCCCGAGGTGTGGGCAGGCATTGGGTCCAGGGTCTGGGTTGGCATGTGGGCTCCTGTTGGTTTCTGTCCCTTGGCCGGGATGGCAGAGTCATTCCTGGCTGGGGGTGGCACTCCCGGCCTGCCCTTCCTCCTGACAGATCTTCCTCTCCCTCCTCTTCCCTCATCCAGCTCCCTTTCCATCTGCACAGTGGCCACAGCCAGACCTTGAGCTCTCCCTGGCCAGACCCTGAGCCCTCTGCAGCCACAACCCATCCTGGCTCGGCATCCCCGAGCACCCCAACAGCCTCACGCACAGCCGGGGCCCCCAAACCAATGCGAAGGGGAACAGCCCACTCTACCTTTCTAATCCTTGCTAAAAACTGAACCACCCGGTGGAAAAAATACCAAACCTTCCTTCCTCCAAAAAGGTCATGGGCAGATGCAAACGCGTGCGCCGCAGCCGCCGCACGCCCACTCGCCTCCCCCCCATGCGGCGCAGTAACCGGCTCAGCGCTCGCAGCTCGCTGTTCTTGGAGGGAGTCCAGCAGCAGATGGGGCAGGCTGCGGCGTTGCTTCGTGTTAACTTGAAATGAAAAAAAAATTCCACCTTGAACAACCACAGAACCTGCCGGCAGGCTCAGCCCCAGCCCCGTCTCCGCTCCCTGCCTGCTCGCTTCCTCCCGTGCCAGCTTTTGGGCAGGGGTGCACACGGAGCAGGTCCTGTGCAGACCTCTGGTTTATTAAAAATTGCAGCAGGGAGGGAGAGGGGAGGGGGCTCCCCAAAGGGGATGGGGGGGCCTGCAGCCCCAAGAGCAGGCACGTCCCATAGCCCTGGAAGGGTGCATCCCCCATCAAGTTGAGAAGCTTGAATGGGGCAAAAGTGGGGTCTGGAGAGGGACAGCCCACCCCGGCCCTGCAGTGGGTGGAATGTCTCCCTGCTCCTGGGGTGTCACGGAGGAGCTCGGGGGTCCTGGGGGCCGACTCACCCCAGCTGCCCCCCTGCTGCCAGCGCCCAGGCGAGGGGCTATGGGGCTGGGACAGATGGGCAGGGGGAGAGGAGCCGCTTTCAGCTGCTTTTTTGTTTTCCACCAAGCATCCCAAGGGGAGAGCTGTCCCCGGCCCCATCCCGGCCCCCTCCGCAGCGGCTGCTCCCCTGCACGGGGGCCAGCTCCGATGCTCTCATTTACGACCTGTTTGGGGGATAAAAGGGGCTTGTTGGCGGCAGCAAGCAACTGGTGTATGGGGACAACTGTTGCCATCTGTCTGGTGGGGCGGTGGGGGGGCCGCGGCGGGGCCGGGGCCAAGCCGGGGCCGGGGTTTTGTTTCTCCTTTCATGCACCACTAAACTTTGCACCTTTTGTTTCCCAGAGAAGGGCTGAGAGCTGGGGAAAAAAAAGAGGCCTCTGCGCTGCACGGGTCGGGGCAGAGCTTGCTCAGCTTCCCCGAGGGGGTTGTATACGA
>NW_009259598.1:1892618-1899725 GCF_000687185.1 Egretta garzetta
GCTGCTGATGCCAAGTGGGGTGCGTCCCTCGAGGGCCCGAGGCTGCGTCAGCGTGGAGCGACAGCGTGCCCTGCCATCCCCGAGGGACGCTGTGACCTTGTCCCCAAGGGACACTGTCCCCCTGTCACCAAGGGACGCTGTGCCCCTGTCACTAAGGGACGCTGTGTCCCTGTCACTAAGGGATGCTGTGCCCCCACATCCAAGGGATGCTGTGCCTCTGTCCCTGAGGGATGCTGTGTCCCTGTCACCAAGGGTTACTGTGCCCCTGTCCCCAAGGGACTCTGTGCCTCTGTCCCCAAGGGATGCTGTATCCCTGTCACTAAGGGATACTGTGCCCCCACATCCGAGGGATGCTGTGCCCCTGCCCCCGAGGGATGCTGTGCCCCTGTCCCCGAGGGATGCTGTGTCCCTGTCACTAAGGGATGCTGTGCCCCCATCTCCAAGGGATGTCGTGCCCCTGCCCCCGAGGGACACCATGCCCCTTGTCCCCAAGTGATGCTGTGGCCCTGTCCCTGAGAGATGCCGTGCCCTGGCAGTGGCAGCAAGGAGAGGGCAGGGCACAGGCAGCCGGGGCGGTGGGAGCAGCCAGAGGCTTTGTTCGCTGCCCCAGGGCAGTTTGTGTTTCTTGGTGGGGCAGTGCCTGTGTCTGGGATGGGAGCGCAGCGCCCGGGGCAGGTTCCCGCTGGGTGTGTGAGTCTCACCAGCTGCCTGGGTTTTGTTCAGGGCTTTCAGCCGCTTGCTGTGCTCCTCATCTGCTTTCTGCTGAGCCACATCTCTGGGCCCAGCCTGGAACTGGTAGCTGGGATGAGCCCTGTGTGTCCGGGGAAGCATGTTTCCCAGCTCTGGGGAGTGCCAGAGGGGGGCTTGTGGGGCTCCCCCCTCCGCCACACCTCCGCACCAGTGGCACTGGCCCAGGAGTTTCTCATGGGCCATGTCCGAGCTTTGCCCGTGGCTACTACAGCTACAGAGCAGTCCCCACCGGCGTCATGTCCCAGCCAGTGTAACAAGGCAGAGGGAGAAGGATTTAAGGGTGATGCTGGGGTCTGTGCCCCAGGACCTGCCAGCTTGTCTCAGGATGTGCTAGGGCATCCCTTGAGGGGTTGGTACCTGCCCCTGCCCCCTCTGCAAAGGCCACTGGTCCCCATGGGCGTCCCTGTGCCTGGCACAGCAGTGCCCGGCCCCATGGGGAAGGGGCAGCTCTGGGCGTTGCTGCTGCGGGAATGCAGCAACACCCGTGTGAATGCAACACCCCACTCCTTTGGGGAACCGCTGGGAAATGTGTTACTGGGAACCAGCTGCAGGCAACAATATCCCTAAGCCCTGCGCGTCCCTGGCGTTCCCAGCTGCCAGACGAAGGGCGAGGCCCATTTTCCCTCTGACAATGCCCTTTTACCAGGGAGTTTATTTCTATTATAGCACTGGATAAAACAGAAAAGGGGAAGGACGGGGCTGGAGTGGAGCAGCTGCCCTTGCTGATTCGGTCGCTGCTTTGTTGTGAGTTAAAAGTCTGGATGGGGGCTGAGACACCGGCCGTGGTGTTCCCCTGAAGCGTGGGGGCTCATCACTCCCCTCCCGGCCCCCACGGGGGGACCCTGCAGAGGGTCTGGCTGGGATCCCCCCAGAAAATTCCCTTCCGGGCGGTCAGCGCAGACTGCGGCACCATTTCGGGCTGCAACCCGATGCAGAGCCTGCCGGGGGGCTGTGCCGAGCTCTGCCAGCGTACAGGGGGCTGAGCTTTCCTTTTCCTTCCTTTTCCCCTTTGGAATGACTTTGGTGACAGGGTTCAGCGCCAGCCCCAAGGCTATGCTCCTGGATCCTACGAATGGTTGCGGTGTCAGAGCAATGCACCCCCTTTTAGGGCAGACCCAAAAACCTGCTGGGGCAGGAAGAAGGAGGAGAGTGATGCTGAGCCTGTCCCCCCCAAACCCCGACCCCCTGACAGCGAGCTGGCCAGCACAGAAAGCCTCCGTGGCCATGCCAGCCCCCAGCAGCTTTAAGGCTGGCAGCAGCCGCTGTTGGGGAGGGCTGGGGGCCACGGCAGGGCTGGGGCGCGGGGTCCACGCTGCCTTTTGAAGCAGAGACAAAGCCCGTCTTGATATTTATGGCACGTGCAGCGGGAGCGTGGGGCGTGCGGGGCTGTGGGACAGATGGCGAGTGAAACAAAAGGGGAGGCAAGAATGGGAGCTGAACAGATTGGGAATTTCCTGCCCATCCCTCTCCCCCATGCCCAAACACTGCTGGGGGCGTGTGGGGAGTGGGAGCGCCTTTCCCCAGTGGTCCCCCCAAAAGTGTTCAGTCCCTCGGGGAGGGTCTGACCCCCACAAGCTGCTCTGGCCCCTGAGCTACTCATCCTCATGGAACTGGGTGGAGAAACCCAAAATCCCGAGACCCCCAAATCCCAAGCACCGGAATCCCATCTCTGTTTTGCTCCTGATGTGGAGCTGTGGGAGCAGGACCCCCCCCCATCCCTCCAAGCCTCAGTCTGCTCCTCTGTGAAATGGGATCCTGGCACGTCCCCGAGTGATGCCGGGGAGGCCAGGGGTCTTGGCCATCTCCGCTGGCGATGTGCCCGGCCCCTCCCTGGTGTCTTTTCCCGCTGCCTCCGCAGTTTTCTTATCTCTTCCCAGCAACATCGCAGCTGCCGCGGGCCGGATCCAAACAGCTTATTAATAATCAACTTTTATTGCTCGTCTCATCGTGAGCACGTCTACAGATGGCCAGGCGTGGCGCTGGCAGCCGTGACCTGGCCACCGATCCTTTTGTCCTCGCAACTTCTCCACTCAATAACGGTTTTAGGTTAAATCCAAGAAGAATTGAGCAAAGGGAAGCGCTGAAGGATGTGATGCTGGGTTACACTTCCCTGGGCCAGGACTCATGCCAGCTCTGCAAATGCTTGCATGCCAAATTTGAAGCACAGGGACAGACCTGGAGCTCACGTCCCTTAACGGAGCGGTGGCTCTGCCCACCCCGGACTCCTCCGGCCACGTTAGGGTTAAACCCATTGCCCGCTGCCTTGCTGCTTTCTTGTGTACTTCTCCAAAGGAAAATATTTGGAGGGGTTGTTTTTAAACACAAATCCTGTGCTTCCTGGGGAAATATCCTCCTAAAGGGATGTTTGCAAACGGCCTGGGAAGCGCGCGAGCTGATGGATGCTGGAAAGCAGGGGAAAAACGTGAGGAGAATCTGGGGGGAGAGGCTGGAAAGAAGCAGAGATGAAATTTGGGGGGTTTCAGGGGAGCTCTGGAAAAATCTTGCCCATCTGCATGGGGTACGCTGTGGGAGCTGCTGGTTTTTAGGGTCTCGTGCAGGGACAGCCCCAAGGTGGGTGCCCAGGCCCAACGCCCGTGGCTGGAGCCCCTCTGCAGGCAGGGGGGGATGGCAGGGGGCAGCGAGCCCGGCAGGAGCAGTGGGGTGTCCTTGACATCCCACCCAAGGAGAGTCCTTGGGAGGACCCCACAGTCCAAACGTGACTTTGGGGGGGGCTGCAGCTGCCGGTACCTCCTGCAGCAGCCCCACAAAGCCCTTGTGCTCAGGGCACACCCCCGAGGGGGCTGGAGAGCTATTTTTCAGTTGGTTTGGGGTTTCTCCCTCCTTTAGGCTTCTCTGCGGACAAAGCCTTGCATTCCTCCCTCCTCCTCCTCCTCCCCAGTGGGATACGGGCTGCTGGGGCCCCCCAGACCCGGCACCTCCTCCCAGCAACAGGAAGAGGAGGATGAGGAGGGGGGCCAAGCCCCCATCCCTGCTATCTCCCCCCACAACAAGGCGGTGATTGGGCACCCGTGGGCTCACCCAGGACCAATGGGGTCTCCCCCCCTTTTTTGGGAGGGGAGAGGGCAATGGGTTGCATTGACCCCCTGCCCCCTCACCTCCACCCCTGGATGCAGAGCCAGTGCCCCAGCTGGTGTAAATCAGTAATCCCAAATGCCTTCTGTGGATAAATCAGCTGCTGGAAGCTGCACTGGGTGGCTGCTTCTCCTGGGTTCTGCTCTGCTGCCCCCAGACCCTGCTGCCTGGTCCCCCCCAAGGTGATGTGCTGGGGTCTCCCTACAGATACCCCTTGGACTCCTGCAGGCTGGTGTTGATTTGGGAAGGGGTGCGGATGCTCTGAAGCAAAAACCTGACCTGGGAACAAGAAGTGGTGTGTGCTGGTGCCTGGGCAGCTCTGGAGCATGAGGAGGAGTGTGGTGCTCGGACGGTTTGTAGGTAGATCCTGCAAACATCATCCCCTGCTGCTTTTGAAGAGCATGGAGACATGGCATGGGTTTGGGTGCTCGTAGTCCTGTCCCTGTCCCCCTCCTGCCTGGCCTGCTGGGTGCTGCCACAGGAGGAGGAGGAGGAGGATGGGCTGTGGCACTTCTCCTGGGGGCTGGTGGCAGAAAGATCAGAGCTGGTCCCAGATGCCAACAGGCTCCTGCATTGGAGCTGACCGGCTGCACGTCCCTGGGGGCTTGGGGCATTCCCTCCCCTGGTGCCAGCCTTTGGGGTAGCCTGGCATGAGCATCTCTCGCTATTGCAGAAGCAGGGTCAAGTTTGCCTCCCTCTGAGCCCTTCATCCCCTGAATGGAGCTGGGTTTCACCCTGTGTCCCAGCCCAGCCTTGCCCAAGCAGGTACCGGCTGTGGTGGGCACCCCTGGGTGCAGGGCAGCTCCCAAACCTGGGTGCTGCTCTCTGGGGACGTGGCTTTGGGGAGGGAAAGCCAGGGCCACCCTGCCAGCCTGGCCAGGGCCACATGTGATGGGCAACGCCGACATCTAGTGACAGCCCAGGGGTCCTCGGCCAGCTGGGTGTGCAGTGAGGTCCCCTTTTGGTTCGGGGTCCTTGGGCACCTCTGGGAGGATTCGCATGTCTGCAGGGAGCAGGGTTTGGCTGAGGGAGGTCAGGATGAGGGGGTGTGTGTCCCTCTGCTGCCCTGGGATGTAGGAGAGGATGGGGACAGGGGTGGAGTGGGGTCTTCTGGCTTCTGCAAGAGCTCCCGGCTGGCACCAACCCGGAGCCAAGCGAGCCCCCGGTGTGCTTGGGAGAGACCCGCAGGCTGGGAAATGGCACTTTCTGTGCAACTCCCGAGCTGTAAAAATCCTGCCCATGTGAAATTTTTTTTTTTTAAGCATCCTCCAGCTTAGCTGTTAAAAATAAGCAGGGCTGAAGACTGGAGAACATGAAAGCATCCGGAAAATGACGACCAGAAGTACTGTGCCAGTGGCACCACCATCCCTTCCCTCTCTCAACTGACACTTTTCCATGTGTATTTTTTCCTTCTATAAACGTCCTTGCCTGGACCCCATCTGGAATGTGCTGGAGCAGCAGCTCCTCGGTGCGGGGAAGGCGGTGTATGCACATGTTGTGTCTGGTACAACCACTAGAAGGCAAATCCAGCCCGGATCACGTCTGCAGGAAAAAAAAAAATCTGGTTTGCAAGAGGGGAGGTTACGGTGCTCAGAGCAGCCGGGATGCTCAACCCCTGGTCTCTGCGTTTGGGATTCCTCAGACACGTTTTGTGCAGTTACAGAAAGGGCTTTATTCGTCGGTATGAGATCTACAGTTCATGCGTCGGTGATAGTACAGGGTTTTTTGGGGGTTTTTTGTTTCTATAGTGTTAGCATGCAGTTTAAATGCAGAGGGTCTGGATGACCTCTTCAGCTTTGCAGGTCATCTCCAAAGCTCAGCTGCCCCTGTGGTCCTCAAACTAAACCGTCCAAGGAACCAAGTTGGGTGGGTTTGGCTTTTGGCGAATTTGGATGTGCTGCAGATGCATGTGTCACGGATTATTATTTTTTCTTTTTTTTTTAAATGGGAGACCCTGGTTGTCTGGGCGGGGAGGGGAGCACAGGGCCGTGCTGGTGGGTGGGATGGAGCCAGGCGTGCGGGGGCTCCCCAGGCGGCCGGGGGCTGCACACCGGGAGCTGCCCCATCCCTCACCCCAGGTCCTGCCCTGAACCGGTGGTCTGGGAGGAAGATGAGACCTCCCCACACCATCATGGGCTGCTTCTCAGGGTGTTTCTAACCTAAGCAGCTGACAGCCGCTCGGGAAGGTCTCTCTCCCATTAGCTCTATCTCTGGAGCGGGAGGCTGGTGGAACAGGGGAAAATGGAGGGGGAAGAGTGGTTTTGCTCTTCTCCATCCTAGACTGAGGGATGCTGGCAGCCAGGAAATCTTTAATCCTTTACTTGTAGCTCCCAACCTCCCAGGTGCTCCTTCTGGTGACCAGTGGTACCAGGCTTGGTGGTTTGAGATCTGCTGGTTCTGCAGGACCCATACCTGAAACCCTCCCCACTGGGCTCAGATGCCCAGCGCCACATTTGAGAGGTGGGATGAGCTCTCCCCCATCCCTGCCGCATCCCACCCAAAACCAGGGGAGAAGGTGAATGGGGGTGCAGCACTTTTTGGGGTGGCTGTGGTGGGGTCAGAGGGGGAACTGTGCTGGGATCTATCCCACCCCACGTGGTTGAAGAGCCAGGAAGAAGGAGCATTTGGGGCCAAATGGTTCCTGCCCACCTGCGTGGGCTGGTGTCGGAGTACCCTTATTGCACTATTGCGGAAGCCAAGTCAAACTGTCAAGCTGCATTAAAGTGGGAGTGAGCGTCTCCCCAGGAACGGGAGAGCCAAGTCCTGAGGATGGGGAGGGGGCCGGGCGGGGGCCAGGCTAGATCTCGATGATGGTGGCACGCCGCAGGCACAGCGGGGCGTCGGGGGGCACGGCGTTTCGCTTGATCTCGTTCCCGTCGAGCCGCAGGACCTGGAGCCTGGAGTAGTTCATGACGTCCACCACGGTGCAGAAACTGCTGATGGAGAACTCTGCAGGGGGAGAGGAGACAGAGCTGAGCCCCGGCTCTATCAAACCTTCGTGATGCTCCTGATCTTTGGGGAGCAATGTGGGAATGTCAAGGGGGGCTGCTCTGGAGATGGGTCTGTGGGTACTGACCTCTGAGAGCTGTTCTATGTTAAGATGGGCAGGAAAAAGATGAAAACACACCCCAATCACCAATTATTCCTGCAAATTTGGACTCTACACACTCTGCTCTTAAGCTAAAAGAGTGACTGATGCAGTCAGAAGGAGCCTGGGAGTTTGTGCCTATTCCAGGGAGTTTGTGCCTATTCCAGGGTCTGGAA
>NW_009259598.1:1900333-1904350 GCF_000687185.1 Egretta garzetta
GGAAAAAGCCGAGCGGAGTCAGATGCAACATTGCTTTTTGTTGGGAATTGCCTTTGCAGCCTCCAGCCACTGTCCAACAACCGCTGCACGTCTGGGAGGGAGGGAGGACATCCCTGTCCCTATCCCTGTCCCTGTCCCCATCCTATGTCTGCAGACCTCTCCCCTCCATTCATCTGCCAGTGCCAGGCAGGGAAACTCCAGGCCAGCCCTGGCTGGGTTTGGAGGAAGAAGATGGAACAAAGTCCAAAAAAATTGTGCAGGATTTGGGGGAGAAGCAAGCGACTAGAGGGCAGCAAAGCTCCAGGCCGGGATGCTGCTGGGGAAGGCAGCGGGGTGCTGGGGGACCCCTGCGCCCACAGGCTGGGGGTTTGGGGTGCTGCAAACCCTGCGGTGGGGGGGGAGGCAAGCGGGGACCTCCCGGTGCGGCTGGAGGGACACGACCCCGGCCCTGATGCCCCATGAGTGGGATGTGCCCCCTTCCTCCCCCCCCCCAAGAGTTGGTGCTGCACGCCTGGACCCGCAGCCCCTCGGTCCCAGGGATGCTTTAAAGGTCAGCGGCAAAACCTGCAGCTGGAGGAAAATCTGCTGTAAAGCCTGAGCTGCTCCGCGGTGGATTCATGGCATTTGTGGGCAGACGTTAACAGCTACAAATTTTGAAAGCAAACATTTGGGAATCTGTTCTTGTTTTTGTGTTTCTGTCGGTTCCCCGGTGCGGGGTTGTGTGTTTCCTCTGCAACAACCGATGGCTGCGCTGACACATCCCCGTCCCCGTCTCCATCCCAGGCTTGCTCAGGGGCTCCAGCACCGCTCCGGGAGGGTCCTGCCCTCGGAGCCTCGCAGGTGAGAGGAGCAAGCCTGGCTTTTTCCAGGAGATTGCTTGGTTTGGTTTTTTTTTTTTTTTCCCTAGCTTATTTTTATAAATAGCAGCCCCAGAACGATCTGTTCCTTTTATTTATTTGTGTATTAAGTGGAGTGAATTTTAGTCCTGGCAGAAGATGCTGCGTTGATGGCTCTAATAACCAAGAGCTCCCGTCTGTCCCAGCCCCAGCGAGCATGTGCCCCTCTGCTTGCAGCCCACAACCCTTGGGGGGTTTTGGGGCCATGGGCTGTGCCCAGGCTATGCTGGTGCCCTGCGAGGTGGGGAGGGAGGTGGGCAGAAGGGGCTGTGCTGGCCTCGAGCTCTGCAGACCGCCGGGCACCGCAGGGTACGTCCCTGTCCCCTGTGTTAGTGCTGGCCAGGGTCATGTGTGTTCCCACGTGCAGTGACCGTGGCTGTGGGGACCCCCCAGCCTGTGTGCCATGTGGGGCTAAAGCCACAGTCCCCTCCTCAGGCTGTGCGTCAGCTCCTACCGACAGTTGGTTTCTGGCCTCTCTAACCAGAAGATGCTCAGGCTTCTGCTAAATGCTCAGTGAGACCAGTGGTGATGGCTCCATGGATCATGGAATCATGAATCATGGAATACCAGGTTGGAAGGGACCTCAAGGATCATCTGGTCCAACCTTTCTGGGCACAAGTGCAGTCTAGACAAGATGGCCCAGCACCCTGTCCAGCTGAGTCTTGAAAGTGTCACATGGATCACACAGGAGTGTTCAGAGTTGGGAGCCTCTCGGCTCCAGATGTGTTGGGACACGACAGGCCCCATTCCTGCCTTGCTCAGGGCCACCTAGAAGTCTCCTAAATTCCAGCTTCCTGCTCAAACCATTACCCCAGGTAGTCTCCCATAGGGAGGCACAAGTTCTGCATCCCCATCGCCCCATCCCTCTATTGCACCACAGTCCCCTGCACCACCACGCCTTGGTTGACATTTTCTGCTCACCGTTGATTTGGTTCCCTTGAAGGTAGAGGTTCTCGAGGTTGGTGTTGACCCGGGGGATCTTCTGGAGCCTGTTGTAAGAGAGGTCCAGCTCAAGGATGCTGCTGCTGTTGAAAGTGTTGGTAGAGAGACCTTGATTGGTCAGGCTGTTGTGGGACATCCGTACATAGAGCAGCTTGGGAGAGACCTTGAAATAGTCATCAGGGATGGTGTTGATGTAGTTGTACTCTAGGTAGAGCTGTTCCAAAGCCATTGGGAGCCCATCAGGGACTTTCCTGAGGTGGTTGTAGCTCAGATCAGCAAGGATCAAGGACTTGAGCCCTTTGAGGGATGCTCCCATCTCAAAAATGTAGTTGTGGCTGAGGTACAGGGCTGTGAGGTTCTCCAGACCCTCCAGAGCATTGGAGGGGACCTTGGAGATCTGATTGTAAGATAAGTGGAGCTCTCTCAGGGACCGGGGCAAGGGGCCGGGCATCTTGGTTAGGTTGTTGTTGTTCATGTACAATCTCTCCAGGTTTTTGAGCTTGGCAAAGACCCTTTTGCCCATCTTCTCACTGGTGATCTGGTTGTTGTGCAGTGCAAGCCATTCCAGCTCCGTGGCATTGTCAAAAGCCCCCTCTTGGATGGCGGTGATCTGGTTGTTCTGGAAGTAGACGTATTTCATCCGGGAAGGCACGAAGGGCAAGTACCTCAGGTTACGGGTGTCACAGTACATGGCTGATGAGAAGTTAGGGGGGCAATCACACTCTTGGGGACATTGCCAGGAAGGAGCTTGCTGAGGTTCAGGGCCAGGCTCTGGCTCCGTGTCTGGAGCTGGGAGGTAAGAGTACACATAAGGGGTGTTCTCATCCTCGTAGTAGGGCATGTAGTTATAGGAGGACATACGGGACTGCCGCATATAGTACTGTAACCAAGCCATGTCTTCTTCTTCATTGTACTGGCCCAGGGAGGCTCCACAGAGCCCAGCGATGATCAGGACGGTGGCCCAACGCATGGTGCTGATGCTGGAGGGACCTGGGGCAGGGGAAGAAATGGGGGGAAACCATCAGCAGTGTCAGGTCTGATGTAAGGGTAGAGGCGGGCGAGCTGCACCCAATGGCCTGGGAACCCAGCGGGGTTGGATGTGGTTGCAGCCCTGCCTGGCACTTGGCAGCAGAGCTGGAGAACCAGAGGTGAATCCAACCCAAAAAACCATGGCCGCAGCCATGTCCCCTGTTTGCAGTTACCTGATCTTCCCCTTTTTCACCTCAGGCCTGCTAGAAACCTCCATCCTAGTGGATATTTGCTTGCAAAATCTGTACTTACAGGTATTTCTCTTACAACTGAGTAGAGGATGGAGCTACGGGCACGTGGTCCGAATTTGTGTAAGGTCACGCAGCTCTGCCCTGAGGAGGTGCCCGGGATTCACCTGCGCTGGCTTTGCATGGGAGGGAGGAGAAAGGACCGGGCCACTCTCCAGCCAAGCGGAGGAGAAGGGGAGCTGCGAGAACTCAAGGCTTGTTTCGACGGAGCTATATTTATGCTACGCTCACTGGCGACACGATTTGCCGTGGGTTTCATCCAGCTCTCCCTTCCCCCACAGAAGCGCAGGATGCTCGTGCTGCTCGGGACTGATGTAAATTCTGGTAAACAAGTTCTGGCTTATTTTTGAAATGAAACCCCTTTCAAGCTTAGATTTCCTGAGCTCAGCCCCGACACAAACAGGGGCAGCATCCCCCAGCCCCTCGAGGCCAGCATGACCAGGGAGAGAAGGAGCCAGACCTAGGGCTTGGACCCTGCTTGTGAAATTCAGCCAGCCAAGGGCTGACAGCCAAAAGGGAGCAGGGCAGAGGGCTCAGAGTAAGGCAGACCTGCCCCGAGCCCCTTGGCTTGGCGTGGGCTTCGCAGCCACCTGGTGCCGTGCCCAGGCCAGCATGCTGGTGGCAAGAGGACTCCAGCTTACGGCCGTTCATCCCGACTCCTCGTCTCGGTGCTAAAGGAGCACACAGAGTGGCCTGGAGCGAAGCAGCTTGAAATGCCTCCAGGAAATCCGTGGGGCCATGCTGTTTGGAGGGGGAGAGGAGTCGCTCCTGCCTGCTGGCTCCTATATACGTGGCTGGGAGCGCAGAGCTGTGGGGCTGCTGGTGCATCGCTGCCAGCTCCGCTCCGGCAGCCGCGACGTGGGCAATGCGCAAGCACGGGCCAGCGTCCCTCCTCGCCGTGC
>NW_009259598.1:1904362-1906040 GCF_000687185.1 Egretta garzetta
GCCGGCGGCCGCCCTGCCACCGAGGCACCCGGGCAGCCTGCTCGTGCTGGAAGAAAAGAGGGATTGAGGGGGTGGCGGGCAGGCACGGCTCCCTTGCTTTCTCCTTCTCTCCCTCCTTTCCTCTCCGCATGCTCCTGCAGCTGAGGGACAGATGCAACGTGGTCCTCTGGGATGCGGTGTGCAGCGGGGGGAGCTTGGCAGTGCCGAGGAGTTTCTTCTCCTCCTCCCTCCTGCTCCAGGGCACTCTGCCTGCTGAAATACCAGAGCCGCCCTGCTCTGCACAGGGGCTTCTCCAACCCATGCAGAGCCACTTGGCAGCCCCTTCCCAGGGGGGCCTCTGTGCGGGGCAGGAGCGATGCATGGGGTCCCTCCACCTTTTCTAGTGTCCCCCTTCAACACCCTGGTAACCCCGCAGCCTGTCCTCAGCTGCCCCCCGCTTCATTTGAAGGTTGCTTCTCCTCTCCCCAGTGGGCTTCAAGCCCTAGGTTTGGGGTGGGATCTGAGCTGAGTGTGCCGGCCGTGAGATCCGTGTCACCTCCCGGTGGCCGTGCTCCCGTGCCAGGGGCTGCAGGGCTGATGGGGTCAGCTCCTCAGCCTGAGAGGGAGCAGATTTTGGAGCAAGGGGCTTCACGGTCTGTGGCCATCCATGGACTCAGCCCACTGCTGCTGTGCCAGGCCAGCTCCCCCTTCCCCTGCACCCCAGCAGTCAGATGGGCAGGGGGGCAGCGAGCAGGCACTGCCCACACCGGGGTGTCGATGGCCGTAGGTGTCCAGCTCCTGGCCAAGTGGGCAAGGAGTTGCCAGAGGGGCAAGAGATGTGGGTAGCGGGAGAGGGCTTCCCCGCCGCAGCGGCTTGGGAGCGCTGGCTTTCAAGCTGTGCCACCCGTGTCGCTGGCATGTGCTTCGCGTGGCAGCCGCCCGCCCGCCGAGGCAAGGGGATGGAAATCAGGCTTTAAAAAAAAAAAAAAAAAAAAATCATAATAAATATAGAGATGGACTTACCAAGCTAAGAGCCTCCTTTCCAAAGCCTTGCTGCTCTTCGCTGGGATCTCCCGTGTGTCAAGCAGCATGTGAGTGTGTCTCCCGATTTGCAAAGGCTGGTGCCCGCCCTAGATCCCAGATCAAATATTGTGCTTGCAGGTCACGGGCTCGGCAGGTTTTTTGGGGAGTGACCTCCCAGCAGCAGCCAGTTTGCAGGAGAGACTGAAGAGACCCTAACGCTGCCTGGCGTTATAAATAACCTGCTTTTTCTTTCCTCCCTCTCTCTCTCTCCCTCCCGTCTTTTCTCATAGGAGTGTTGGCACTTTTCAGGCTCTCTCTGTTTAACGAGTTAGTGGAATCGGGGATGTTGTTTTTAAAAGGGCTGTTGTTAGGTCTCCTGCGTTTCTCATCAGGAAGCGATGAAGAGGCCTCTGGCCAGATTAAAAGCGATCTGATTTTGAGGTGCTGAGGGTGTGATTTTTTTTTAGGGAGAAGCAAGAAAGTATCTTTAACTTTTGCAGTACCAGGGGAAGAGACATTAGTGCCGGCTCCAGCTGCAGCCTGGGCTTCTTCCCCAGGAAGCCTCAGTTTGTGCAGTCCTGCTATTAAATATTTAGGATAAACATTTCCATGAACGATAAGGCTGCAGCATCCAAGGAAAAAAAATTGCCTACCAAAGGGCCACTGTGACAGCAGG
>NW_009259598.1:1906090-1906690 GCF_000687185.1 Egretta garzetta
TGCGGGCTGTGCCCATCCCCCCGGGCCGGGGGTGCCCCCGTCCCCCGAGGCTGGCCCAGGGGTGGGTGCAGGGGGATGGGAGCATGTGCCGAGGGTGACCCACGGTTGGGCAGAGACAGGAGAGCTTGCAGCTCGCCCTGCCACAAGGCTCATCGCCTCCCAGCGCCAGCCTTGCCATAGGGGGGTCCTGCAAAGCGGGGGAGCAGCGGGCGCTGTCACAGCCCCCCCGGTCCCCATCCTGGCTCTCTGTGCATTTGGGCTTTGGGGACAGCTCTTCCAGGGCTGCGGCAGCATTTCCTCCAGCAAGGAAAGGAAAGGAAAGGAAAGGAAAGGAGGGGCCCCGACCGCCCATCGCCATCCCGTGCCCAGCTCCAGCAGCACGCCCAGGTCCTCCCAGGAGCCTGGAATTACTTAGTGAAGCTCAGCAGGTGCCAGACTCCCTCCAGGCTTGCTTTTTCCTTGCTTTCCATCGAAATTTCCCAGGCAAAACATCCTCTTCCCCTGGGGGGCCTTGCAAAGAGCCTTATCGCTCAGAGGTTCTTGCTGTAAGGAGGAGGAATGTGCAGGGTGGTTGGCAGCCGGGGTTGCGAGGGACACGCT
>NW_009259598.1:1906733-1914834 GCF_000687185.1 Egretta garzetta
AGTGTGCCTGGAAAGCACAGAGCTCACTGCACCGCAGCATGGGGCTAAGATTTGCAAGGAGAGAGAGGATTTGGAGAAAGCCTTGCCTTTGAGTGGGAGAAGAGGATTGGGGGGGGTGGGTAGCACTGCCTAAAAGGAGGGAAAAGCCTGGTAAAGTGGGGTGGAGGCTTTCATTTGGCTGGCAGCATCTCTTCTTCTTCCCCATTGAGCATTGCCACGGCAGCTTGCAGTGGTGTGGGGCAGCTGGAGGAAGGCTCTCACCAGGGACAGGGAGGTGGATGGAGGCTCAGGACTGATGCGGAGAATGACCCCGCTTGGAGGGATTTGTTCCCGCTGCCGGGGAGCTCCATTCCAGGGAAAATGGTGGGGAGGGTGGTGGCAGCCAGTAACATCTGCTGCTCGGTGCTTGGATGGTGTCACCCATCATCGCATCTCTGGCAGCTCGAGGTGTCCTGGTGGCCAGCAGCTTGGAGGCAGGGCTTGGATGTTTTTCTGGAAAAGCAGATTGTCCCCAGCTAGGTTAGATAAGGAGTGTGGTCTGCCCGCATTCTGGAAATTAAAAATATTCACAGCCCAGGACAGGCACCCTTTGGGGGAGGCTGTGCTGCAGTGCCCGCTGGGGTCGGGCACCCGCTGTGGGTGCCAGGGGCTGGTGGTCCCCCGGGGGATGCTGAGGAGCCTTCCCCGCATGAGCTGGCTCCGAATGGTGCCATTCCCCACGGCCACATCCCCTTTTCCCAGCCTAAAGCAGAAAACAACATCATGCTTAAACTCAGCCTGCGTGCGCCCACATCCCCCTTTCCCAGCCTAAACCAGAAAATAACATCATGCTTAAACTCAGCCTGCGTGCACCCCACAGCCACCAGGACCTTCTGTTGAATCTCATCCTGACCAGTTTAGGACTGGCTCAGGGAAGTGAAAATTCACCACTTGAAGAAGCACATGTGCCTTTTTTTCTCCATCCAGCACTGCAATCTCATGCTCCAGGTGGCCAGCATCTCCAGAGCTGCTAGCAGGGCTCTCTTGCTTGGTCTGGTTGCCTGGTGCGAGGCGGGCGTTGATAAGACCTCGGTGCTACTGCTCATTTCAGGCCAGTGCCAAACAGCTCCTCCTCGTTCCCAAGTGACTTCCATGAAACTTTTTCAACATCTCCTCCTATAAACATCTCTCCCCTATTGCTGATGGTTCAAAGAAAGCCCTGAACTGGTGACAGGAGTTGGGAACATGCCGTCCTGCTTGCTCAAAACCAATGGTCCCTATCGCTGCGTCATCTCACCCAGAGCAGTTACTCCGACGGTCGCAGTCTGCATCTCATCAGGGCCAGACAGATAGCTGTGTTGGTTTGCTTTGCTTTTCTAAATGGAACTGATGTGAACAGTATCTGTTTTGGCTGGGGTTGTTCCAGTTGTTTTGATCAAATGCCCTGGAGCTTTGTATTTGGAACCACCGAATCTGGCCACAAGTTTGCCTTTAATTTGCAAAACCTGCGCTCGGAGCCGGGAACGCTGTCTGCTCTGCAGATGGATGCACGTTTGTCAGGATGCTTTTGGCACGGGGACCGAACACCTCGCAGCGTAACAAAGAACCAAAACTCTCTGATGCTCCTGCTAAGGCTAAAGCTCGTTCTGCCTGGGTAAAGGGGGAACAACTAAAGGTACTGTGGGCACCCAAACCCAGCGACTGTCAGAAGCGCGGCTACTTCTCTGGAGATACTCAAAGCCCGCCTGGACGAAGTCCTGTGTAGAATGCTCTAGGAGAGCCTGCTTTAGCAGGGGGGTTGGACTAGATGATCTCCCGAGGTCCCTTCCAACCCTTGAGATTCTGTGATTCTGAGCAGCTTCCCTTTTTACTCATGGAAATGTTATTTCTGCCTCTTCCACGTTTCCAAGAAGTTTCAGCTCTGCTGGAGCTGTTGGCTGCTCTGTCCTCCCACTCATGCTATTTTCTTTAATTTCCATGGCCCTCCTCGTCCCGGGAGGGGGTCACCAGTCCCACTGGGCTCAGGGTGCTTGAAGACAGGGCTTGTGTAGCAATCTCCCCATGCCGTGCCCTGGCTGCCTGGCAGGTCCTGCAGGTCCCTTCCCATCTTTAAAGGCAGATCCCTGAAGGGTGAAGGTCCCAGCTGCTCTTCTAAGGGACCCCAGTGACAAGAGCCCCAGTAAGAGCTAAGGAGACCTTGGCATCTCCAACCTTGCTCAGGCAGGGTGGGTGGCAATGCAGGGGGCGTGCGTGGCGGAGGGACCCCTGAAGCCATGATCCAGAGCCCCTTCTTTGCATCAGGCCTCCTGACGAGGCTCGTGCCACAAACACCTGAGCAGAAAGGCTCTGGAGCCAGTCCTCGGAGGTCCATGGCTCCCACGTTTGCATGGTCTTTGTGGATATTTGCAACCAAACCTCCTCTTCCTCGCTAGTCCTGGCTCTTTCCAGCCTCTGTTAAACATGGAGAGACTTCTCGTGTGGGCACTGGCAGCGAGCGCCCTTCTCCAGGTATCCCTGCATCGCTCCATCCCTCTGTGCCATGCAGGGAATGCACATGGAATGGGCTCCTCTGTGCCTGGGGGAGCAGCCTCATGGCTTTCAGCACCGTTATCATCTCTGATGCCCTCCCCCGTCCCAGGGCTGGGCTGCTCCTTTTCAAAGGGGTCTGCCAAAACCAAACTCTGGCAAATTTCTGCACTGGGTGGCTGCAGCCTCCTCTCCAGAAACTCGAAGGTCAGTGCGGAAGGGCAGGGCGAACCCTCCCTCGACCTCCCTTCTCACCCCGGCCTCCCTTTTTTCTTTTTGAGCGATACATTCTTCAGCCCAAACAACATTCTTGAATCGAGATTTGAGGCAATTTGGAGGGAGTCGGTCACTGGGAGGCGGCGCGACTGCCGAGCGAGCCCCAGGGCTCTGCTGGAAACTCTGACTCGGGTGCAGGCTGTCAGGGCGATGCTCTCGCCGCGGCTCCTGTGTGTCAGCGCGGTCCAGGGCTCCCAGGGCTCCCGGGGCTCCTGGGGTCACCCTGTTTCTATGGGAGGTGCTTCAAAGCTTCCCTTGCGTGCAGTGAGCTGCAAGGGCTCAGCCCAGGCTTTCCCTGGCAAGAAATGGGATGACAGGCAGCCCTTGGCTGGCAATCCTCACCCTCCGTCTGCTCCCCTCCTCTCCCTCCCGCGGGACACCCGGGGTTGGGAAATCCATGGCCGGCTGCAGCCCTGCTCGCTCGCTCGCATCCCACGCCCTGGTCCCAGCTGCTCCATGCCATGGGGCTCTGAAAAAGAGCCTGAACTGGTGAGGTGCCTTGGCACGAAGAATAAAGGGGATGCCAGCTCTTGGCCCCCCCGCAATGTCCCCTTGCTGCTGCTCTGTCCCCTGGATGTGCCACCCCGAGTGCCACCCACCTCTGCGCTGTGCAGAGCAGCCCCACAGCCCCGGCCCCCCCTCCTCACTCATCCATCCCATCGTGGTCCGGCAGCAAGCGGGGCCAGGCTGTGCAGTAGCCACAAGCGGCTCCTATTTGCCTCCAGATCTCTTTGGGGGAGCACGGGGGAGGGAGAGCAAACCCCAAATTGCCCCTTACCCTCCCTGGCTGCTGACTTGGCATGGCCACCGGCGCTGGGAAATGCTAGTTTGGCTGTGGAAGGCTTTGCCCTGTCCCACTGTAATTACAGGCTGCCTTCGGGGCTCTGGAGCCTCATGTAATAACTCCCTGGTCTCCTGGGGTCTGCGGGTTATTATGGGGTGGACTCAACGCTCCCAGCACCCGGACCCAGAAATGTCCCTACAGCCCATCCCACAGCTCCTAGCCCCACAGATGTGGCTCTGGGTACCCAATGGTCTCAGCGTGTGTGCTTTCATCCCCTTCTCTGCAAACCCAAGACGCCGGATTTCTTAAATCTCTGTCTACGGGCTCCAGTGCCTCTCCCCTTGCAGCGTGGCTGGTGCCCTGGGCTGCACTGGGAGAGGATGTCTCAGCACAAAGAAGGTCAGAGCTTATTACAACCACTGTAAAATGTGTTTGAAAAAGTTAAGTGCTTAATTTGGAACAGAGCTGGAAACTATGAAGCATTTCCTCACCCCGTCGCTCCCTCGCCTGTCCCTGGATGCGTGCTTTACACTGCTAACATCTCCATGGCTAACAGAGGCTGGTTCTGAGCACGCAGTGAAATACATTGGAGAGCCTCTGGGTTTTGCAGAGGAGCCAGGAGAGCAGTTTGCACAAGATTAACCAAGTGCAAATCCACTCAGGGAGGACAGCAAGGGAGCTGCCAGCTGCAGAGATCACAAAGTCCCATCAGGTGTCTCAGGCTCTGCTGCTGCCGCCGTGATTTATTGCCTGTGCCCGGGCTTGCAGTGCAGATGTTTGCCCACAGCTGTGTGGGCATCACTGGCTTCTGCCCATCAGTATCCCGTGCTGACATCTCCCCAGCCCCGTTTGTGGGACCGTGGTACCCCGATCTGCAGCAGCCTAGCCCAGGACCTGCCCTTGCTCCCCAGGGTGATGGGTGTCCAAACCCAGAGCCCCTGCACTCAGCCATCACAGGGCAGAGCAGCTCCACTGGGATGTGGCAGCAGCTCCCAGCCCCTTACCGGACCTTGGGAAGGGACAGGGGCATGGGGAGCCCCAGGACATTTGCCCGTGGTGATTGCTCTGTGCTTTCAGGCTGAGCAAGGTGTCGCACCGGGACCCAGCTGCCTCTTCCCTTCTCTCCCCACCGCAGCATCAAGGTAGCTCTGAAGGCTGCCAGGTGCCGGCTGCTGCGCTCCAAGGAGCAGAAGGAAAAAACGCAGCCTTTCCTTGCTCAGAGCCTTCAATTCATGTTTTCAAAGGCCCTTTGAACGCTTGGCTCATCCCCGAAGCCTCCCAGCTCTCCTGAACAAACAGCAGGAGGGAACAGGTTCATTCCAGCCCATTGACTGAGGCTCCTGGATGGGGAAAATCTCACATCATGTTTCCTACAAGCAGGGAGCCTTGGAGCCCTCGTGCAAAGTGCTGAACCCAAGGGCCTCGTCTCTGCCTGTCCCCAAAGCTGTCCCCAAACCTGTCCCCCAGCCCCAGGTCTCTCCTCTCCAGCTTTGAGAGCTCGGTGCAGACCTCCTCCTCCTCCTCCTCCTTGGTGAGCTTGGTACCCAAACCTCTCTGCAAACGGGGTTGCTGACACACTGGGAGCCAAATATGAACCCAAGTAGAGATTAATAAATTATAACCGCCAGTCTGAGCTGCATCAGGCAGTGAACAAGGAGAGGGTCCTGGTGCACAGAGCCCCGCTGCTGGGGGTCCCTCCTGGCTCAGCGGGGACCATCGGAGAGGAGCCAGGCAAACATCCTCCCTCCCGGGGTGCCTTTAAAACCACACATCTGTCATTGCCAAACGATGCTGACACTCTTAAAATGCACAACCTCCCAAATCTACCCCCCTGTTAGTGAAATGCAGCCAGCTCTGGGATGGGGGCAGCGGTGCTGGTGGGCATGGGGGAGGAAAGCAAGGCCTGATCCTGTCCCCCCATGCCCTCTGCAGCCGGGTGCATCCCCGCAGCCCTGTGATGGGCATCCGAGCCCGGCTGTCCCCTGGTGTCCTCAGCCCTTCCCCAGGGCCTCGTGGTTCCCCCAGCTTCCCAGATCCCCCCGGCCCTGGGAAGGTCACGGCACTGAACTCCCCTCCCAAATGGTGCGTGGGCTGTTTTTCTCTCTAAAGCATCTGAAATATGAAAAAAAAAAAAAAAAGGAAAAAAATCAGCTGCCTGGGAAACCCATTAGAGTCTTGCCTGCTCCTGCCACCTGGCTTCCCGCGCTAGCAAACAAATCAAAATGTCCCACTGCCCAGAGCTGCTTCTCCCTGGCATCATTTCGGCCGAGGCAGAGCTAAGCCGTGCCAGGGGCCACTGCAGTGAACCTCTGCCCACCTCTGCCCTGGCTCCCATCTCCACACTCGGGCCTTCTTCCGAGCTGCAAACACTCCTCCAGATTAAAGGCAGGCACAGTTTTCTTTCTTTCTTTTTTTTTTTTTAAAGAAAAAAAAAGCTTTGGAGATAAACAGGAGCAAGAAGCAGGGTGTGGGCGTTCTCTGCTTTCACTGCTGTTCAGCTGAATTGAGTTGTTTGGGGGAAACTTGGGGTCCTGGCAGCGCCTTCGCAATTTAGGGAGATAAAAAGAGCATCTAGAAGGAGGCAGCATTGGGGAAACAGGACCGTCCCCTCAGGTTTGGGGTGGCGATGCTCTTCTCTGCCATGCCCTTGTGCCCTGCCCGTGTTTTCCCTCTGGAGGGTGGGCGCTGGGATGTGATTAATCCAAGCCCCTGGACACGATGCTGCAGCCCCATGGACCGGGGACAGGCAGGGTTTGGGGCTGCCGGGGGGCCGTGGGCAGACGCAGCAGAGCCGGGGGTGGGCTGGGTGCTGCAGAGCTCACGCGGGTGCTGTCAGCCCGTGAGCAATAATTAGCAATGATCAAAGCGGCTTCTTCCCGACAGCCCTGAATACGGATGCCTGGAAATCTCAGCCAGCGTTCCGGCTGCCGGCAGGGAGAAAACAACACCCGCAGCACCAGTGGAGTGAATTTTGGGGGGCCTGGGGGTGAGTGTCCCGGTGCGCAGAGCTGTGTGTGGGTCGCTGGTGTGCAGGGCATGGAGGGGGGGGCTCCGCTCCCAGCCTGGCAGTGGCCGGGTCTCCATCGCTGCATCTCTGCAAGTCAAGGAGAGAGAGTTAAGATGAATAAGGAGGAGAGTCCAGCAGCTCCTTGGGGACTGGAGCAGGCTGAGAAATGCGATGGTGCAGCTGCTGAGCCACCCCAGCCTGCGATTTGGCCTCTCCTGCATCAAGCCAGGGCTGTCCCCACAGCTGGGGCACCCACGTCCCTGCCGCGGGCTCTCTCCCGGCTTATCCCAGCGGAGCGTGTCGCTGCCCGGAGCTGGCACTAACCCCCTGGCAGACCTCTGCTCCCGTGCCCCTGCCTGCATTTCCCTCCTTGGAGGCGCCCGCAGCGGGGTGGCTGGATGAGCCGTGCCCCGGCCACGCTACATGTGGTTTGAGAAATTCTTGCTTTGTTTTCGTTCGATTTCCGCTGGCCCTCTCTGAGGACAGTGTGTGCGGGCTCATCGGAGCGGGGACGGCTTCCAGCTGCCTCCGCTCCACCGTCCCCAGCGAAGGCACCAGTGCCTTCTCCTGCCCTGGGGGTGCCTTTTTCCACTGGGAGAAGCCCTTTACAGGACCCTGTTCCTCTCCCCTGCTGCCGCTGGCTATGGTGGCTCCGTGGGCGTGCGAGATGCCCCCACGCTCTGCTCTGCAGAAACAAGCAGGAATCCATGGCAAACCCCTGCCTGGTGCTCCTGGCCTCCTCCCAGCCTCAGCCCACCAGGAGAGGCATCTGGAAAAGCCCTGTTCTCCCCCAAACCGGTCCCAGCAATTTTCCTGCTCACCCCTGCCCCTCTCTGCTTGCTCAGGGCTTGCACCTCGGCTGCATCCCCACCTGCGTGCCCCCCACCCCCAGCCCCCTGGGTGTTTTTCTCCCTCTTTTTCCTCTCTGTCCTTCCCTTTGGAATTGCGCAATGGAGCACATTGTGTCTGCGGAGCCCGGGCCCCTTGCCCTGGCTCTTGGGCTCAGTTTTGTCTCTGCCTTCAAAGAGAGAAACCATTGCTGTGCTGAGCCTGCCAGCCAGCCCCGACTGCTCCGGGACTGTGCAGGGGGAGTGGGGAAAAAGGGGACGTTTGGTGTCTCCTGCATGGAAGGGAAGGGCTGAACCTGAGCCATGGGTCTGGTTTTGGGGGTGCTCTCTGTGCTCCCACCACGTGCCCCCTTTGCTGTCTGCAGGCACCCATCCTCTTGGCCGTCACATACAAGGACACCGCGCGAGCATCGCAGCGCGTCAGGGGCGTGAAAGCGCTGGCGGTGTCCCTGTATTTCCCCGGGAAGAGCCAGGCGGGTGGCGGCTCAGCCCCAAGCGTGGCGTTTGCTGCCCACCTCGAGAGAAGTGAGGAGGGGAAAAGGGGGGCCTGAAGCAGGGCCAAGTGAAATACGGGACTGAGAGGTAGATGGACTATTAGTCCCCAAGAGTAACCTCCGGGAAAACAGCTCCTGCTGTAAGGTTTGCTTTCCTTTATTATTTTTTTTTTGTGGAAATTGCTCC
>NW_009259598.1:1914914-1928290 GCF_000687185.1 Egretta garzetta
GGGAGGCCAGCCAGGAAGCCGCCCCTATAGCCGCCCCTATAGACTCCTCCAGGCTCCTGCATATACATTTCCACGGCTGTCTGCCTGGGCTGGAGCAGGAACGTGCGTCTCCAAAGCAGCGCAGGGATTAATGGGCTGTAAGGAACAGGGTAGCTCTTGCCGTGCCGTCCCTGTCCCAGCCGGCAGCGGGTACGGCCCCGGCACGGCCGAGTCCTCACTTCCCTGAGCCAGCTCTGCTCCAGCAGCTCCTCCAAAATATTCTGGCTCAAAGCGATTTTACAACAAGCCTTCACTTCCAGGGAGTCTGACCTTTTCATTAATAAATCAGCTGTGTTATTGAATGCATGAATAATACATGATCACACCCAGCCCTGCACTAACTCTGTGTGTAAAATTTAATTAATCCTCTCACGTAACGCCCCCGAGGGCCGGTGATGAATGGTTACGCACAGCTCCGGCTGCCAGCGGTACCCGGCGATGGCTCCGGGGCATCCCGGCCCCAGCAGCCGCATCCCCATCACCCCAGGGGGGTTTCCCTCCAGCAGTTTTTTTGGATGCTTCTTTCTCTGGGTGTTTGAAAGGGGAAAATTCCCCTTTGCTATGGAGCTGCTGGAGGAAACACCGGCAGCATCCTCTCACCGAGCGTTTCCTCGGGGAAATAACATCAACTTTTTCTTTCCCCGACCTTTTCCTGCTGTGGCTGTTAATAACATGAAACCCTGAGTAAATGTCTCCATCCAGGTGTGTTTAACAGCAAACCATGAGCAAACACTGTCACTGCCGGTGCCATCACCGGAAGAACCCCAGGTATTTAAATGGGAATCAGCCCCAAAGATGGCCTTGATCCCAGCAGGGTCCTTCCCTCCAGCTGTGGCGTGGGAGGGGGTGGCAACGTGTTTGCTTGTTTTTAAACTCAGCAAAAGCTTTGACCCCACGGAGGGCGCCAGGCAGAGCATTAGTTTGACTCCAAGGGGCCACGGTGTTTGCTCCCAGGCTTTGCTGCTGCCCACCGCTCCTCCCGCTCCCCGACTGAACCTTGCAGGCGCTGGGGATACGGGGGGGGGGGCTTCTGCAGCAGCTGCCTTGGCTCTGCCCCACAAGCCAACGGGCCGGGGGTCTTACAGGGGAAACCGCAGCAGCCTGGGGTTAATTAACAAGCAACAAAACGAGGTCTGGTAGCGATTACAGGCACCCTTCGCCAGGAAGCAGCTGCAGACTCACGTGGCTGGTGCATGGGGGGGGCAGAGCCCCTCCTGCCCTCCGGCAGACCCCCGGCTCAGCACCCTGCCTAGCACCCTGCAGCCCAAGCAGGATGGCACCCACTGTCCCCTGCCGTGGGGCTGCCTGGGGCCATGGGTGCGAGTGGGAGGGTTTGGGTGTGCAGTGCGTGCGGGGGGGTCTGTGTGCGGGGGGGAGCCCAGCTCCTGGGGGCTGCAGGGGCACCCAGCCCTGGCTGCACCCTGCAGCTCTGCCGGCTCTGCCAGGGTGCTGCATGGTGCTGGAGATGGAAGCCGGCTTCCACGCTCTCCCTCTAGCGGACACGGCCCGTGGGTGGGTGGCTGGGTGGGGGCCCCACTCAGCTCCCTGCTCCCGGTGCTCCCCGGGGAGGTGATGTGCCATGGGCTTTTCGGCACATCGGTACAGGCATTGGGGATGCTCCTGCTGTCCCTGCATCCCTGACTTTGGATGAAACAGTGCTGGGAGAAGGGATGTGGTGTTGTGGGGAAGAGGACAGGATCATGCAGGGACTCTGGGGTGGGTTTCGGAGCTGGTGTAAGCTGGCACCGGTCCCACCAACACGAGGAAAGCTCTGCCTGCTCCCACCAGCAGAGGAGCCGGCCCCTGGTTGCCACCTCTTCCCACCTGAGCACGCAGCGTTTCAGCGAATGTGCTGAAAAATAAACACGTTTCCTTACAGCTCCACATGCACAAATGTTACCCTTGGCTGCACACGAGGGGTCGGCTGCCCTGCAACTGAAGGGGCTTTTGTTGGGGAAATGGCTGCAAGAATAATTTGAAAACTCCCTCTAGGTTTCTCTTCCTGCCTCCTTCTCCCAACCTTTCCCTGGCTGGCAAAGGTGATCCTGGGGGATTTACAGCTCTGCCCCATGGCTGCAGCCTGCACAGCCCAGGGAGCATCCCCCTTCGCTGGGGCAACCGCCACGGCCCAAGCCCCTGCGCTGCAAACTCCTTCCCAGCTCCTTCCCAGCTCTTTTCCCCGCGCCCTGCAGGCTGTGTACGCCCCGGGCATCCTCCTCTCTCCCTCCCAGCCCTCCCAATTAAATGTTTCCGAGTGAGGTTGTCTTGAAGTGTCTGCAGCTTCAGAAATCCCCGGTAGGTTGCCTCTGAGGAACAGTTTCAAAAGCTTTAAGCGCTCTCTGATATGGGCTCCGTGCTGCTGCCGGGAGCTGCTGTAGCTCCGGGGTGGCTGCATGCAGCCAGCGGGACCCAGGGATGGGGACAACATGGCCTGATGTCCCCGCTGCCCTCAGGTTTATAAGAAATGCCGGGTTGGGGTCACCAAGCCTCCCAGCCCTTCGTGCATGGTTTGAGCCCTGGGTGCGGCTCTCTGCAGACAACCAGGACAGGGCTGGAGCCAGCCGGGTATGGAAACATTGCTTGTTTGCATCCCTAGCTACGGCTATTTTCTTCAATAGCCAACACCTACGTAAGGAGGAGTTTGAGTTCATATGTCAGGACGGTGTCTGATGGAAAGAACCCGGGTGGTAGCTGGGTGGGTGCGCCAGCAACGCTGGAGCGATGGGGAAGGCTCAGCCTTGAATTCGGGAGCTCTGACTCGGTGCGTGAGGCTGGTGGTTTGCTGGGCCACCGGCTGCCTGCTCAGAAAGGAGTTAAGAGAAGTGCAGGCTGTAAACCTGCCACTCTGCATGGTCCCTCCTGGGCCCTGGGGACAATTTCCAGCCACCGAGCAGAGGACAGTGCCAGCCCCAGCCGCAGCTTGGCAGATGGTGCAGGGAGCCACCAGGCTGGGACGTCCTCCCGCCCACCCCGACCATGGTGGGACAGCTCTGGCGCGGGGTCCGAGGGACACGGGGCTGCGTGATGCCGTCGGGACGAGGCCCCAGCCTCCTGGGCAGAGGGGGACAGATGCTGCCCGGCGCCGCCTCCAGATGTGCATTGCATTCCGATTTAATCAGATATTTATTGTGAGGCCATAAAGCCGTGAACTGCTCTCAGATGCGCTTCCAGGGCTATTCCCCAGCCTCTTCCCCTGCACTGCTGCCATCTCCCACCACCAAGCCCTTCCCTTGCTGTTTAACTGCCTCACTTAATCAATGCAAATGAGTTACGAGCCACGAATGGTCTCTCATCCTGGTGCAAATCCCTGTAAAACATGCAGCTGGAAAAACTCTTCCGCAGGCTTTGGGCTGGTTTTCCGTGCATGTTTGCTGAAGCACGTGCTGCTCACCTCCCAGAGGCAGGCTGTACCTGTGGGGGGGGAGGTGTCCGTTTGTCCGCAGGGTGCCAGCAATCCCACCCACGCCGTGCCCTATGCCGGGGTGGCTGGCAGGGCTCCCCTGGGAGCATCGGAGGGCACGACTCAGGGCACCAGGAGCCCCTAGAAAATCATCAGGGCTTTTCCTCCTGTGCTGCCCTCGTAGCACACGGCGCTGCCCTCACCTGTGTCCCCACCGATGTCCTCGGCTTCCGCGCCTGCCCTGAGCCACGGGTGCTGCACAGTCCGTTCCCTGCACTCCTCACTGGACATAATTTTAACAACCCCGTTTCTGTGCATTGCCTCTGTCCCACACACAGCCCCTGCTCGTGTTCGGCAGGTCGGCCAGGCTTGAACGCCCCCAACCGTCACCACCAAGCTCTATCAATATTAATTTCCAGCCCCCTGTGAAACCTACTGAACCCTGGTGGCACATTTGCAAGAATCAACCCTTCGGGGGTTTATTGAACGGTTCCTTGTTGCAAACATCAAGGAGGTTGGTCGTGAAGCATCAACGCTTCCCTTGGAGGATCTATTGATGCGGCCATGCACCCCCCACCCCCCATCACCCATCCATCCATCCATCCATCCATCCTCCATCCATCCATCATCCTGATTGCCAAAATATAAACAGGCATAATAAATTACTTTAGTTCTGTTTGGAGAACTGAAGCATATCTAAATGACAATATTGACTTTGTCTCATGTTATTGTATGTTAAAAGCAAACCTGAGCTTTATCTATTACTAATACCATGATCAGATAAGGAATTTCCCCAGGTCCCTTAGCCATATCTGCAGATCCCATTGAGAGGGAAAGAAGAAAAATACCTCTAAACTATTTCTCACTGTTTAATAAAACCGTGAGCCAAATCTACTCATGTAGGTTTCCAGGGGATAAAAGCTGCCAAATCTTTTTACTTAAGTAAATTGTTCTGAAATGGTGCTGGCGGGGGCCGGGCTGCTGGCGAGACGCAGCTGGATGGCTCCACTTTTTTCCAGGCCTGTGTCTCAGTTTCTCTTTATTTTTTGTGTTTTTATTTCCTATTAAAAGCGCGCTGTCTCATTTCCTCCACGAAAAACAAGGCTCTTTCAGCGAGATGAATTCCTCCAGCTCCAGCAAAGCCCCAGCCTGCGCTGAAAAATAAACAGGCTGTGCGGGACTCAGCTGCCTTCTCCCCATGTCCCCTGCTGCCCCACGTCCCTCGCTGCCCCACGTCCCCTGCTGCTGGTGCTGGGGTGGGCTCAGGGCAGTGGTGCTGAATCCCCTCCCTGGGTGCAGGCGAGCAGGGTCTGCTGCAGACATCCATCGGGCCAGCGCCGTTTGCTGCCCTGGGCCTCCCCTTCCCTCCCACGAACCTTCCTTGTTTTGGGCAGGGTTTGGTGGCGGGTAAAGGAGGAGGAACAAGTGACACTTTTCCCAGGTGCTATGTCCCCTTGCCACATTGGGAAGATGCTGGGGGCTGCAGGAAAGGGCCCGGAGCTCTCTCAGTCCCCCAGAATCTGCAACCCTCCACCCTCAGGAGGATCCTTGGAGGCTATGGGACCAGCTACCAGAGCATCTGCCTCAGCTGGAAGCAGCGGCGCAGATGCCTTCGAGATGAAAACACTTCCTCTGCCGCTCCACCTCCACCTGACATTTGGGAAAGCAGAGCTGCAGCTCCCTGGAGCTTTCCGGCTCTCTTAATTGGAGCCATTACACACGCTGCTCATCATGCCGAAAGGCGGGAAGCGGTGGCGTGGGGCAGCGCTGGCTCCGGGAGGGAGCCTGGAGAGAAGTCATCCCGGGCCGTTGTCCGGGGAACTGGGTGTTTATCCCGGCCGGCAGCGCTGGACCAGACCTGGGTGGGTTGTCTGCAGCCCAGGACACAGCTGGCCTGTTGTGGGACCGGCTCTGTGGGTGCACTGAGTTGGTGGGTCCTCAGCACCCGTTTCCGATGGCTCTGATGGGTACCACAGGCTGTGTCACCCCAGGGAGAGGTCTCTGGGCGAGGGGTGAGCGCTTTGTGCAGTTGACCTCTTGCAATAAGCCAGCCCTTGTAGCTGGAGCACGGCCTGGCCACCTTCCCGGAGCCTGAACACCTCGGGGTGGTGCCTCTGTGGGGGCAGCCCTGCCCGTCCTGCATCAGCTGCAGCTCAGCTTCCACTCAGACCCGCAACGCAGCTCTGAGACCACCAGCTCTGCAGATTTTCGCCATTTTGGGGTTAATATTTTTTTTTTTTTTGGCCATGCTGCAATTTAGCATCCACCCCGAGCAGAAGGCAGTCATGCCGGATGGTGCTGTTGCAGCGGGAAGATGCTGGGGAGTGGGGGGTGATGCCCCCCCAGGGCAGCTGCTCTGCCCTCCAGAGCTGCCCATGCTTTGCTCTGGCTCAGCTCCAGCCCGTCCCTCTGTGGCAAACGCAGTGGTGGGCACGGCCGGAGGACGGCAGCTTCTGGGAAAGCTCCTGACAGCTGATTTTACAGTGCTGGCAGCTCAGCTCAGCCTTCCGTCCGCTTCTGCTTCAATCAAAATAAATGTGCAATATTAAAGTATCAGAGCCGAACTCCCCAGGCAGAGGGAAACAGAAAGACGTTTATTTTCCAGCCCTGAGCTATGTATTTATTATGAAATGTTGGTGCTTGCCGGGGTGGAAGGCCTGGCAGGGCTCTGCGGCAGCAGCTCGCCAGCCACGGTGCACGCCGGGACAGGGCGAGCACCTCCGGCCAGATCCTGCCCGTGCCCGGCTCCTCGGGGAGAGGCTGCAGGCTGAGATGGCCACCGTGGGGACTGTCCCTTCAGAGGGAAAAAAAGAAAGGGAAGAAATGAGATGAGGCTGAGGCGCCTTGCTTTGCCAGCTTCCCAAGGTTTCCTGTGGAGGCTAAGGGCCACGGGAACAAACTTGCCCTGGGGATGGGGCTTCCCGTCGCCAGGCGTGATGCTGGAATTGGGGAGGGGGGCCAGGGAGGGTGGCAGGGGGCTGGGAAAAGCGATGTGAGCTGCCAGCCCATCAGGCTGCGGTCTGACCCATCGAAAGAAAGGCAAAGCAATGCCTGGAGCTGGTATTGCCTGCAAACCTCCAACCTCCAAGGAATGTCTGGGGTCTTCCCAGGTGTGGGGGGAGAAGCAGCTGGAATTACTGAGTGCAAGTGATTGCATTAGCTGGGGAGTTATCAAATGGCCTGAGCTGCTGGCAGTAGCTCAGCTCCTTCTGGTTATGGAGGTGTGAAAGTTTGCACCTTCAGCCAGTTTTCAAGCCAGGGGGGACTGCAGAGGTGTTGGGAGATGAGCTGGCGAAGGTCGCCCTTCCCACGCCGCACTGGTGCTCTGCTGGGAGCCGAGGACGCTCTGGCCTGCGGTGAACCACATCAGGTGGGGTTTGGTGTCTTGCATGGAGGTTTTTAGCCGTAGCCGGCAGATGTTCGGGCTTCATGGACTCAAATTTGCTGTGGAAATGTTTGTGCCTTCATCTGAGGATTTTCAGGACTCTGCAAGTCCGAGAAGATTGAAAGTGCAGGTCTGGTGGTGGTCTGTGGGGACTGGTTGTGTTTACTGGGCTTTGGGAGCTCTCTGGATGAGGGAGGAAATAACACATGCACAAAATCCTCTGGAGGATGCAGAACTGGGAGGATTTTGCAAATACCGGAGAGGACAGAGAGGTTAGAAAAATCTGCAGGAAACACAGAGGCCCAATTCGGAAAATGCAAAGCAAATCCATCTGGAGGGGACTGGGGAATGGCAGCAGCACGTTGTGGATGCTGTGAGCTCCTCCAGGCAGTGGGTCTGGGAACAGCGTTCAGGAGGTGCCTGCTCAAATGTCCCTCTCTTTTAGGGAGAGACTAGAGGGGCTCCGTCAGCTTTAGACCCTGCTGGCCAGCCTGTCCAAGCAGCTTGGCTCCCGGCTGAGCAAGCAGCCAGGGGTTTGGCAATGCTTGGGGCTTAACAAGCGCCGAGCTCTCCCGAAGACCCATGAGCGGCCGCTGGCAGGAGCCCATTGAGCCGACCCGGGTCTCTGGCCGCAGCCTCGTGCTCTTGCAGCCACTTCATCCCACGGGCACCAGCTGGGATTGCAATCCCCAGGCTAAAAATGCTCCCTTCGGCTGCAGGGTGCCATCCCGGGGCTCCCGTCCCAGCCCCACAAGGGTGCCGCAGGGGTGTCGTGATTGCTGCCCGTGGGTCGCCGTCTCTTTTGCTAAAATGCTGTAACTGTCCTGAAGTGCGCAGGCAGCACGAGGGGCAGGGAGTGTGAATGAGAACGGTGCAGCCGAATGCTGCAGGGAAATAATTTCACCTCGTGGTGGTGGGGACTAGAAGGGGGACCTGCTCTCGGGCTGACACCCACAGGCAAAATCCCAATTAACTTTGGGTGTGTGAGATGAAGCGCTCCGTGGCCCCACTCCTGCAGTTTCTGGTGTGTCACCCTTTCCCCTGCCCTACGAACCCAGTGGATCCGGGCGCTTCTCCCCAGCCTCCTGCGTGCTGCAGAGTCCCCGGTTCCCGTGCAGAAACCCCTGTCCCCGCTGCTGGTCTGCAAGAGCCAGGGTGCTGTCTGTGGTCAGGATGGTTTAGGGTTGTGCCTGGACCATCTCCATCCCTTTAGGCAGCTCCTGGGGAAGCATCCCCTTGCGTGGGGCCTGAACGCCACCCAGGGCAGTGGGAGTGGGGAAGCTTTATGCGGCATGGAGGCTGTGGGAGGATTAAAGGCAGATTGATTGGGCCTTAATAGCTCTGCCATAAATTCCTTCTCCAAGCACTGTTTGAGAGCAGTGAAACCCTGGTGTTCCCAGAGCTCCCTTGCTTATTAAACAACCTAATGAAGTGATTTGATTAAATGCAGGGAAGTCTTTCTGGCTGCCCCGGTGCTTTTGTAGCAACCTGAGATTATTGAGACAGTTACTTGGGAGATGCTGTGCTTTAAGACGCGCCTTGTTAACCATCGATCGTTCCTGATTTTGCAGCAGCTAATTGCTGTGGCTGTTGCTTGTCACTTGGCTTGTGGGAGTGCAGGAGAGCCCCAGGCACGTGCCCCCATGCCCAGCTGAGACCACGGGCTTGAAAGCGGAGATGCAAAAGGCTGAGCCTCTCCGCCTTGCGAGGCTCGGAGCCTGGGGGTTGAGCGACTTTGTGGAAAATAAGATCCAGAGCCGGCGCAGGGTTTCTCCTATAGAAATGCTGCCATTCGGGCCTGAGCTGCAACCGCAGAGAATGAACGATGGATATCCCTGGGGGAGCCAGGGAGATGAAAGGGAGTGGGGCGAGCGCTGGCTGCAAAGTCACCGACCGCTGCTCTGCGTTCAACAAACGGCAACCAGCACCGAGCGGGATGGGCGGCTGCTGCCGGGGGCTCCTCTAATACCAATAATTAATAGCAACGGTAGTAACAAGAGCTGGTGAGTTTAAGAGGGAGAAGAGCAGAGTCCAGGCTGCGGAGAGAGAGTGGGAAGGAGCAGCATGAGTAACAGGCATAAAAAGAGAGGAGGCAATGTGACCTCTGCAGATACACAAATTACTCAGCTCCTTCTGGCTGCATCAAGGATTTTCTGACTCACCAGCCTGGGGATTTAACCCCTGGATCTCAGGCTGTGCTGGCAGGCGGCTGGTGGGATGCAGGGAGGAGGCTGCTCTGGCTCCTCGCCCATGTGGGAGCGTGGCAGGGGGCTGCCAGGAGTCCCCCGCCCTCTTCGAGGCGAGGAAGGCTCTGAGTTTCCCCCTGGCTTTGGGGGGCACAGTGGGTTTGCACGGGGACCCCAGGACTGAAGAGGTGGAGGGATGAGGATGGAGGTGGAGGGATGAGGTCCATCCCTTCCAGCCGCCTGCAGTGCCGGCTCCCAAATCCTGCAAATGTGCCTTGCTCGCCCCCTCTCCTCCCTCCCCAGAGCTTTGGGAGCTACTTGGAGCTGGCTGGCTCCAGGGAGTGATGGAGAATCTGCCCTCACAGGTTCTCCATGCAAGAAAACCCCCTGGTTTAGCCCAGCCCCAGCTTTGCCTTCCACAGGTGAGCAGAGGACCAGCGAGGTGCAGCCTCCAGACAGCCCCATCTTCCCCTGCTCTCCCTCCGTGAAGGGGTTAAACCCTCCCAGGCTCAGGGTTGTTGTTCCCTTACACCAGTCTGGGGGAATAATTAGAACCAGTCTGCTGCTGAGCGGAGCTACTTGGTTGGAGAGTGATGGAACTGCTTCACCCCTCACTGAACCTGGCCTGAACGGCTGGGGAAGAGCCTGAGATGCCGATGGGCATCGGAGCCCGTCACCCCTCTTCTGAGAGCAGGAAGGGCAGGTCTGGAGGGACACTGGCCTAGGAAAGGTTCTGCTCCCTCTCACCCCAGATCACCTGAAAAAAACAGAAAAGGAAAGAGGAGAAAGATATTCCAGCAAAGGAGGGAAAGCAGCTGCAGGAGGCAATGTAAAGGCTGTGCCCATGGAGCTGTGCCAGGGGATGGCTGGAAATGGGCTGGGAGCAAGTGGGGAGAGATGGCACGACGAGGGATGGAGCTCGCCTAGGTGGAAAATACGGGAGGAGCTTGATTTATTTGCTGTTTCCCTTCATCTCCTTTGCTTCCAATTTTCATCATGGTCTGTGAAGAGTTTATCTCGAAGCTTGTGCAACGGCTGGACCGGCTCCACGCAAAAACAGACTCGGAGAAAAACCATCGCCAGCAAAACAAACCTGGAGCCCAACCTGTGATTGATAATCTTGACTATCGGGGCCTCTGGATTTTGTTTAAACTGAGCTGGGATTTTCACCAAGACTATTTTCCTTATGAGATTTCCTGTGCTGCTGGGAGAGGCAGAAACCTCATCACAGCAGCCTCTCCCGGAGCGTTGCCTTTTCCATTTCTGGGCCTTGGTTATCTCCCTTTAAAAGAAGGAGTGAGAGCAGCAACTGGAGCTGGACAGGAACGGGGGTTTCAGTTTCACTGGAAAGGCCCCATATTCAGCTTTTTTCCCCACTCCAAAATAATACAAAAACCCAAAAATAAGACATTTCCTGTAAAACAGAACTGATGGAAAAATCTCCCTTGGAGTTGAAGGAAGCATTAGGGTTGGGGTTTTTTTTTCAGTACAATCAAAATATTTCACTCCTATTTTTACCTTCAATAAAGCCTTCAATGGGAAATGGAGACTGGTTTTAGGGAGGCGATTTCATGTGCGCTTGATAGTTTTTGCAGCGCTCGGCTCCCCGGAGCGATGCGTGCTGGGAGCTGTGGGGTCTTGGGGTGCTCGGCCAACCTCTGTCCCCTTGAAGCTGCTGCCCTGTTTTGAGGCAAGGACTGGGGCTGGAGGAAGGGGACAGGGGATGCTACCCAGTGCCTCCTCCCACTGCCCTCCTTTGCTGCCAGCTTGTGCCCCCAGAACAGGAGCGGTGAGCCCCAGCATCCCAGACCTGAAGGCAACGTTCCTGGTGCTGCTCCTTCTACGTGGGACATGCTGAGCCCGCCCCCCCCACCCGGGGTGAAATTAGGTGGCCACCTCCCCTTGCGAATGGCCGAACAGATTTCTGCTCCATCCCTTTGCACAACGACCTCTTTGCACAAATGAGCCTCAAATATTTGGGTGATGAGTGGCCAGATGAAGCCAGGGGAAGGGCTGGGTGGTGAGTCCATGTTCTGGATGATTCCCAGCTCTACCAAGCTTGGCGATGATCCTGGGTTAATTACAGCCCTGCTCTTCCCTGGGGTGGAAGGGAAGTGTTTATGGGGTGAGGGATGTGAGGATACAGCCCTTGGAGGACGGCTCCTGGAATGGTTTTGGCAATCGGATGCTGTCTCAGATGCTTCCCTGCTCCACAGCTGACCCATGTGCAGCATCCGCTGCAAGCACCGTGTGTCCTGCTGCAGGGGAGGGAGGGGGCTGGATTTGCTCCCTGCTCCTGGCTGGGCACGCAGGGTGCTCGGGCATGGCTGAGTGTGAGAATGAAATAACCTGGCTCAGGGAAGGGGGGAAAGCCCACCAGGCATTTCTTGGGAGGGAAGGGACCGGTTTCCTGCAGGATCTTTATTCCTTGAAAGAGGCTGAGAGAAGAAAATGGAGCATTTGTTTGTAAAGGGGAAGGCAGGAGAAAGGGTGCTGGGCAGAGCATATGGTTTTGGGTTTCATGGTGAGAGCGAGGAAGGCAGAAAGGGTCGGGGACTGGCTACTGCAGCCTGAGCGTGTCTGAGCAGCCCCAACGCTTCTCCCAATGCGGCCGTGGGTCTGGAGGGAGAGGGGTAACTCAGCAGGAGAGGTGGGGGGCGAGGGCAGACCCTGGGCACTGAGGGTGTCTGGGTGTGGGAAAGCACGGATGGAAGCTCGGGGAGCTGTGGGGGGACGGGTGCCTGCAGGGGTCTGGCACAAAGGTTAGGGAGAGATGGATTAAGTCAAAGCCCCTGGCAGCTCTTAGCAGTTAGAAAAATGAGCTGAATTTTATAGCTGTAATATTTGGAACAGTTTCTGAATATCCCTGGGGTTCTGACAGAGGTCTGTTTTCTACTCGCCCTGCCGAGCCACACCGGCAAACCTGCACCGGGTGTCCATGCAATGATAGAACGGGGCCAGGGGGATTGCTCCCCAGATCAGGCCTGCACATCCATCATCCCAGGTCCTTGCAGCCCATCTGTGCTCTCTGGTTTCACCTCCCCATCATGCATGCATGGAGGAGGACACCGGCGCGGGGACCTTAGGGACTGCCACCACCCCCAGCTCGCGTGCCCTGCGCTCAGCGCTGTCTCCACGGAGGAATTCTCCCCGCCCGAGGTGTAGGGCTCCGTCTCCAGCTGGGGACATCTCAAGTGCTTTTGGTGGCTGTGGCTGAAATGCTTTTGGGGTCACTGGGGTTTTCCTGGGGACAGCTGAGCGGGCAAGATGCTCCGCTGTAACAGCTCCTATAGCTGGAGGGGCAGCGTGGTGTTTCCATCAGGATAATGCACCGGTATATCACCTTGTGGCAGAATTTTCTCTGTGATGTTTCGCTTTTGCCCAGGAGGAGAATATTTATTAATAGAAAAGAGCAATTGAGAGGGTCTCCCCAGCCATGCCTTCTCCAGTGGGGGCTGCTGGTCAGGATGGGGCTGGTTTTACCATAGAGGTCCGTTAGCCCTAAATAGCAGCACCCCAATTAGTTTCTCCCGCAGGGCTGTGCCTTGTCCCCAGTGGGGACTTTGGTGATGGGTGTCCCCTGTCCATGGGGCGCAGGGGGAACAGTTGGACTCAAGAGGCAGTTGATGTCATGCAAGGAAAGCATCCGGCTGGCTCCTGCCTTCCGAGAGGAAAAATACTGGACCAGAAGGCAGAGGCAAGGTTGGAGGCCAAACCCGAGGGAGGACTAGACACGACTCAGGTGTTTCCATTGCAAACAGCAGCTCGGCAGCGAAGCCCAGACAGTGCGAGGGAGGTGATGGAGGCCATCGGCCTGGGGCATGGCTACAGCAGCCGGAGGGCTCGGGGGGCACCTGCGTGGTGGGCACCCCTGCTCCCACCCCCATGGGGGCTCCCCAGGGGCAGAGCAAGCCCCAGCCAGCAGTGACAGACGTGTGTCACCCAGGAGGGCAGGGCAGGCGTCGGTGGCAGCCTGGTGACTCCTCTTCTGCGTCCCCGGTGCCTTTTGGATTGTCGGAGTCTTTGCCCTCCTTGACTCCTGCCACCCCTATGTCCTCGTCTCCCTACATGTGGGCAGTTCTTCACATATTTTATTATGTTTTTATTTAAACCCCTACTAAACCCTTGGCCTGAGCGGCATCTTGTGGTGATGGGTCCCACTGGCTAATTGTGCGTTTGGCTTGAAAGATTTGCTTTCATGGTTTCCAGTGTGCTTCATTTGGAGTTTCATTGAATCACCCCCTTGTTCTTGTTTTAACCAGCACTGGCAGCTCTTCCCACTGCTGAGCTGACACCAAGAACCCTTCCACCATCGAAAGTGCTGTCATGGCTGGAGGAAGCCTTTTCGGCACAGTCCCGTCCCCCC
>NW_009259598.1:1928372-1929754 GCF_000687185.1 Egretta garzetta
AAAGAAGGCGTGGCTGCGGGCGGGCAGCCAGCTGCAGAGCTCGGGGTGCCGGCATGGGGCCATCTGCAAAGCACTGCAAGGGGGCAAGGAGCGAGCAAAGTGGCGCAGAGAGCGCGTGGGGCCGCGGGATGGCATGGGTTCTTCCCCCCCTCCGCCCCCCCTCCATCAGCCCTGTGGGGCTTGGGGTGCAGGTGATCCCCTCCCCATGTTGGGGGGCAGCAGCTGGCTGGAGGAAGCTGTCAGCCCCATCTCGGTGTGGGGCAGGATGGGGGGGGGTGTGTCACCCTTGGTGTCCTGTCCCCATGCCATGAGAAGGGCAGAATGGGTGCAGAGCAGCCCCCCAGATCAGCACCATTTATCCCCGGGGGTAAATTGCTCCCCTGGGGGGTTTAAGGGGTCTGTGGGTGGAATGAACGGGGATGGCAAAGGCGATCCCAGCCCTGCTCTAGCTACACCCCCTGGCTGGGAGGTGATGGATGTGTTGGCCCTGGCCAAGATCCCCCTCCCCGGCTGCTCGGAGGGGCTGGCAGGGGCTCCCCCCACTCCTGGCTGCGCTGGCGATGGGGCAGCGGCTCTGCTGCTGCTTCGTGCTGGGGTGAGGGAAGCCACCAGCCAGCAAAGCTCCTTTGCTCAGCTCCAAAATGTTTTGTTCTCAGCGTGATGTTCTGCTAAACCCGGCACCGATAGGAACTGGGTCAGTGACAGGTCAAACTGCTGGAGCTAATAAGGAGCGGGGAGAGGACGTCCTTGCTTTCCAAGGGCTGGAGCAAAGTGGCCGGCGCTGGGAGAGCTCGTCGTGCTGGAGCTTTGCAGGGTTTCTTGCAGACCCTAGGGGAGGGTGGGTGCAGGAGGCCTGCTTCTCGCTCCCAAATCGGTTCCCTGGGTGTGTGCCTCAGTTTCCCCTTCTGCAAAGTAGGCAGCAGAGAACTGGAGGCAGCTTTGGGATCAGCAGATGGGATGGGACCTCCGAGGCAGAGCAGGGTTCCTGGCGAAGGGTGTGAGTAACTGCTTCCTAGAGATCAGCCCCGCAGCGAAACACAAGCCCTGGGAGCTTCCCTGGGGAGCTTGGAATCACTTTGTCTTTGCTTGTTTAAAATATCAGCCCTAATATCGCATGAGCAGGGGGACAGGACTTCTCGTAGCGCCTCTGAACTGTTCCCGGAGCTGCCCAGCTGGGGAATAACGGGGGGCTGTTTTCTTTAGGGGTGCAGGGGCACGGGGTGTCCCAGTGGTAAGAAGCCAGTCTGGGTGTCACTGGGCTCTGCTGCCTCCCAGTTTGGGGGTTACAGCTCAGCAGAGAGGGCAGGGGCTGTGCTGGGAAGGGGGGGGACCCCAGGGGAAGGAGGGGCCCCCCAGTTCCTGCACTGCTGCCCTGCGCAGGG
>NW_009259598.1:1930089-1942027 GCF_000687185.1 Egretta garzetta
TGCTGGGCTGGTCCCTGTCACAGAGAGCTTCAGCTCCCTCCCTCCTCTTTGCCTTTCACTTGGCAGGGAGCGAGGCTCCTCTGTGTTGTCCCAGCAATGAGTTTGCTGGGTCTCAGCCCTTCTTGGAAGGACTGCTCCTTCCCTATGGGAAGATGATTGCATCCAGTTTGGCCTCTTTCCTGGGAGGATGGGGATGATGGAGTGGGTCCCATCAGGCTGGGGAGGGGGTGGGCAGTGTGCTCGGTGCCAGGGATGGGGACGAGCCTTGGGGCTGGGGTGTGAGCACCCTCAGCCCAGTGCTCGGACTGGTATACGTATGTGCGTCAGCCCCTCCATGCCAAGGCTGAAAAGGAATAAAAATAAAAGCTTAGCATGACTCTGGAAATACTGTGGGTTGTCTAAACAGAAAAGGCTGCTGGCTCCATGACCCTGTGAGCGCAGAGCTCCCTTCTGCCTCAGTTTCCCCAGTGGATGATGGGGGATGTGGATCCCCCTTTCTCCCCTCCCTGCATATTTGGCTTGGACCATGATGGGGGGCAGAATCGGCCGCCGGCCGAGCCTGGCTGCAGGGGGGGAGCCGCTGGGACCATCCTGATTTAGGTTGTCCTGCGGTGCTCGCTGGCTCCTCGCGCGCTGTCACGTCTCTGGCAAAACCTGAGCGGAAAGGGGTTTACGGCTGCGGGCGGGAGGCTGAGGCGCTGTGGCGGGGTCCGTGTTCCTCCACTGCGTCTGCCTCGGGAGCCAGCGCCCCGGTGAGCAGCTCACGGGCGTTTTCCATTCCCTAACCCTTCCCTGGCTGCCACAAGTGCCTGGGCTTGGGCACCCGATGCATGAGGCTCTTCTCCAGGGGAGATTTGCCCGTAGGTTTAATGACCAAAGCAGCAGCTGTGCTCAAAACAGGGGTTATTTCTTGTTTTTCCTCTTTTCTTTTAAACACCTGGCTGGGGCAGGGGTCAGCTGCCTTTTTGACTCCATTTCTTACTCGGAAGCGAGAGCAGCTTGTTCTTTCCAGGCTGCCCCTGTCTCTGTCCATCTGCGCTGGTGAAGCTGCGCGTCCTGGTCCATGGGGGTTTTGCTCCCTGGTTCAGTGAGATGCTCAGGGATGGATGGAGAGGCCAGGCCATGCCTGGGAGGAAGGGACAGGTATTTGGGATGAGCATATCTGCATGGAAAGGATGCAGGTTTCCTCCTCCTTTTCCTCTTGCCTCCCTCCTGCGCTGTGTGCTGGGATCCCTGTGCTGGGGTGACCGAAGTGACACAAACGCCCTCCCCAGCCAAGCACTGAGCTGAACCCACATGTCTTCATGCCTCTGGAGTGCTTTGGGCTGGGGGGCTGCTTTGTTCAAGGGGGGCTTCAAGCACCTTCCATGTGTCCCCTTGGCAGCCACGCTCACGGACCACGTTCCCAGGTGTTTCCAGATGTTTGCTGAAGATGGAAACCTGGGCATGGAGCCGGCACATGGAGCCCGGGGGTGGGGGGGAAGCGCATCATGCAGCATCTCAGCAACGTGAGAGCAGGATCCATGCATTACAAAGCAACATACTTTTCCCCTTTGCTCACTTCCCCCTCCAGAGCTTTGCTTGGAGCCAAGTGTTTCTCCCGGGCTCATGGTGACGCTCTCCCAGCTCTCTGGCTCTTTTGTGCGGAGGCTGCTATGTGCTCCCCCCGGGGTGGAGGGGGTTGCAGTTCGGGGCTGGGACGGGCAGGAGCCTGTCCCTGGCTCCTGGCGAGGTTTGGGAGAAGCTGAGTTTAATTTTCCAGGCTGGTGGCCACCCAATGCCAGTGGCAACACCCTGTGGTGGGGGAGGCATGCAGAGCCCTGGGAGAGCCATGGCTCCCCGAAGGGCAGAGCAGAACCCCCCCATCACAGCCCCAGGGGAATGGATCCATCCCAAACTGCCAGCTTTCATTTGGGGGGAACCTGTGGGCTCCCCTTGTCCCTGCTCAGTGGCCTCTTCCCACGACACCGGTGGCTGCCGACGGAGAACATGGCTGGATTGCGAGGCTTTGCTGCCAAACGCCTGAGATCTGATGTTTTGCATAGGGCACAGGCTGACCAAGTGTGTCCGAAGGGAGTTTTAAGATCCGGCCCTCAGAGAGAACCACTGTGCTGTAAATCATCTGTGTTTGTACAGCACTGAGCACGGAGGAGGCTCAGCTTGGGATGGGGGGGCTGATGCTGGGATAACATAAAGAATAAGCATCTCCCTCTGGCCAAAAAACCATTTTAAGCTGTTGTTCCTGATGAGCCCAGGCTGTGGTGTGGGGAAGGTGAGCTTGGATTGAGGTCAGCCCTTTGCTCAGCTGTGTTTGAGGAGCCTCCCGCACCGCTATGCAAAATTCCCCTTCTTGAACCCCTGGGGCTGGGACCAGCGGCTCTTGGTCTGCTGTGACGTCCCCTGGGGCTGCCCCCTCCGTGTTGCCCCCGGGCAGGGGGAAATGGAGGTGGTGTGGTAGCTTGGGCTGCGAGCGGCTGGGGAGGCTGCGCTGTTGGAGATGGGTGTGATGAGGTTAGGGTGGGAGCTTCTGCCAGGGGAAGGAGCTGCTGCTTTTAACCGCGCCTGATGGGAGCTGGGGGCACACAGGAGCTCCGTGACGTGGTGCGTGAGGGGTCTGGCTGGGATGGATGGGAAAGATGGGGAGGATGAGGGATGCGTGTTCTTGCTGCATCTACTAATATTTCCTGGCTGGAGATGATGGAGCCTCCAGTTATGACGGGGTTTTTTTTGCTCATATCCTCCCCTTAAACCCTCTGCTGCCCCTTGTCGATGTTTCCTCACTTGGGGTATTTGCACGGCTGGAGTTGACTCCCTGCCGGGCTGGCCGGAGTGACTGGGGCACGGCTGGGTGCCGAAACCTCGCTGTGCCTGACGGGCTTGCTGGGGACCACATTCCTCCGTGTTTACCCGCTCGGTGGCTGTCCCTCATGTTGCCCTTGGTCGAGACAGGCCGTTCTCGCAGCCCTGGCTCTATCTCCCGGTGCTTTCACGCTCAAACATTTCCTCTCCTACCTCCGCCAGACCAAAGCGGTATTTCTGTTACAAACCTCTGCAGAACAAACGGGCCATGGCTGGGAAAGGGGATAAACCGGAGGGACGTGGCATCAGGGGACTGGGGATGTTTGGGATGCTGCTAGCCCGCAGCAGGGGCGCTGAAACCGGGATCTCCCCAAGCCAACAAGAGCCATGAGGTTTGCTCCGTGGCCACCCTCCATCATCCCCTTCGCCTGCAAAAGCGGGGCCAGGTTCTGCTCCAGATGTAAAATAAACTGAGTGCGAGGTGCCCAGAGCCACGTTCAAGGCTGCAGCCTTGTTGCGTCTTAAAAATTTAAAAGGACGTCTTTGAAGGTGGATTCTAAACTTGGACACTGAAAGAAATTCCTGCAGGAAGAAAATTCAACAAACAAAGTCCCTTGGCTGAGAGCAAAATTTATCCTCACCATATTTGCTGAAGGTTTTCCTGCTTCCCAGCAATGGGAGCTGTGTTAGCAGCTTCTCAGGTCGGACTGCGTGGTGGATAAGGTCTAGGATATGAAACCTTTCCATGCCTGGAATTGCAGGGTGGCTTTTTTGCAGGCAATTACCCCATTTGGTGCCTCAGTTTCCCCCTTTCAGTGCCCAGCTGTGTATCTGTTAGTTAGCAGGAAAAAAAACCCATGAAACATGGATTTAGGCACTTCTGACGAGTTCTTAAAGCAATCGGCACGGATCTCCAACCAAAAAAAAAAATTGATTCTGAGCCTCCTCCAGCTGGCAAACATGTGTCTCCATCCTGACCCTTTGTTTAAACAACGTGAAATACCGATGTGGTTTCCCTCCGTTCCTTTTCCTGGCTTGCACTCGAGCTACCTGCTGGTTTTTAGGCATCCGAGTACCCCAGCTTGCTGCAAGGCAAGGGCTGTGCCCTCGGACCATCCCGCTCCCGGCAGGCAGAGAGCGGCACTCGCCAGCAATACTCAGGTTTTGGGGTAAGGGGAAGGGCACCGTGTTGGGAACAAATATATTTAAGGGCTGTGGGGAGCCCAGGGCAAAATGGGGGAATCCAACGGGTGGGAACTTCAGGGGAGGCTCTGATTTTGACTGTTTGAAGCTGCTGTTGGTAGCCAGCATCAGCCGAGTGTGGGAGTGTAGGATTGGACCCTCCTGGAGGGCTGCCAGGCTCCGGTAAGGTTTGGACGGGGTTTTCAGTGAGCCAAAGCAGCTCAGGTTTCCTGGCCCCCGCTGCAGATCAGCTTGGCTGGAGAGAGGACGGCTTGTGGGGAGGGAGAGAACCCCCTGAATCCTGCATCCCAGGGATGCTAAGGATGGGGATGCCTGTAGGAGGGAGATCCCTGAGGCCGCTGTGCCCCCCCGGGACTCCTCGCTCATGCCGGGGGTGTGTCTGAGAGCTGTGAATGTGCAACAGGTCCCAGGCTGCCCCTGAGCAACTTGGAGCCGAAATGTCCACCCTGAGCATCCACGAACGCGCCTGCCCCAGCAGGCACCTGGGAGCCCCGGGGGTCCCTCGGCCGTGTCCCCTTGGTGCGCAGCAGTTTTCCAGCCCAGGATCTGGCTGAGCCTCCGTGCAAAACCCAGTAGCCCCATGCCTGTGGCCCGCTGAGCTGCACGGCACCGCCGCAGCTCCCCTCCTTTCTCTTTATTAAGTGCCATCAGGGTTTAAATTAAAGCTTATCACCAGCTGGGAGCGAATGAACCCTGCGTCATATTTTACAGTGCCATCTGCCAGGCAAGAGCAGAGACCCCAAGCGCAGGGCTGGCTGCCTTCAGCGGGGATGGGGGGCAGAACCCCATTGCGGTTCGGCCGTCTCGCTGGCAAGCGCCGTCCCAAACAGGCGCTCCTGGAACGGGGGCCGTGGCAAGGGAAGGGCTTATTTAAATTATTAATTAGCTTTGTTTTTAAACACGGGCTCCGAGCAGCCTCCGCAGCAGAAGGAATTGTTATTAAACGCCAGCCCTCCGGCAGGCAGGCCATGTGTGCGCAGCAGAGCCCGCAGCGCTTGGCTGCCAGATAAAGACGTTATTGTTGTCATCGCGCCTTCGTCCCAGCCCTCCGCCTCCCGCACTCCCACCCACCCGCGGCCAGCGGCTCCCAGGAACAAAACCCCCGCTCTCGGCCCAGGCTCACTCGTGGCGGAGCCGCGGTGCCGTGAGGAGGAGGAGGAGGAGGAGGAGGAGGGAGACAGCCAGAGAGAAACTTGTCTTGGGGATTAATAAGAGGCAGGAGGAGGGAGAGGTGCACACAGGTAAGCTGTGGGCAGGTGCTTTCCCCCAGGCTCTTCTCGCCTCGCTTGAGCCTCCGACCCAGGACGCTGCACTGGTCCACGATGCTCCTGCCCTCTCCAACCTCCCTTACATGCAAAGCAGCATCTGCTCTTCCTTTTTTTTTTCCCTCTCCTCTTGTGTTTTTGTTGGTTTTTTTTTTTTTCCTGTTCTTCAGCAGCTGGAGGCTTTGTTCCTTCCTTTTTCTCTCTTTGCAAAGAGTTTTTCTCAGCATGGGGGGGGGTGTACTTGGGGCTGCAAAGTCAGAGGAAAGTCCTGTGGGTGACAGCATTACAGCTGAGCCAGGCGCTTTCTGCGGGGGCGAGCGAGGAACCCCCTTGCGTGCCCCCCCCGCATCGACCCGTGCTCTCGCATGCTCACAGCCCCACGCACGCTTGGCTCGGGCTCTGCAGCTGGGGGGGCAGAGCTGGGGGTGCCGGGGGGGGCTGCACAGCCCGAGCCATGCCCAGGGCAGTCCCCAGCCTTGGAAAGCAACGGGGAAAGCGTGGAAAGAGCGGGAGAGGCTGAGAGGGGAGCCAGGACCGCTGCCTCCGGTAGCATCGGGTCACCGTGCCGTCCCTGCGCTGAGCGCGGGCTCCTTCTTCCCAGCGGGAGCTGCAGAAGGGCTGGGGAAACGGCTGGGGCTGGGGGGGCTGCTCCCGTGGGAGGGGGGCTGTGCACAGCCCCTTGCCCCCGCACTGGAGCGGGGAGCAGGGAGGGGATCAGCATCGCGCTGCTTTGAGAGCGCGGTGGGAGAGGGCGGCTGAAGAGCACCTCAGCGGCGATGTTCAGCGAGCTGGTTTTCTGCCTAAAGTTTAGGTGGTCAAGCCCAGCTCTCCCGGCCGGCAGGCAGAGCTGTGCCTGGATCGCATAGCCCCATCCCAGGGCACGTAACGCCACTTTTGCTGCCTCGATTACCGAGATCGGAGCCAGCTCTGCTCCGGGCAGGCGGAGAGGTGCAGCCCCCTCCCTGCGCCCCATCGCGGAGCGAGCTGCCGTGCGCGTCCCCTTTGGAGCCAGCTCTTTGTCTCTGCTCCGGCGGAGGCAGGAGATGATGGGAGGAAGGAACAGGGCAGCGATGTTCGCTGATGTCCTGGGGAAAGGGTTTTGTTGCGTGGAAGAGACTCATCCCAAACCTGCCCTTCCCTGCTTTTTGAGAGTTTTAGAAAAAGCGTCTACAGGGCAGAAAGTGGAAATTCAGCCCCTTGGCAGCTGAATGCAAAGCACGTTGCACATGAGGGCTTGGAAACTTTCCTGGGAGCCTGTGATCGTGGGCCTTCCTTATGTGGTGCTCAGCCGACGGCATCCCGCGAGCTGCCGGAGCTGCCTCCCGGGAAGCACCCCTTCCTCGGCCAGGCTGGGACAGGCAGAGCTGAGCAGAAATGCAGGGTGCTGGCTGTTTTCACCTGGGATGAGATGAAAGTGCAGCGGTGGGAGGTTTCCTCTGCCCTCGGGAGGAGGCTGGAGGGGAGGGATGAGGCAGCAGCGGCTGATAAGGCATCAGAGCAGTTTCCCACCCTTAGAGAAAGCAGAGCCGGGGGGGGACAGGACCGAGGGGAGGTGTTTGCTTGGAGGGGGAGCAGGGTGTGCGTGGGGGGCAGGCTCGGGGACCAGGCTGCCGTCGCTTTGGCAGCATTTTCTCCCACGATTTGCTTTTGTCTGTGTCCAGCCAGTTCCACCGTGTGTGGCAGAGAGATCTGCGGGCGGGCTGAGCCTGGAGCAGCCCTGGGAAGGGTCAGGACATGCAGCGAGGGTGGAGGAGAGAAGGGAGGAATTGCTGACACGGAGAAGGCGGCAGAAAGGTGTTTTCTGCCAGGGCTGCCTTCCCACAGACCCTGCTGCGGGAGGGAGCAGCGAACACGACTGAGCCTTTCGCAATGAGTCTGGTGACTGCGGTACAGCGAGGAAACGCTCCTGGCGTGCAGAGGGACGCAGGAGCCGTGCATTGCCGTCCCTGCGTCTTGCAGTCCCTAGGGCTGAGCCCAAAAGTCTTGCTCGAGAGCCCAGGACTGTGTCCAAGCTGCTTTCTGGCAGGGTCTCCTGGGACACCCATCCCCTGCATGGCCACAGCACTATTCCTGCAAGAAGAAACGAAGCGGGGGGCCGAGCCCCTGTGGCCGCCTCGGCTGGGGGCCGGCTCCAGCCCCGGCCAAGCAGGCTGCCCGCGGCTCCGCTTCGCGCCGGGAAAGTGCTGGGAAAGGGCGAGAGAAGAGGGGGGTGTTGCATCAGGGCTCTGCTCCCTAGGGGACCCTGGGGATGCCTGGGTGACAGCGTGTCTGCCCCCCCCTCCGAGGACAGGCTTGCGCCGTATTTAGCCCTTTTCCACCCTTTTCCACCGTTCCCAGCTCTCCAGCGCCGCTGGATAAAGAGCTCCCTGTTTCGGTTACAGCTGATCAGACCCAGACGCTTGCAGAGACACGAACGGGCTGTTGCAGTGGTTGGACATGAGGGAAGCCGACAAGGGAGCTTAGCTGGCTCCTTTTGGTTATTTTTAGCTTGCCCTCCTTGTTTTGCTCCAACGTGCAGGTTCCCAGGCTGGGTGGGGGCGTTTTTCCAGCCTGGGGGCTGCAGGGATGATGGGAATTGGGGGTCGCAGTGGAAAAGCTGTGGAGGGAGCTAGCTGGGTTATGGGCAACGGGCTGGAAAGGATCCCTGGTCCAGCCATCTAGTCTTTCCCCTCTCCTCCCAGAGTTAAAAGCTCCCTCCCAGCCCCTCCACAGGAGCAGGGGTCCCCGATGCATCGGTGATAACTGCCCGGAGCCAGCTGCTGCTCTCTGCTGCGAGAGGAGGTACCCACGGGAGAGCGTCGGGACCTCTGCCCGTGACAAATCCCCCTGTCACCTTTACATAGCTCGCTCTTGCCCCGGCAGCTGTGATTTTTGCCTGCCCTTGGCGCCAGGCGCGGGGCTGGCAGTGAGCCCCTGCTTGGGAGCTGTGGGTTAGGGAGATGCAGCGAAGATCAACGATTTGGAAAGCAAATACCAGTGGCATTTGGGGCTGGAATTTCCAGCTGTTGTGCCGAATTTTTGTCAATTGTAATGGGATGACTGAGGGAGCAGCTGCCTCTTTCTGGGAAAAAACCCTGGGCTGGCATCCCTTGGGTGCCTTGGTCTTGCACCCAGACCAAGCTGCTCAGCCCAGCCCGCAGCCCAGGAGGTGTCAGAACTGTTTTTGTCCGTGAATTGAGCCATTTCTCCACATCAGGCCGTTGGCTTCCTGAGTACATTCTTTGCTTCATGCTTTAATTTTATTCCAGTTGCATGGATTCCTTGTGGGTACCCGGGACCCGAGCTGTCCTGTCCGTCGGGGAGTGGTGAGAAATGTCGAGTGGAGGCATTTGCGGAGCAGGCGTGGTGCCGTGGCTCTGGCTGTGGATTCGGCAGCCAGTGCTCGTGCAGAATCAGGGTGTGGGATTTTGAAATCTGGCTTCTTGCATTCACGCCAGTAAATTCAGCGGCGTGAAACTGGATGGAGAACAGCCTGCCGACTGTGTCGGATCCAGGGAGAGCTGGCTTTGAACCTTCCAGCCTGTTTGGAGGCAATTGTAAAGCTTGTGGTGGCCTCGGGCTTGTTGCAAAAAGCCCGGCTGTGGCCTCGTCGAGGACCTTATTCTGGATGCTGGGCTGCTGTGGGGACTGCTGGCTGTGAGCTGGTTTCCTGCAGATTGCTTGGAAGTTGGGTCCTGCTTTCCCCGAGCGGGCGGCGGGCAGAGCCTCTGCGGGGAGCTGCAGCTTTGCGGGGAGAGGCTGGTGGGGCTGGGCAGCAGCAAAGGGGGCTCTCGCTGACTATTTCTGCTAAATGCCGAGTCCCTAAACATCTGCAGCGTTAAAGCCTCGTGTGGAGGGGATGGCGCAGGCTGTGCGGGGCCAGGTTGTTCCTGGAAGGGCTGAGAGCTCAGCCAGCTCCCGAGACCAACGGGGTGACAGCTCTGCCCTGTCCCCCAGCCTCCCTGTGACATTGCCCAGGGTAGCTGCCGGGTGGCCCGAGCTGAGCATCGCTCCGTGAGAGGAGGCAGCCGAACACCCCGATCGCAGCGTGTACTGGCTGGAATATCGTGTCCCAGCTGCCTCCTCCCTCTACAAGGGGCCAAACGCAGACCTCAGCCCCCCCACCGCTCCCCCAAGTGTTGTGAGCATTCAAATCCAGGTCTGAGTTTTGGAGCTGAGGCAAAATCCCGTGGACAGGGTGGGGGGAGAGCCAAGTGCAAGGAGGGATGTGGCTGGGAAGGGAGCAGGGCGCTGCAGGGCCAAGGAGGGAACTGCACGTAGAGCAGCTGCCTGTCACGAATTTCTCCGTTCTCTGCAGCCCGCCGTTGCATCTGAACTTTTACAACACAGAAGCACGTACGTACATCCCCAAAGGGGGCTTACTGCAGCACTGCTGAGCTGAGTATCTGGCAGCATTTGGGCCCCGTCGCTCTTCCCCCCGTTCCTCCCTTCCCCCAGCAAGATGCCAGAGCTCTGATTGAAAACAGCAGGCATGTGAGGCTTGTAGGGTTAAGCAGAGCCAGATGGGAGCGGGAGCGAGACAAAAAGGAAAAGTAACAGGCTGGGCCTGGAGGGGGGGTGAGAGCAGGATCTTTTCTTGGAGAAAGTCAATGACTTGGAGCCCCAGGAATGCGTGGGATGGCTTCAAAGGGAGCCGGGCTGGCCAGCCTTGGGAGCAGTGGCCCATGGAGGGCTAAGGGCATCCCTGGGTGGGATGTGGACCCGGTGGGAAGCTGCAAGCAGAAGAGGGTTGGTGTGGCAGGGGGCTAGCCCGGCAGCGTTGGTCTGTGCTGCTTGCTGGTGGGATGAGGGCTGGGAACATTTCCCTGCTGCCTCCCTAAGGCAAATGCCATGTGCCTGGCTCAGCCCTGCCTGGTTGCAGCTCCCACCGGCCATGCCGCGTTGCCAGTGACCCCCAGGCATTTCGGCAGTGCTGTGCACCAGCAAGCTGCAAGCCCAGCTCTGTGGTGTTGCATGGGAATGAGAAATGAACTGGGAGAGCCCGATTTCTCTCCAGCATCAGCGTCACCAGCTCCAGCATCACCACAGGCTTCTGCCCGTGCTCCCATCCCAGCACCACTGGCTCCCACGGCAGACGCTGCGTTTCCCCAGAAGATCCATCTTCCTCTGAGCCTCCTCACCTTCCTCCCGGTCTTCCTCCCTGTCTCAGCTCACTTGATTCTCTTTCCCACCCTGCCTCTGCCGAGCTCTTCCATCTGCCTCGCCGTGCATCCAGCTCGGCTCTGTTCCTGCTGGGGTGACAAATGCCGCTGGGAAAAGCCTGGCGAACACCCCGAGGTATCTGCTGCCTGCCCAGGAAGCCCACAGCCTGGCCCGCTCCAGCTGGCCCCGGGGAGTGTTGGAGCATCCAAAGCTCCTTCTGCACAGGGCTTTCTGGGGAGCTCGTCTGCAACAAGCTGGATCCCTCCATCCTCCAAGGCATCAGCTGGAAAGCTACCAGCGACAGTCTCGCAAGGACGGCTGCTGCTGTTCCAGGCAGCAGTGGGGAGGGCAGAGATGGGACAGGCAGCCTTCACGGGCTTGATAACCACCCAGAGAAGAGGGAGAGGTGGTTTGCGTAAGGCATTGGGCTGGTGGCCGGGAGAGGCCACCAGGAGGGGCAAGCAGAGACCTCGCCTGATCCCTCCAGATCTCCCACTTTTACTGGGACTCTCCCCCCAAAAAAGTCCCAGCTCAGCACCCTGCTGGGGCACCGGTTCTTTGGACAGCACAGGGAGCTGTATAGCCAAACACCTTTGGTATCGCCCACGCACAAACTTGCAAATGTCCTTTTTAATCACACGGCCTTGCAAATGGGCTGTCCTGCGTTAAATCCTTATCCCTGAAGCACAGGACCATCCATCTTTGCTGCCCCGCTAACTGCCGCTGGCCTCCCGATGCTGTTGCTCAGCCAATTTGCTACTGAATCGTTGATTTTTCAGCTCAAGTGCAAAATTAAGCCTAATCTATCAAGGCCTCTGAAGGGACAATCCATCCTTTGGGGAGAGGGCACAGCGGGGTTGGGAATCCCACGGGGGTCCAGGCTCTGTGCTAGTGCTGATGTGCAAAAAAAAACCCCAAACCAAATTAAAAAAACCCCAAACCACCCCCCCAATGGCATAAAACTGAGCCAGAGAGAGGGGATCTCAGTGAGTCATGCTCTAGAGAGAGGTTGGATTTAAAGATAACTTCCAAGTGGAAGGAGAGAAAATAGCAGGTTACTGGCAGGGATGTGGGGTAAATTCCTGCCTGTCAGAGCCTGCAGTGATGGGGGAGATGGGAGATGATGCGGTACCTAAATTGGGTGCTTCCTAACCCACTTCTTCTTGTTGCCTCCCTCAGGGAAACATCTGGACCATGAAGGTGGCCTTCAGATTGCTTCTCCCGCTTGTTCTCGTGCTGATCTCGGAGGTGAGTGGGCAGCGGAGGAAGCCTCCCCGGAAACCCACCCGCCCGCCTCCCGAGTTTGTTGAGCCCGTCGAGCCCACAGAGCTGCCTCCACCCCTGCCGCCGGGTCCTCCCTCCATCTTCCCCGACTGCCCCCGAGAATGCTACTGCCCCCCAGACTTCCCCCCCCCCCTCTACTGTGACAGCCGCAACCTGCGGAAGGTCCCCATCATCCCGTCCCGCATCCACTACCTCTACCTCCAGAACAACTTCATCGATGACCTCCCAGAGGAATCCTTCAGGCA
>NW_009259598.1:1942037-1947250 GCF_000687185.1 Egretta garzetta
TGAAATGGGTCAACCTAGACAACAATCGCATCCGGAAGGTGGACAGGCGGGTCCTGGAGAAGCTGGAAAACCTCATCTTCCTCTACATGGAGAAGAACCAGCTCAAGGAGGTGCCCGCCTTCCTGCCGCCCAACCTGGAGCAGCTGCGTCTGAGCAGGAACCAGATCTCCAAGATCCCTGCTGGGGTCTTCAACAAGCTGGAGAACCTGGTGCTCTTGGACCTACACCACAACAAGCTAAGCGATGGGGTCTTCAACAAAAACACCTTCAAGGGACTCAAGAACCTCATGCAACTTAACCTCGCCCACAACATCCTGAGAAAAATGCCCCCTGGGGTGCCCAGTGCCATTCACCAGCTCTTCCTGGACAGGAACAACATTGAAGACATCCCCAGTGACTACTTCAAGGAATTCCCCAACCTGGCATTCATCCGGCTCAACTATAACCAGATCTCTGACAAGGGGCTGCCCAAGAACTCCTTCAACCTCACCAACTTGCTGGTGTTGCACCTGGCCCACAACAAGCTCACTAACGTCCCTTTCATCAGCCCCAAGCTGGAGCACCTCTACCTGAATAACAACTCCATTGAAAGTGAGTTGCGCTGGCCGGTCAGGAGGCCACGGCGAGGTCTGTGGTGGAGCGGACAGGCTTGGGGATGGCGAGTGTTTTGCTGAAAAAGGGCATTTTTCACCCAGTGGGACGTGAACACTTCAAAGGGAGGTCAAGTGGTGAGATGAGCTGGGGGCTCTTTGTAGGTGAACAAGGCCCTAAGGGGGGTGGATTTGCATGTGCGGAAGGATGCCCTGAGGATTAGGGTGGTTGTCGTCATCTTTGGAGATATTCAAACCCCACCTGGACGCTGTCCTGTGCACCCTGCTCTGGGTGAGCCTGCTTGAGCAGGGGGGTTGGACTGGGTGATCTCTGGAGGTCCCTTCCAACCCTTGCCATTCTGGGATTCTGAGGAGCAGGGCTAAATTCCCCCTGGTTCTGCAGGGCTTTTCTTGCTCATTCTCATGGGCAGCTCTTCTTTGGGGCCACCTGCCATCTAAATAGTCACTTCCCCAGCAGGGCTCAGAAATAGGGATATTTAAAAAGGAGAGTCTGAGCACATATTTTAAGAACAGATGCCAAATACGCAGTCAAGATGGTTAGAAATAACCCAGCTTAGCTCTCGAGCTGAGCTTTGCAGAGGAAGGAACAGGGAGAACAAGGCTGTGATGGAGGTTGCCTTGGCAAACCAACCGGGGCAGTTTCACACCGTTCCAGGCAAAACGCTGCAATTTCCTGGGAGAGGTGCTGGCCTGTGAAATGTGTAAACACAGCTGGCACATTCGAGAAGCCGACAGAGACCCGTTCCTGGTCCCCCCAGATGTTTCTGCTATTAGAGGTCCAGCAACCTGCTGCCCTTGCTGTCCGCGGGGAAGCAAGAATGCGACGCTCCTGCCAGAAACCCTCCACGGGCACTGGGAAAAAGGCGCGGGGCTCTTCTATTTCTGGCTGCGGTGGGGTGTATGGGGGCTGCAGGTCCCACTCGGGGCGTTACTCACCTGTGAAGCAGCCGCCGGGCAGGGTGCTGGTCCCTGCAAGTGGTGTGGCGGGAGCACTTCCACGCCGTGGTGTTTATTGTGCGGGGATGGTGTGTGGCTTTGCGTGTGAGAGGGGTCCATTGCCAAAGAGGGGTTGTAAAATCACAGAGGGGCTTTAAAGGGCCAGCCCCCGCCCCAGAAGGGTGCTGAACGGGAGCTGGGAAGGGATGAAGCTGCTCTGTGCAGGCAAGCACTAACGGCGTTATGCGATGTGATGCCTGGGAGAGGGACAAAACCCTCACAAGGCCATGTCCCTTCTCTCAGTGGGGGGGTCACTGATTCAGCGATGAACATCTGGTTCAAATGCCAGATAATCTGTGTTTTATTAAAAAACCACCAAACTGGAGGCAAGGGGGACCTTGGGGCCAAGGTGGGGATGGCTGCTGGCTTCCCACACGCTGGTACCCAGCTCCTGCTAGGGCTTTCCATGGAGAGATGCCTGCGTGGCCGTGCATATCACATCCCAGCTCTTTTTTTGCCTATTTCACCCAGCTTTTACAAGGTTTCAGTCCCTGGAGTTGGGTAACAACATGAGAATCGCCAGATTTATTTTCCGTAACGCAGGGTGGGGAGAAACACGTGGGAATCCAGAAGCGAGCAATGAGCCAGTTATTGACGTTATCTTCAGTGTACCGGTGCTGGAGCATGTTTCCTTGATGTTTTTTTTTGAAGGCTTAGGGCTGGCTCGGCAGGTTTCATGTCTGAAATAATCCCTTTTCTCTCTCAGATGACACCGCATCCCTCACCGTGCTTTGGCTGAACGTGACCTACTTCATTTCTGAACAAAAGCAAGATTTTACTCTTGCTGGGGCTGCACTGCCTTCTGGGAGAAGCTGGGGATTCTCCCCCTCGGTAGCAAAGCAACCCCATTTGGGGGTTCGGCAGGCAGGGAGGGGGGGCTCTAGCATCCCTCTCTGTCTTCCCTTTCCTCTCACCTGCATCCCGCTTTTCCTCTCCTCCCTACAGAAATCAACGGGACGCAGATCTGCCCCACCTCGCTGATGTCCATCCAGGACTTCTCCCCCTCTGACCTGGACAGTGTGCCCCGGCTCCGGTACCTGCGGCTGGATGGGAACCTCCTGAAGCCCCCCATCCCCTTGGACCTGATGATGTGTTTCCGCCTCCTGCAGTCCGTGGTTTTCTAGCCGTGCCCGGCAGCACGCCTCTCCCAGGGCTTGGCTTTGCACAGAGACTGGACCCCCGTCGGTGTTTGACATGGGGGACCCTTTTTGCCTCCTTCTCCCCCTGCTCACACCCTGCCTCCATCCCTCTTGCCTTTCCCCCTGTCCTCCCCTGCAGCGGCTGTGGACACGCGTGGCACGTGCGCCCTCGGGTCCTGCTGTCTGCAGCACAGCTCTGCGTCGCAGCAGCCATCCCAGGTCGCAGCATCAGCCTGGGGTGGCTGCCATGCTCACCCCAGCTCCCTGCCTGCGGGCTTTGCCGTCTCTGCCCTCACCCCACACCAGCCCTGGAGCTGGGATTTGTCTCTCCCCTTCCACCCAGCAGAGTTTCAGGAGGTTGGATTCGGTTCTAGCCAAAAGCATCTCCGGATGGAGCTGACGGGGGGAGCCCAGGGGCCACCTCACTGCAGAACTTGGGTCACATCATTGCTCTGGGTGGCTGCACCCAGAGAGCCCGCGATGTCCCTGGGGAAAAACCGCCAGCGGTGGAGGTGGGACTGGGATGCCCTGGGCTGGTGTGCCGAGGGTGCGGATGGCCACCCTGCAGCCTTGGGGCGCAGGGTGATGCCAGCCTGGCCTATGGGCGGTGGGTGGCCAGGGGAGCAGGATCCGTGCAGGCGCGGGACCGGCAACGACACCTCGTGGCCAGAGCCACATCCCAGGGTGCTGGGCGAGGGGCACGTTCCTCTCACCTGGGCCCACCTGGGGGGCTTCAGCCTTGGCTCTGCATTGCTCTCCAGGCCCAGGGGCTTATTCCCTCATGGTGGTGGGAATTTGGCAGGAGGGTGTAAGAGAGGGCGTCTGGAGCTGGGCTCTCCTGCTCCCGGTGTGGGCTGCACCTTCCCTGCAGCAATGCACCACGCACCCTGCTTTGCAACACCAGCCCCCTCCCCGGCTTTCATCCCTCCCAGGCTCACCTCCCCAGCATCGGTCCACGGTGCCGCAGCCCCCTCCCAGCATCCTGCATCCCCCCCCGCCCCGCACTGCAGAGATGCTCAGCTCATCGGCCGCACTCAGCTGCTTCCAGCCAAACCCTGCCCTCCCCAACATGGGCAGGACCCAAAGCCCGTGGGACCCCGATGCCAACAACCTGCCCTGGGCATGGGACCCCCCCCAGGCAGAGCAGAGCAGAGCCAGCTGCTTTGCAGCCATGCCAGCAGGATGCTTGCCCTCTATTTTAGGTACCGGGGGCCAGATGCTGGTGTGGGTGTAAACCCGAGCTCTGCCGGGGCTGGGTTGAGATCCCTGCTCTGCTCTCACGGTCTCTCTGCCCTCCTGCCTTGACTCCCACCTCCTGGAAGTTTTACTTTCAGTTGCTTTCCTGAACGGAGCACACATGACTGGTTTTGCCTTTTTTTTTTTTTTTTTTTTTTTGAAAGAAAGGAAAAAAAAAGGGAAGAATGACTCTTTTGGATAAAGCTATTTTTTATTCCCCCTTGACCCTGTTTTCACATGTATCGCTTCCCTCTCCGATAGCTGTACCTGCATATATAGGGTGTCCGGGTTTAGGGGGTGTTATGCTCTTCTTTTTCTTCCCGATTCTCAGGATTCAGATTTAAGGCCGAGCATTAGAGGATAAAAAGATCCAACTGAAATAAGCATTAAAGCAATAAACCAAAGAAACCAGCCGTTACCTTCTTTGCATTCAGCCACCAAACCTGACCCTTCTCCGAGGCAGGCACGGACGGGCACCGTGTCCCACTCCCCGGGAATGGGACAGGGATGCTCCCCGCAGCCAGGGGACACAGCAGCGCCCTTGCAAGCCGGGTGCTCCCCCCTTCCCAGCCCTGGAAGGTTCATTAAACCCCTGTGCTAATTCCGGCTTGGTTTTTTCATGATAAAAGTCTCTTCTCCAAATCTTCCTCCAGTGGGCTTTATTGGGTTCGACAGGTTTCAACCTTAAACCCGGAGACCCTATGTATATATTTATATATAATGTGTATATATACTGGTAGACTGTACAGATATATCTACAGACATATGTAGTTCCCGACTGATTTCAGCTTAATGGTATTTTCACTCCTACTCTCCACAGCAGTGAAAATAAAATGATTCACAAGGGACCCGGAGCCGCGGTCGGACCTGCCTCTCTCTGATCCATCCTCATCTTCCTCGCTGCGCAGGAGCTGCCGCTTCCTTCAGGACCAGATTTCCTCTGTTGGGGCCGACTTTTCCAACGCTCGGAGCTCAGGAGACCCTGTGGGTCCCCGCAGCGGGAGGCTGGCGGGCTCGGGGGTGGTTTGTGGCGTGCCCTCGCTTGAACCGACGCTGGGTTGGACTCGCAAGCAGCACCAGCACCAAAGCAGCGGGCGCATCTGCAAAACCCCCCTGCAGGGTGGCAGTGGGCAGGCTTATGGAGCATGTGCCTCTCTTAATGAGCATCTCTGCTAATTAAGAGAGCCTGACCTCGGCTGTGGCTGCAGCTGCTGGGTGCTGCTGTCCCTGC
>NW_009259598.1:1947267-1955899 GCF_000687185.1 Egretta garzetta
GCATGCACTGCACGGTCGGGGCAGGTTGTGGGACCCTGGGCTGAGCTGCCCTCACGTCACCGTCGTGCTCCCAGGGAAGCTGGACAAATGTCCCCAGGGTGAGTTTGCCCATGGGGCAGCACCGAGGGCCTCCAGGGCGTGCGTGTGGAGGCCGCTGAGTGGGGAGGCATCTCCCCCACCCACAGCGACGAGCCCGGATCCATCCCCAGGGCTGCGGTCATGCGGGGTGCCCGCGTGTTTTTCCCCATGAGCAGAGCGGGTGTAGGCAGCGACTTATCCTCCTGCCCATCGCTGCGGCTTCAAAAATCTCCTCTGGCGGCTGCTCTCCCCACGTGAATCATGAGCAGAGAGGGAGGACGGCTGTGGGCGCGGGTGCGAACGCATGGGCTGCGGCGTGGGGCTCCTCACGGGAGCGTGCGCGCTGGCAGGAGGGGGTGCGTGTGTGTGTGTGTGTGCAGAGCAGGGACAGGCAGCGAGCTTCCCCTTATGTTTTTGCGCTGGAGAATAAAAACCTCCGTGTTTTTATGGCGTGAATCATGCACTCTCGGGTGTGCATTCACCCGCTGCCTCACCGGGCGAGTCAGCCCTGTCTCCCCGGGGGAGCTCAGCACTGCAAAAGCCGGGGCGGGGGGGCTCGCTGCTTCTCCCTGCAAACAGCCACCGTGCCGCCCTGGGAGCGGGCAGCCCCGGAGCGGGAAGCTCTCCCCTCGCCCTGCGTGTTGTGGGGTGATGGGGACGGCTGGAAACCCCTCGTCAGGGGGGGCTGAGTGGGGCAGCTGGGGTGGGCATGAAGGGGCTCCCCAGCACGATGTGCGCTGATCTTCCCAGTGCTGGGGAGGGAGCCCTGGGCCCACTGGGGAGCAACTGGACGTGGCGAGAGGCAGTTTGGAGCAGGATAAGTTGCTACCCAAATCAAACCCCCTTGACTCTCCCACCCCACTTGTGGCTGCCTGAGCAGGGACCCCTCCTGCTGTGAGGGTTTGCACCGAGAATACGTTCGGGCGATGCCATCCATGCAGGCATTTGCTGCCTCTGGGGACAAGGGATGGAGCGGGCATGGAGATGGACCCTGGCTCCTTCTCTAGAGTAGCAAATCAGCTGCCCCGGGGACACCACTGCCCTGGGGACCCCCTGCTGCCCCAGGGACCCCCCACCAGCCCCAGCCCAGGCTTTTGCTTTTAGCAGTTTCCACTGTGCTGGGCTGCCAGGCAGGAGCTGCTGCCCCATCTCCCCCAGAGCTGAAGCAGAAGGTGCCATCTGAAGGCTGGGTCCCCTCCAGCCATGGACCACAGCCCCTGCTCCCCAAGGGACAGACGGACTCAGCTGCCAACCCCGGACAGGCGCCTGCAGGCCCTCCAAGGAGTGAGGCATGGGGTCAGCTGCAATGCCCCCCCCCCAGCTGCCACATCCCCTCCATCACAGTGGCTGCTGAGCCGCCTAATGAGGGGCTTAACGAAGATTAGCAGCAGCCCTTTGCTCCGCTCCATGCAGAGCGGGGCTGGGGCTGCCCTGCGCCGTGGGCTGGGGTGAGGGGGGCTGCGGGTGCATGGCCCAGGTCCGTGCCTGCCGGTGGGGGGCTGTCGGGGGGTCCCCACCTGCCCAGCAAGCACCGGCAGATGGGTGCGACGTCGGCGGTGGGTGAGCGCGTGGGCTGCGATCTGCCTGCAAGGAAGGAGAACATTTTTGCGGCAGAGAGTGGCTGTGTGTGCACAAGGCTGCCCAGCGCTGTGAGGAGCCCGTGGGGCTGTCGTGCACACCCTGCCCATCCTGGGGTGTCCCAACCCCACAGAGCACAGCCCTGGTGATGACATCCACCACCCCCCCGCTAAAGATGAGGCAGGCTCACTGAGCTGAGCCCTGCGTGAGGGGTATCAAGCAGCCCCCCCTGTCCCAGGGCACATGGGTGCACACAGGGGGAGATGGGGGACGTCTCCCCTCCTACCCCAGTGGGGGAGCAGCACTGCCCCCCCCATCCACATCAGCTCCCCCTCCCCAAACCACCCCCACGTTTCCAAAGCAACAGCGCGCAGAGGGGCGAGAGGCGCTGAGCCCCGCGGGAGGCAAGGGGGGCGGGCAAGCCGAATATCACCAGCCATCTGGCTGCTGGGGTGAGCCTGTGCAGCCCCCCCAAACCTGGGGAGCAGCGGGTCCCCCCGTGCCCTCCCCAGGGCTGGGATGCTCACCGGGCCCTGGGGTCCCACCCAGTTGAAACCCAGATCAGCAAGGGGGGCTGTGCCGGGTGCTCTGCTATTCCTGCATCCCTGGGGACGGCCACAGCTGGGCTGGCAGTAACCTGGGCTTGTTGGGGCAGGGACAGACCTGTCCCCATCATCCATGGGGCCACCAGGGCAGGGAGCACAGCATGTTCCCTATCCCGTCCCGTCCCCCCCAGCCCCAGAAACAAGCCTGGGCTGTTGGAGGACAGCCACCACTGGGGCTGGCTCACCCCTGGGGACGATATAATGTCCCAGTGGGGGGCTGCCAGCTTGATTGGCCGCATCCTGCCTCTCCCCTCAGCAGCAGCCGTGCCAGGCCCCTCTGTGCAGCCCCCCCCCCCCTTCTCTCCATGCATTAAAAACCCAGCAGCCTTCCCCAGCCAGTGCACCAGCCCGCAGGAGCAGGACGGGGCTCTCCCACGCTGAGGAGGAGGAGGGGAAAGGGGGTACGTCCATGCCGTCTTCTTTCTGCTCCTCCAGCTCCCAGCAAAGCCCCACTGGGCTGGGGTGAGCTGCAGGGCTGGGGGGGTCGGGGGCCAGCAGTGCATGCAGGGAGCTTATTGCACTTGTGAAGGCTTGCTCGTGGGAAACCATCAGAAATTAGGGAGCAGCATCCTCAGTCTGGGGTGCAAAAACTCTGGGCTGGGTCATCGCTTTTGCATTTGGTTTGGGAGAGACGCGTGGGAAGCTGCTGGGTGCCAGGCCCCTCCGCCTGCTCCGGTGTGGGTGCACACGTGCGCGTGCAGCCCGCTGGGTGGGTGATGCTGCAGCACAGGGTGCATGATGTGTGCTGGGGACCCATGTGCGGGGGCCAGCTTCAGGTGGGAGTGAGCTCCCTTTAGGAATGGACCCCGGCAGGTTTGGGGTGGGGGGGGGCTGCCAGGGGGACCCTGCCTGGGCTGTAGAGCTGGGGGTGTCCCTGTGCAGGCAGCCCCTATGCTCAGGGTCGAGTGACAGGTACCCCCGGCTTGCCCGGCATGCTGGAGGCTGAGAAACAGCATCTCAGGGCTTTGGACCTGGGTGCAGGAGCAAGAGGGATCGAAGGGGAGAGCAGCAGAGTGCCAGGACTCCTGGGGTCGTTTCTGCTGGGCTTATTGGGCCAGTGACCAGCTTCACCCACCGCCCTGAGCGGCTGGAGCAGGACCCCGACCCCCTCATCACCTCCCGACCCCCTTACCGCCTCCTCGGGGCTGGGAAAGCTGGGAAGCAAGGGCAGCCCAGCACGGCCACGGGGCCTCTCCTGCACAACCACCCAGCCGAGCGTGAAATGGGCTGAAAAGAAAAGGGACAGCGTAATGTTCCCAGGACCGTTCGTCCCCTGAGGTGGCCGCAGTCCCCACCACGGCTGCCGAGCGGGGCTGGCTGTGGCCGGCGTGCCGGTCCTGCCTTCCCGTCCCTCTTTGCCTTCACTGCTTTGCAACTGTTCCAGGGCACCTGGCCCCATCCTGTCTCGCATTGCTGGCCCTGTCGGAGCCCTGTGCCCCCCCGGTGCTGCCCTCGGAGCGGTGACCCCGGCCGGGTGCAGGATGCAGACCCTGGCCTGGCTAGGCATCGCCAGCCTGTGTCTGGGGGCAGCTTGGGCTGTCCCAGCCATGGAGGAGAGGAGGAAGGCAGAGAAGCCAAAAGCTGATCTTGCACTCTACGAAAATCTGGACCTGGACAACTATGACTTGACGTTGGACAACTATGGAGAGATCCTTGACCTGAGTAACTATGAGGAGCTCTACGACTACGGTGACCTTGCTCCGAAGGTGAGGGGAACGCAGGAGAGCAGCCGGCATGCGGGGCAGCTCTTCTCTGGGTGCATCCCCAGAAAGGGGCTTGGTCCAAGGGATGGATGGGGCACAACTGGAGAATCAGCCTCTTGCGCAAGCCTACGAGCCCTGGGGGCTCTTCCACCACTCTTTCTGGTGGCGGGAAAGGCTTTACCGGACCCCAACCTCCACTGGCTTCCTTCTCCCCAGCCAGTGCCTGGCCGTAGCATCGCTGCGGGAATCCAGGACGTGAGGCTTCCTGCATCCCTCTGGGCAAATAGGGAGGGGGGGTTGTTCTGAAACCCTGAGCTAGGAGAGATCTCCAAGGAGGAGCTGGCTTTTCAGTAAGACCTACCCAGTGCCCTTGACCCCTCGACCAGTGCCTCCTGCACCAGAGGGGAGCGGGAGGACTCTCCTAGCTACCCCAGCCCTCATGCCCAGGCTGTGTTTGCAGATCGAGGTTGGTACCCTGGCTCCTCGCCCCAAGGACCCCACGGCTCTCCCAAACCTGGGTACCACGGCTGAAACCCCAAAGCTGCAGCCTCCGACCACATCCCACCCCGTCCGCCCAGCGCCCGTTCCCCCGCAGGGTGAGTGCGGACCCCGGGGTGCTGCACAAAGGTGCAGCCAGCGGGATTTGGCTCCTGTGGGATGCAGCCACATGTCCTAGGGGTGGCAGGGCTGATGCTCTGGAGCAAAGGGAGCAAATCCTTTTGCCACCAGCAGACAGCAGCAGTTATTTGCTCTACCCGGGGTGCTGGGGGTGCGTCTTATCGCACAGCAGGCAGGAGGGCTGCAGCGAGACATTTCTGGGAAACAAGAGCTCCAGCAAAGCAGCAACATTTTAATGAGCAGAGGCATTGCGACAGTCGGACAGAGTAGCAATTAGATTAGTGACAATTAAAATCCTGTAGCGAGGGATAAATATCTTTATTCATTTTCTGTCACTCTGGACTGGGACAAATTAAGTAGGAGGCAAAGGGAAATTGTTGCCTTGCTGCTTTGAACTCCCCCACTAATGGATGCTGAGTCTGGCAGGCGCTGGCAGAAGAGAGGGAGCACGTGCATGGGGGGGACACAGTTCTACCCCTCCTGCCACCCCTGCCCAGCTTGCCAGGACCCTCACACAGCCGAGGGAGATGTTTGGCTCCATGCAAAACTGTTTTCTTTTGTTCTGTTGCCTTCTGTGGAAAAACTAAGGGGGCCAAGTGAGCCCTGGGTGTAACGCTGCTGTGTTTGGCAACCTGACGTCTCCCCCTCTCCCACAGGAGGTGTTTGGCCCTGAGCAGCTTCATCTATTATCAGCTTTTTTGGCTGGGAGTTTCTGGCCCTTCCCTTGATGAGGTGCCCTGGGCTGTTGCACTGATGAAGGTGCTGGGGCTGCAACAGCTCCGGGTGCTAAAGACTTCATGTACCCCCAGCGTGGGCAGGGGTGGGCACATCCTCCCATCTCCCTGCATGCCAGGGTGCTTTGGGGGGGTCGGGGGAGCCGTGCCGTGCCATGCCAAGGGTTCCTTCTGCACCCCCCAGGCCTGCCCAGCTGCCTGCTCTGCCTGTGCATCGGCACCTCCGTCTACTGCGACGACGCTGACCTGGAGCACATCCCACCCCTGCCGCCGGAGACCACCTACCTCTACGCCCGCTTCAACCGCATTGGCGCAATCCGGGCCAGCGATTTCATGGGGCTGAGTACGTCGAGGCACGGGGAAGGGCCAGGCTCCGCAATGGGACACGGGGGGAATAAGCGGTTCTGCGTGGGTCCCTGTTTCATCTCCTCCCTCCTCTCCCACCAGAGAAGCTGAAGCGAATAGACCTGACCAGCAATTTCATCTCCTGGGCAGACGTGGACGCTTTCCGCCTGCTCCCCAGCCTGCAGGAGCTCATCCTGCCCGAGAACAGGCTGACGGCACTGCCCGAGCTGCCCCGCAGCATCGTCCGGCTGGACGCCCGTCTCAACAGGATCCCCAGCACCGGCCTCCGGCCTGAAGCTTTCCGGGTGGGTGCTAGGGCTGCGCAGCACCCAGTGGATGAATCCAGGCTGGTTTTAGCCCAAACTTGCCATGCCAAGGGGTGACCAGGATGGTGCATAGGGCCGGAGTGCGGCTGGGAGCAGGGAGGTTCATCTCTCCCTTCTTCCCACAGGACCTGAAGCAGCTGCAGTTTCTCCATCTGTCCGATAACCAGCTGGACAACATCCCCGTGCCCCTGCCCGAGAGCCTGCGCTCCCTGCACCTCCAGGTGAGACCAGCCTGAACCCAGCCTTGTCTGTACACGCGTCTGGCAGAGCCCACCACCTCCTCCTCCTCCTCTTCCTTCTCATCCCTTTGAATCTGATTTTGCCCTCTGTCTCCCTGGCCAGAACAACAACATCCAGACCATGCATGAGGACACATTCTGCGACAGCCAAGACCACAGCCAGATCCGTAGGGCGCTGGAGGACATCCGCCTCGATGGCAACCCCATCAACCTCAGCCTCTTCCCCAATGCCTATTTCTGCCTGCCCCGCCTGCCCATGGGTCGCTTCTTCTGAGCCCCACAGCCCCAACACTGGGAAACAGGGGCAAGCATTCCCAGACCCACCATGCCCCCACCCCAGCGCCCCTTGGACACTGCTGCCCCATGGAAAACGTGGGGTTAAGGCAGATGCATTTAACCCTGGGGTGAGCTGAGCCTCCATGTGGGGGTAAACTCAATTCTGGGGCAAACAGAGCAGGGGAGGGGCAGCTCTAATAAAACGAAGACTTTAAAAACGCATTCAGTGTCTTGTTCTCAACAGCAAGGGCAGTGGAAAGCCCTCGCCCAGCCCCAGCCCAGCAGCTGCTTTGTGAGTGGTGCTGGTTTGCAAAGATGGGGAATTCCCTGCGTCCCCTTTCTCCCTCAATTCCCTCCCAGTGCCTTGGGAAGGCCTCCATGTCTGCTTTCAGGGTTTCCCAGACAGGGATGGGCAGCCGCGTTGCTCCAGAGAGCCAATGCTTTGGCCACATCGAGTTTGACCTGCATGATCAGGCTGTCCCCAGGTCCATCGGGGGGGTCTGCGTGGCTCCGGAGGAGCATTGTGCGCTCAGGTGTGAGCAGTGGCTGCAGCCAGGCTGTCCCCGAATGCTCCGAAAGAGGATGCAATAGGAAACCTCAGCACAGGGCAACGGGAGTCCTCCATCACCTCACCCCAGACCCGGGGCCCTGGATCTGCAAGGGCCCTGACCCCACTGGTACCAAGCGGGGTCTCCAGCCTGAGCTCTGCCCAGAGGGGGGGGTTTCCCTGGGTTTGGGTCTGCTTCAGCTGCAGGGAAAGGCTGGAGCAGCTCTGGAGCTTGCAAGCCAAACGGCCCCGAGTCCAGCAGGAAAGAAGCACTCAGAGGTAGTTAAAATATCTTGTACCATCCCAGCTTTCAACACCCAAAAAGAGCTGCCCAGTGGTGAGATATTTTAAATATAATGTATTCATCCTCTATATTTTTATACACATGTAACAAACACGGGTACTGTGAGAGGGATGACACATCCCCGGAGAATCCAAAATCCCGAACTAAAACCACTGAGCTCAGCCCACATCCTCCAGGCCCGGGGAGGCAAACGAAGGCGGCTGGAGAAAACCTCGCAAGAAGATCCCGCTTCTCATCTACGGGCACGCTGCAAACACCGCTGGGCGCTCGCGTCTGCAAGCCTGCCTCGTCGGCACAGCACGGAGCATGTGTGTGTGTGCACCGCGTCTCTCCCCTTGCTTTTCTTTTCCATGCAAAACCCAACTCGGACATGGATTATGTTGATCCAAAAGCCAGAGCCCTTCCTAAATGGGAATTCAGAGCCATTCCAGCCTTTCCCCTCAGGCTAGATCTAAAATGCCAGGATTTATTACCGTTGTCATGCCATTCTTGAAGCAGCTGTATTTATCTATCCCCTGCCTGTCTATCCCCCTATCCTCTGCCTTCCCCATCCATCCTTCTGACACCTTCGTGCTGTCTTTTACCCCCGGTAAGATCTCATCTGCTCCCATGGGATGAACGATTGCTGTGAGCCAGGCTCGGCTCCAGCAGGATGGAGTTGGCCAACTTTTCCCAACGGCGAGCCCCAGCCCTTCGCGTTCATCCCGCTAGATGGCAAGGCAGAGTGTTTGGAAATGCCTGACCTTAACTTCGGACTGCAAACTCACTCCGCTGTTTACCTCCCTTCTGGGGTGGTTTTATCGTCTCATGGGCATGCCCACGCAGCTGGGGAATAGCCCAGGTGCTCGGTATTGGTGAAGGAAGGATTAAAAGGAGCCTGCAGAGGGGAGAAAAGGGTTTGCTTCATAGGGGAGGAGAGCAAGGTAGGTGGAGGGATGTTTCTGGGGGAGATGGGGCTGCTGGCTTTGTAGGAACCAAACTTTTTTTTTTTTTTTAAGAGTAATGAGGTGGCTCTGGGGGGCTTGGCTGGGGGAGAGCTAAGATTCAGCAGTGTTGTCTTGTCTTGTGTGGCTCTCGGATCCCCTCACAACCCTGGGGAGGAGGGAGCAGGCTGGGGCAGGAGGTCTTCATCTTCCCCAAAGCCCCAGAGGGGGCTGGGCTGGAGCTGTCTTTGGGAGGGGGCTGCTGGGGGCTCAGCTATGCTGTTCTGCTGGCGCAGTTATGAGCTGTGCTCTCGTGCCCTTGCTGCTGCCAGGGGTGGGGGGGAAGAAGCCAGTGC
>NW_009259598.1:1956078-1957448 GCF_000687185.1 Egretta garzetta
CTGGGGATGGCAGCAGGGGTTAGAGGGGCTCTGCTGAGCCCTCCTGCCAGCAGGACAGCCCTGCTCTAGCTCAGCCTGGCTTGGTAGCGTGTCTGAGACCCAGCCACCCCCTCTGTCACCCTTTCTGCCCACTGCCCCGTGACCCTTAGGCTGTGGCCAGGCAGCTGGGAGTCCTGGCTCCTCTCCATCCCCTCATGTCTGTAGCTCTACCCAGCTGATGCCTCTGCTTGCACCGCTCCTGAGGGACAGGGTCACCATCTGGCCTCGGGACCTGCCCGCATTTTAAGCCATTTCTGTGGCAGAGGCTTTATAGGGTTGCACAGCCTGTCCCATGCATATATGCATGTAAGGGACCGTGCACCTCTGCTGTGATACACGTGCTGCTTCTGCCAGCCTGCCACGGGCACTGCCTGAGCCCGGCTAACGGGGCCAGCAGACCCGCTGCAGGCACACGGGGCTGGGAGGGAGCGGAGCAGCCGGAGAGAGGAATTAGCCCAGGGCCCATGTTAGGAGCCATGAGGTGGGGGGGCCGTGCAATGGCAAAGCATCGCTCTGATCTCGGGAGCATTTGCTGAGTAACGGCAGGAGCTGCGGGGCTTCAAAGTAGTCTCTGATGGGAAGCGGTGGCAGCCCCGTTGCTGGAGACAGCTAAATGGTGCGAGGTGGGGGTCGGCCTCTTCTCCCTGGGAACGGGCGATGGGACGAGAGGAAATGGTCTGATGTTGTGCCAGGGCAGGTTTAGGTTGGACATTAGGAAAAATTTCTTCACAAAAAGGGTTGTTAAGCACTGGAAGGGGATGCCCAGGGAAGGGGTCGAGTCCCCATCCCTGGGGGGATTTAAAAGCCGGGCAGACGAGGTGCTTAGGGCCTGGGATGGCAGGATTAGGGGAACGGTTGGACTTGATGATCTTAAAGGTCTTTTCCAACCTAAATGATTCTATGGGGGGAGCAGCAGGAGCAGTCCCAGCCGGAGGGGATGGATGAGATGAGGGGATGCTCCCAGACTGTTTTGTACAGGCAAGGAGCTGCATCCCCCTCGGTGTGGGGCGTGCAGGGATAGATGGGGAGGAGCAGACTGACCCTGGGCACTGACCTTCCTCCCCTCATCCCCTCTGGCGGGATCGGTGGCTGCCCTCTCCCCGGGCACACAGCAGGCTCTGCAGCAGCGAAGCAGAGGGCTTGTGTCCTCCCCGTCCCTCTCGCTCCCCTCCATCCCTCCTCCCTCGCCCAGAGTGTGTCTCCGTGTGTAATTCATGCAGCTCTCCTCCCTCTGTCTCTCTGCCGCTCAAGGTCACCTTCCTTGCCTGGGCTGGATTTTCACATATTGATTGCTTGGCTCTAACAGCCAATGTCTCGGTGAGCTCCCGATG
>NW_009259598.1:1958224-1962143 GCF_000687185.1 Egretta garzetta
ATTTAAAAGCCGGGCAGACGAGGTGCTTAGGGCCAGGGTTTAGTGGTGGGATGGCAGGGTTAGGGGAACGGTTGGACTTGATGATCTTAAAGGTCTTTTCCAACCTAAATGATTCTATGGGGGGAGCAGCAGGAGCAGTCCCAGCCGGAGGGGATGGATGAGATGAGGGGATGCTCCCAGACTGTTTTGTACAGGCAAGGAGCTGCATCCCCCTCGGTGTGGGGCGTGCAGGGATAGATGGGGAGGAGCAGACTGACCCTGGGCACTGACCTTCCTCCCCTCATCCCCTCTGGCGGGATCGGTGGCTGCCCTCTCCCCGGGCACACAGCAGGCTCTGCAGCAGCGAAGCAGAGGGCTTGTGTCCTCCCCGTCCCTCTCGCTCCCCTCCATCCCTCCTCCCTCGCCCAGAGTGTGTCTCCGTGTGTAATTCATGCAGCTCTCCTCCCTCTGTCTCTCTGCCGCTCAAGGTCACCTTCCTTGCCTGGGCTGGATTTTCACATATTGATTGCTTGGCTCTAACAGCCAATGTCTCGGTGAGCTCCCGATCTCACGCCAGCTCAGCATCTTGCCACTCTCTGGGAGAAGCATCTCCATATGGGCCCCCCTCCTCCTCCTCCATCCTGCCCTCCTCCTCCACGCTCTCCTCCCAGCCCCAGCCATGCATCGTTAACCAGCACCAAAACAGAGACAGGAAAGTCGTGGAGCCCTGGAGAGCCAGCCGCCTTCTCCCTCCTCTGCCTCCCTGTCTCCTGGGGAGTGTGACATGAGCACGTTCCTCCCCTTGGGTTGATTTAGGAGGAGCTGGGAGGGTGTGTGGCATCCTTGCAGGGACTCAGAGTGCTGCAGCGCCTTTCCGTGAGCTGCCTCTATGCTCTTCTGCTCGGGCTTCCTCACAGGTCCTCATCCCCCAGTGGGAAAGGAGCCCCTCTCCCATCACCATGCCCATCCCTTTTCCTGCTTCCCCCTCCTCACCCAGATTCCATCTCTGCTCTCCTCCCACCAGCATGACCAGGAGCTCCCTGTGCCACACTGATCCACGTCCCTTGGCCACCGCCTGGGGACAGAGCCATCCTTTCCCAGCTTCTCAGCCAGGGCAGCACGGGCGGCTTGCTGCAGGGCTGGGGGTGCCAGGTCAGGAGCTGGGGTTAGGGACCTCAAACAAGACTCAGAGCAGCAGCAGCAGGAGGATGGAGGCTTTTAGCCCTCCTGGGACCCAGGCGAGCTGGGAAGAGGCCACAGAGATAACACAGGTCTCCCGGTCCAGGACAGTGGCCGTGTCTGTGCCAGCCCTGTTCCTCACCCACACCCAGGGCAGGCAACCAGTGGATTTATTGGCCAAGTGCAAAAATCAATGGCAGGATGGAAAAAGGCCACTGAACTGTGGATGCTGACAAGCTCCTGGCCTCCTCCGGGCTAGAAATCACCCTTAAACGCTGCTGGGGAGGAAGCGCTGTGGCCCAGCCTGCTCAGCGAGCGAGGCACAGATGATAACAGCTTTATTTATAGCACTTAACTGGCTGTTGGCTCAAGGCACTGATTTGTGCTTAGTGTGCGATCGTTTCGGGCGGCGTTTGTGCAGCTCAGGGCTGGAGCGCTCGTGCAGCCCCGCCAAAGCCGTCGGTGAGCTCCCACTGCCCGGCACCTGGGCAGGACTTTGCCTGGGTCAGATACGTCCCGATCCCTGTCCCCAACCCAAGCAACTGGCTGGGGACCTGGCTCCCCCCAGACTGAGCAGAAGCTCATTTTCCTGCCTATATTTATACAGCATCTCATCTGGAGAAATCCTGATTGGTGCCTCAGTGTCCAAGAGGTTGTACATCCCTAACACTAACCCAGTAATGAAGAGCGGCCACCCGGGGACAGTTATGTCGCTGCTCAGTTTCTAGTTCTGTCCTGCTTTTTTTTTTTTTTCTGAAGGATCCCAGTGCTGAGATTCATTAGATGAGAGCTGCAAGGGCTCTGGAGATGAAAGTGCTGGTCATGAATTATCACCGGGGTGCAGACAGCTGCCTGGGCCCCTTCAGGGAAACTCAACAATGGAAATAGAGGTGGGAAAAAAACCCCAAAAAAACTTCTTGGGCTTTTCCTCTCCCCATTTTCCACTTCGCCACTGGAAAAAGGAGGAGGAAAAACACAGCAAAAGGAAGAGAAAGAAGAAAACGCATTCTTTCCCTCTTCGCAGCCCCCTCCCCCCAGATTGTGAACGTTTAGCATGAAAAATAATCTGTAGAAAATCAGCCCCCTTCCCACAGCATGCTGTGGGTCTCTGAAGGGCTGGGGGTGCCTGCAGCACCCCGGGGCTTTCCCGGCTCTCCTCCTCCACCCTGCTCTGGAGCAAGCGGGACTCCTTGCCATGAGCCGCTCCGGGATGGGAGATGCGACCAAGGCACGGCTATTCTTAGCAACGTTGCGTTAGGTCTTGTCAACAGGAGCCCTGACGCCTGGGAAAGGCTCTGCGATGGGAGGCACGTGTCCCCTGGGAGGGGGGGCCCCAACTGAACATACCCAGTTTCAAAAAAAGAAGGTACTGATAAGGATGAACCTGCTACTTCAATATAAATTGCTTGCCTTGTGCCAAAGGGTGTGTGTGTGTGTGTGTGAAAGCTGCTTGGTGCCTCCCCAAAGTGGGGAGCATTTCCACCCTGGTGCTGCTCCCAGTCCAGGGGTACCTGGATGCTTACCCCGCGCAGTCCTGGCCTGTTGCTGCAGAGGGAAGAGTTTCTCCAGCATTTCCAAGGTGACTCTGTTCCTGCGCTGTCTCCCATCCGCCGGCTGAGCACGCCAAGCCGTCTGACCAGGGAGAAATGATGAAATGCTGGAAAATGCCAATAAGTATGGCTCTTCCATGCTGCCAGCCAGGCTCTTCTGGGACAAGGACCAGTGTCCTGCTGGTCATGAGGGTCTCCCCCACCGGGGACTTATTCCCCAGCTCAGGGCTTCCCCACTTCTGCCTTTATTTTTTTTAATTGACCTGAAGCCAAACTCTTTCAAGCATGAATTGGGTGGCCATGCGTTGGTTTAGGGGTGATGCACCCCTAAGGAAGAGCTTGGCGTGGCAGCAGCCAGCATGTTGGTGTGCCATGGACCCCGAGCGGGAGGAGGAGAGCCGAGCTTGGCAAGCCTGATTGATCGCCGTCTTTTAAAATAACCAGCCGGAGCCTGGATCTTCCATTTCTGTAGGATGTGGAAAACCTGGAGAGGGGGAAGAGAGAAACAGCTTTGAGAGAGCGAGTGCAAGTATTGCTAATTTATGATCAGAGAAATATATGTTTGAGTTTGAAGATTACAGGGAAAGGACCTAGTGTTCGGCTGATGATAAATCTGTTTTATTGGGGGGTTGTGAAAAGGCTTCCCCACAGGGCAAATTGCGGGAATGCAGAATGTAATTACCCCAAATTCCAATTTGAGTAATTATTTCTACCTACCTGTCACTCCCCTGGTGCTTTCAGCTGGATGGAGAGGTTTGGCTTTCCCTCACCTCTCTGCTTAAGAGCCAAAGCCATTGTGCAGCACCGCTGGGCTCGCTGCAGAGCTGGGCCAGCCCTGCCCGTGGGAAGGTGCTTGCCTGCAAGGCTTTGGGGCTCACGGCTCTCCCACCCCCCCAGAACTGCCCTTTCACTGCCTTTTTCCCTGGCTGCTGGGTAGGGGCCCTCAGACATTGCTTTCTGCAGCCACGTTTGCACCCAGGCAAGGAGGAGGCGAATGGACCGGGGTGGGGGGATTTGGGTGGCCACTTCCCAGGATGTCCTTGCCCTTGCAGAGAAGGCAGCACCCTCTTGCGTAGCAGGGACCCATGGGGAGAGCCCACGCACAGGGCCAGGACATTGACTTTTTTCCCCCCCTCGTGTCCATCTCTGGGGGGGTGACACGTGGCAGAGGTGGCTGAGGGATGGAGGGATGCTGGCTGGGGGGGGGGGGG
>NW_009259598.1:1962942-1973739 GCF_000687185.1 Egretta garzetta
CCCTGCGCCCACTCCCCCCGTCCCCCCGGGCTCCATGCCATGCTGGTGAGGTAATCGAGGGTTTTACTGCAGTGGGCCGTGGATAGCTTTTCTAAGCATCGTCTCCTGATGCTTCCCCGAAGAGCCAGGCAGGCTACCGGGCGCATTAGGAATCAATGCACATCGCAAATGGATTGCATGTGCTCTCTCCTCCACCTCCCCGTGCTCTCCGCCTGTCTCCCTCCTTGCTCCCTCCCCAGCGTGGCCAGGGCTGCCCTGTGCCAGCTCTGCCTTCCCAGTGTCATCCAGCTGGTGGGGGGCAGCCGGGGATGGTTCCCCCCAGTGCAGGGCTGCAGCGGGCAGCTCAATCCCCATCCTGGTCCCACCAGGATGGACCATCAGCTCTGGGTGAAGCAGCCAGGCTGCACCCCCTTGCCTTCCCCTTGGGGACTCGCAGCAGACAGGCGCTGCGGATGGAGCGGGTGACAAGCGTCTGCACGGGCCAGCCAAGCGGAGAGGAAAAAAAAATGACCCTGGCGAGAGCAGGGATGGGCTCTGCATCTCAAGTGGCTGCCCGGGAGATGCCAGACGGTCCCTCCTGCGAGGACCAGGGACCCACTGCTTTCCAGAGCCTCTCCCTGTGGAGGGAGAAGTAACAGCCTACTGCTTTCCAGAGCCTCTCCCTGCGGAGGGGGAAGTAACAGCAGTGATGGCACAGCGAGTTCAACCACAGAAGGTAGAAGCATTTGGGAAGCAATCGCTCTGCCTGCAACGGTGTGGGGCAGCCCTGGAGCTCATGGGGGGGGAATGGCCCGGGGGTGGATTTTTCTCTTGTGGGAGTTCCCTCCAGCTCCACCAACAGTTTATTCTGATTTACGCCCTCGTTACCAAAAGGAGAATCTGATCCAAAAAGGGCTCTGAAATGTGCTGGTCACACATCCAAACCTGCAGCCGCCAGCCCTGGTCCCCCTCACCCCCAGCTCTGAGCATTTGTGGCAAAGAGGGGATGAGAGCTCCATAGGCGAAGGGAAACTGAGGCATGGAGGGCAAGGGGCATTTCCCAAGGACTCAGTGAGCCATGGGAGAGGACATCGATCCCTCGCACGTCTCTGTGGCCTCAGTTTCCCCCTGATCGGGAAATCATCCACATTGAACTGTGGATCAGCACAGGGATGGAGAGCCCTGTGTTGGGATTTGGGGATGCTGGGGGCCTCCGTGGCAGGAGAGGAGCAGTGGGGGCTGTGGAGCAGGGATGGGAGTGTCTTGGGTCAGGGTCCCACTCGGCATCGTAAATGCTCTTTTGTCTGCTCAAATGCAAATTATTCCATTTCCCTGTGAATCTCCTGCCTGCATCCTGACTGCCCCAGGTCTGCTGAAGAGACAGAGGACGTGCGCTGGTGGCTGGGGACAGAGGGACTCCTCGGATGGACGGACAGGGCTGCAGTGGGGCATCTCTTAGGTAAGTGGGTGGAGAAGGAGAAGCAGAGGGACCTGCTGGTCTCCAGTAGGTCATTAGGTGGCTTTGCCAAGAGGCTAATTAGGCTGGGAGGATCCCCAGGACAGCAGAGCTGGGTTTGCCGTTCCCCGGCCGGCTGCTCTGCACGCCACTGCCGGCACCGCGATGCCCGGACCTGGCGGGTGCTCACGTGGCTCCGTTGATAAAACTTGCATGAGGACATGCGCAAAAATCGATGGTTGTGCTTATGAATTAATGATCGCTGAGCTGATTGATGCAGCCTGCCCCGTGCGTGCTGTATTGCTAATGAACACCAGCAGTGGGAGCGCGGGAAGGGCCAGCGAGGTACTGCTGCAGCGCCTTCTGCAGCGCTGTTTATTCGTGTTTTAAATACATTTATTTTGCATTTACTCCTAGAGCTGCTTTAAGCAAAGAGCAGGTGATTTCCGTGAACGGGGCTTGGTGCGTGCGCTCTGCAGGGAGGGGGCTGCTGCTTTTTGAAGTGGGGTGGGGGGACATTGGAAGGGGCCGATGGCTCTCGGCTCCATGCTGGAAGGGGTTGAATCGGAGGCAGGCTCTATAAATATGTATGTGGGTAATTTCTAATCGAACACCACAGCTCTCGGTGCTGGCATGTGTCACTCCCGTGGCATTATCTCTGCAATTAGAGCTTTTTCCCACAATTGCATAAGAACCTCTCGGTGACTCACCAGGTTTGGGGGGAGAGAGGCAAACGGCGGCTCGGAGGCGGCTGGCTGCGCCTGCGCCCGTGCGAGGTGTGAAAATCAGGTGCTCCGTGGTTCGCAACTTGCTTCTGAGCAAACCCCGCTCCCAGCCGCTCGCAGCTCCCCTGCCCTCCCCAACATCGCCACCAGCACCCCGGCCTGGGGACACTTGGCTGTCCCCCTGCCAGCGAGCTCCCCGTCCACCCAGCATCGCCTCCTGCCAGGGGGTTATTTTTGTCCTTATCGTCGTGGCTCTGTTTGTGTGTTGACGACCCTTTGGTGCCCATAATCGCATGCTTCGGATCCCTGATTAAAACCGCTGCAGTGTCAGAATCAATAAGCATTGGCGGCTGAGACCATAATAAGTATAATAATCCCCATTAGGGTAACAAATGGGGGGGAGAGAGTGCAGGGCTGCTAAGATGGTAAATGCCATGAATTGGCTTCGATCGGCTGGGGGCGCGGGGGCCCCCCCGCGCGGGGGGGGGGGCCCCTCTCGCTCTTTGCCGTCTGCTTCTGGCTGCCGTGATGCCTTGTGTGCTCCAGCTTGGAAACCTGGCTTTGCCCCATGAATTATTGGGTCTTTGGAAATGTGTGACTGGTGTCCCCAGCGTGGGAGAGGGGCCAGGGCTCGGCGCAGCCAGGGGAATCGCTTATCCTGCCCCCAAAGCTTAAAGAAAATTTAAAGACTGAGGTTATCGAGCAGGGGAAATTCCTGTTCTGACCCATCCTGCTGATTTGTCTTGCAGAGATCGAATGTGGCAAGGGCCAGGAGGGAGGGGAGTGGCATTAAAGTAGCTGCCTCAAGGGGAGAAAAAAAAAAATCAAAATGTAATTGTGGCCCCATCGATCTGTGGTTCCGCTGCTGTGGCTCTCCGCTGAGCTTTGATCAGCTTTCATGGTCGCAGATGAGAGAGTCCCAGCAGCTGGGGGTATTAAATGATGCCAAACGCTTTTCAGGTGAAAGCTATAGAATTTTTCCTTAAATAAACCCAAAATAGAGTAGCAGCTGTGGGGGTGGGAGACTGGAGCAGCCACGGGGCTGGGCAAGCTCTTCCCAGGGGGATGCTATTGCCTCTCTGCTGGGGCATCCCTGAGAAGCTGGAGCAATGCTCCCTGCCCATGGCAGCTGCTTGGTCCCCTCCGACTGCAAAAAACTCCTCTGACACCTAAAAAGCTGCTGGCCAAGCCCTGCTGCAAGTCCATGGCCATGACGATGCCTCCAGCGATGGGGCATGGCGTGATGGGCCTCGGGGGGGCTGTGCGTGGTTTGAGGGCAATATCTAACCACGTGCCCTGGGAATGAGACCAGTCCCAGGCAGAACCAGTTGGTAATTTTTAGACAAATTGGTTTTGCTCAGAAAATGGAGGTTTGTTGAAACTCGATGTGTTTATAGGAAAACATCGGTTTCAACAGATTTCTGTTTCGACATGTTTTTTAGAAGAAAAAGGAAAGCTTTCCAAATTGCCAGAAGACCCCAGTTGAACACTTTCTCAGCAGAACATAACCCATTTCTCAGCTCCAAATTACTTTTCATTTTGCAATGTAAGTAAACGTATTGCAAAAGTCCCTTTTGAAAGGGGGCTGAAATCCTACTGAAATGGTTGGGGAGGATCTCGACGGCAGGCTGGGATTAACTCGTTCCAGCCTGGCGTCTGGATTTGCAAAGAAAGTCCTTTTGCCTTTCTTTTCGACGATGGTTTTTCATCCTGCTGCAGGATGGTTAATAGCAGCAATTCCTTCCTGGTGGGGAAATTTTCATCTACAGGCACCAAATATGACAGGCTGGCAGAGGACCCTACGTGGGGGCAAATAGCTCATTTTTTTGGTGCTATTTTTCTCTGATCTACCCTACTTCTGCAGCATTTTCACTGGCCTCGGTCAAGGAGAGGATGCTGGTGGATGGTCTGGTCCACTGCAGGCATTTCTCCCATACAAACGGTCAATGCTCCATGGCCAGACCGCTGGAAGATCTCATTGTTGCACCAATCCAGCAATAATTCCCTTCAATGGGGCATGGGATGTCACCTCAGATAGGGATCACCTCCGTCCATACGAGTCTGCGTCTTATCCAAACGCAGCCTCCGGTGCGGGGAGCCCAGGGCACGCCGAGAGCACCGGCACTGCCGTGATTTTCCTTGGGAGCATTGCTGGAGCAGAGAGCAACGCTCTCCGCTTGCCAGGGAATTTGGGAGGCCTCATCAGCATGCAGAATAGAATAGAATGTGCAATTTATTCTGTTTATTAAACTGGCATCTCCATAGATTTTGCGTTCTTCTCCACCCCCTAAGTATTAATCAAACTAATAACTTAATTCCAGATTTTAGTTTTCTCAGAGAGGAGGGGGGAGCCGAGCCCATGGGCTGCACCCGCTGAGAGGGAGGCTGGGTCAGAGTGAGGGCTCCCTAAATTTGCAGTGGGATGCAGCCAGAGCTGCAGGGATGCAGGGGGATCTGGAGAAATCTCTGCTTTGGTTCTGGACCCAAGGTACTCTCCCAAAGAGTCCTGCCCAGGGAAGTGGTCGAGTCCCCATCCCTGGGGGTATTTAAAAGACGTGTAGATGTGGTGCTTAGGGGCAGGGTTTAGTGGTGGCATGGCAGGGTAAGGTTTATGGTTGGACTCGATGATCTTAAAGGTCTTTTCCAACCTAAATGACACAACGATACTAAAGCAGCCCCTTTCTTCCCTGCACAAGCTTTTCCAGGCACAAGAGGGATTTGGGTTTGGGCAGATGGGGTGGAGGTGGGTCTGGGAACCCCCAGACTATGCCGGGTTCCTGCTGGCAGTTGCCTTCACGGCTCAACTCTACTTAACGAAATGGTGGCTGTGTTGGTGAGCGGCCAAAATCTGTCCTGCTTTTCTCTTTATTATATCTGCTTGAAGATCTCATGCAACTCTTTAATCAAATGCTTCAATGCCTCCATAGAGCTGGAAAGGATTCGGAGGATGTGGCTGGGTTGTTTGCAAACTTCTTCAGGCTCCAAGCGTGCTCCAAGCTTTCCTTTTTTTCAAGAAAAAAGGGAATCGATGCCAGCGGCCAGGATCAGTGGTGTTTGGGCCGGGTGCTGGCTGGAGCGGTGCAGGGATTTACAGCAAAGCCCAGGGGCATGGGGAAGGGGACATCACCTCCTTGCTGAGCCTGGTGGCACTTGGAGCCTGCCAGGGCGTGCGGGCAGGGCTGGGCCCTTCATAGCTGACCTAGGGTCGGGTTTTGATGTCCCCATGGACTTCAGTGGCTTTGGGTCTGATGCTTCCTTTGCAATTAAACAGAAACCTGAAATTATAACGAGCCCATAAATGCATCTGTGCGAGTCTGTGATGGGTTGGCAGTGGGATATCCAGTTCCCAGCCGGGGAAGGTTTGAGGAGGGCGGAGGGATGCAGGGAAGAACCAGGAGCTATTTCAGCTCCCTGTGCCACCCCCTTCCTCCTGCTGCTCCAACTCGAGTGCTAACAAATGCTTTACAGGGAGCTGTGCCAGCGATGCTCGGAGCAGGCGGCACGAGAGCAGAGCAGATCGTCGCCCTGCCCCGCGCAGGGAAATCCCTTTGATGCTAAAGTGGCTGCAGGGGGGAAGGAAGAGGAGTGGGCACAAACGCATCCTGCTCAGAGCGATGGGCTGGTTCACCGAGCAGAGCCCTGGCAGGCTCTGCCACGTCCGTCTGCTGCTTTTCAGTGATAGCTGTTGGATTTGATAATCGCAGCAGGCTGGCTTCCCGCCTCCTCGCTGGAAAAGCACTGTCTTGCTCTGTGCCCCACAGCAAGATGGGTCTCCTACAGCCGGTGCCAGCTGGGGGAGGAGGGTTGATGTATCCCTACCCTCCGGGGCATGGAGGGGACTCTGCTGGTGGAGGATAAACCCTGGAGCGGGGCAAAGATGCTCAGCGCTTGGGATGCAGCTGGAAGAAGGGGCAGAGTCCATTATGGACAAAACCCGGGGTTGTGCTCCCTGCTTTCCCCTTCCTCCTGCCTTTGCAGAGCGAGGGGAAGCGCTGGCAGCCTGGCAAGGCTCAGGTGGCCTCTGGTAGTTGCTGGGGTATTTTCTGGTGGCGGGGAGGGTCTGAGCAGTGATGCTGAGGACGTTTGGTGTTGTCATCCGTGACGCAGATGTGTCATCATCCCCCGGGGTCCCCGTATAACAGCTTGTGCCAGCTCCTACCGTGGCGACAGTCTCTGTCTCCACAAGCGCAGGCACCTGGGGCAGGAGCATCTGTGTCTGCAGCGGGAAGCTGGCCATGAACCCTGGCTGCCTCGGGAAGGGCATGGTCACGTCCTGGGGATGCTCCTAAAGGGCTTGGGGAGGTGGGGGAGGACATGCTGGCTCTGCCTTCTCCTTTGGACACCCCCTGTCAGTGTGAAATGAGATGCTGGAGGCACAGAAATTAGGTGCTGATGCAAAGCTTGCCTGCTGTGGGTTTTGCTGGGGCTGCCTGCAGGCGAACAGCCCTGCCTGTGCCCTGGGATGGAGGTGAGGGAGGAACCTGCGGGAGCAGAAAGACCAGGGCCCATCACCTTTCCCAAACCATCCTGGAAAATCTGGGGAAAGAAACGCGGAGCCAGGTTTAAAACCCTGGACCAGGTCTCGGCAGTCGGAGCATCTGCTCCAGCTCCAACACAGCCCGTGCTGCAACCTGGGGCAAATCCCATCACCTTCCCTGAGCCCTCCTGTCACGCTCGCACACGCCCATGTCCCTGCGTGAGCAAATATCCAGGGACACGAGCAGACATCCAGGGACACCCGCAATCATCTCCTGGCACTTTTGTGCGGGACCCACTCTCCAGGGACTGATCCAGGCCCCTGCCTGGCAGAGCATCCCTGGTCCCAGCCCCAAACACCAGCACAGGTTTTTGCTGGGGAGGGCAATGGTTCTGCCATGGTTGGTGGGATGCTGCTCCCCTCTGTGGCCATTCTGTCCCCCTCTCCCAGGCTCCTCTCGCTCCCATGTACCCCCCCAAAGCCACCCAGCTGAAGTCCCACCGCATCTTGGTCCTCATCATTTCTTGAGCCCGGTTTGTTGCCAGGGGTTTCCCCAGGGACCTCGCTCCTGCCTTTCCCCGGCAGCCTCCCTGCAAAAACACTTTCCTAAGAACTCTGGAATAAAAAAAGAAAGAAGAAACAGCCCCCTTGTTCTGCTGCGATGAACTGGCTCTTTTTCCAGTCACAAGGGCGAGCTGAAGCAAAACTTTCCATACTGAGCAGGAACAGAAAGAGAGAGGGAGAAGTAACGAACGCTCCGTTAAAAAAAATTTTTAAAAAACAACAAAAACACCCAACAAAACACAAAAGCCGGCAAACCCAAGCGCTGTCTTTTCCCCCATCACCCTCCGTTTTGAAACAAGCCAGCGAGTTTGTAGAAGTGTGTTTTAAGCAGGAGCAGATGCCGGCGTTCCTCTGGCCGGGAGGGGCGAGCCGAGCCCAGGAGGGACGTGGAGATAGAAAACAGATTGCGGCAAATATTTGTGCATTTAATCGCTGTGCGGGACGGTGGTGTGAGGGGTGCTGGGAGCCAGCTCTCGTGCGTTCGGTGCCTCGAAATATGGGTGTTTAAGGGGTTTTATTGCCTTGGTGTGCGAGAGTTTCCTGGCTTGCTGCAGGGGCCGGAGAGCCAGAAATGTGGTTTAAAAGCTGAAGGTCCCCATGAAGCCTCAGGACGCCGGGAACTGGGGCTGTAGTGAAACCCTGACCGGGAGGGCCGGGCATCGGGCGCTGCCTTTTGGGCTGGGAAATTGGCTGAGAGCTGCCGGCGGAGCTGTGGGCTGAAGCTTTGCAGGGGGAGGGGGAGATGTTTGGATCCCGGGGTATTTTTGGGCCCTGCTCGCCCTGCAGCAGCCTTTGCTCAACTGGAGGCAAGCGTGCACTGAGGGGTGCCCCAGAGGGGTCGAGTCCCCGTGGGATGCTGGGCAGCAATCTCTGCTGCCTGGAAAGCAGCGGTCCTGGTTATCGGCAGCGCTGTTTTTTGCATCGCCGTAGGAACCAGAGATGCCGACAAATTGAGGGCTGCATGGGATAAGGCTCGGGATGCAGATGGGGGTGACGGTCCCCACCCCGCAGCACTGGTTCTCCATGTACTGTTGGAATGACAAGGCAGTCACCCAGGGAAGGGCTTTTCCAGAGCACCCTGCAGAGCTATGAAGAGTTCTTGGTGTCTCAGCCCTCATTTTTTTAGGATTTATCCTTGATCTGTGAATTCGCTGGAGGATTGTCTGGTGCTGATGTGCCCATTAACGGCATGAAAAGAAAAGCAAAGAAGTCAAACTGAGGCCACCTCGCTGGTTAATGTAAAACCAGTTCTGGGCTCCCCGGTTCAAGAAAGATGAGGAACTCATAGAGAGAGTCCAGAGGAGGGCAACAGGGATGATGGGGGGACGGGAACATCTCCCCTGTGAGGAAAGGCTGAGGGAGCTGGGCTTGTTCAGCCTGGAGAAGAGAAGGCTGAGAGGGGATCTCATCAACACGTACAAATATCTTAAGGGTGGGTGTCACGAGGACGGAGCCAGACTCTTCTCAGTGGTGCCCAGCGCCAGGACAAGGGGCAATGGGCACAAACTGAAGCACAAGAGGTTCCAGTTGAACGTGAGGAAAAAATTCTTGACTTTGAGGGTGCCTGAGCCCTGGCCCAGGCTGCCCAGGGGGGCTGTGGAGTCTCCTTCTCTGGAGATATTCAACCCCCGCCTGGACGCTGTCCTGTGCCCCCTGCTCTGGGTGAGCCTGCTTGGGCAGGGGGGTGGGACTGGGTGAGCTCCTGAGGTCCCTTCCAACCCTTGCCATGCTGGGATTCTGTGTGATTCTGCAATTTGGCACTGGGAGGCTGGGATCCAGCCCCGCTGCCTCCTCTGAGCACGTGGGCAGGGCCACCCAGCTCCTGGAGCCCTTCGGGACAAGCTGGGAGAGACACGGCTGCTCTTCCCCTGTTCCTTTTCCCCTTCATGGGCTAAAAAGCAAAAGCAGGTGCATCATTTTTAATTTACTGGGAGGGGGGAGTGCGGAAAAGTCACATCATTTGGATGGGGTTTTAAGGACACGAGTCATCGGGGCTGTGCAGAGTTGATGAGAAACATATAGCGTTTTGTCAAAGAAGAATTTATGTCAGCGTGACTAATGGGAGCAATAACGAGAGTGTTCGGGATGAATCATTTAGAAGAAGCGGGACGGAGGGCACTGCTAATGGGGGGAACCAATAGCCGAGATTTTGGGAAGAACAGGTTCATTGCAAAAGCCGACTGCCTCTGGAGAAAGCCCGGCAGATCCAGACTGCCCGATGCTCTGCCAGCCTCTCCACCACTATCCCCGCATGCCAGGACACCAGCACTACTTGTACGGCCCAATTTTCCTTCTGACCCCTTTTCCTTTGCCCAGACTTATGGAGTTCTTAGGGGCCAGGCTGGCGTTTCTCTGGGCTGAGGACCCCGGAGGTATCTCGAGAGCAGCAGCAGCGATGGGGCAGATGCTGGCATTGGGCTGTTGGAGCTGATTTTCACACAGAATCCCGGACTGGCAGGGGTTGGAGGGGACCTCGGGAGATCACCCAGTGCCACCCCCCTGCCCAAGCAGGCTCACCCAGAGCAGGGGGCACAGGACAGCGTCCAGGCGGGGGTTGAATATCTCCAGAGAAGGAGACTCCACAGCCCCCCTGGGCAGCCTGGGCCAGGGCTCGGTCATCCTCAAAGTCAAGAAGTTCTTCCAAATCCTTTGGGATGGCTCCAGGAAGCAGCGCACGGTGTGATGAGACAGTCTGGCGTGAGGTGCTCGATTCCAAAGGTCGCCCAAAACCCCTGTCCTAGAAGAAACCGTCGTCTCTGAAAGTTCGTATCTGGCTGCATCGCTCCTCGCCCTCTGCAAGAGACCGGCTTGGCATCCAGGTGGCAGCAAGCCGGGCTCCTCCACCCTGGCCTGCTCTGCTGCTGGGGGTTTGGTCTTGCTGGGGCCAGGGAGGCTTTGCCCGTGGGCACGGAGGGAGTCTCGCTGGGGACAGCCTTGTACGTTACCACCGGCTGGCTCCCCGGCACGCAGCCGCCCCCATCCAGCCTCCTGGAGCGGGTCCCAGCCCAGCAGCGCGGGCAGCGCCGGGGACAACAGCGACAGCCTTAAAAGGGGTGACAAGAGCAGCAGCCTGGCTCTCGTGTGACCGGCTCTGGCTCGGGAGGAACACCGTGCCGGGAGGAGAGGCAGGGACACTCCAACAGGGACAGTTCCCCAAGAATTTCCTCCTTTCAGCATCTCTTTCCCAAGAGTTAGCATCACATCCCAGCGCGGGGGCATCTCCCCTGCTCCAAGCGGGGCGATGTGACCTGCGCGGAGCAGGGCTGGTGCTGCTCTGGTCGGGCTGTCCCTGGCCACCGCAGCTCCACTGTCACTCTCAGAGCAGGGAAATGTCCCAGCTGCGATGCCAGCACCGGGGAGCAGCCACCTGAAATACCCCCGCCAGCTTTCTTGGGAGGGTTGGATGGTGTTTGCGGAGACGATGTGGGAAAGATGAAAATCCCCCTTCCCCTTGAGGTGACCCCCCCTGGGGAAGCAGCGCTCTCTTGGGAGCTGACTTCTGTCGTTTCTGGAAAGCGGTGCTTTGAGCAAACTATTTATAAACTGAGTTTTCTTTAACTCCTGAAATTGAGCCATAACTTCAGACAAACGGGGGG
>NW_009259598.1:1973978-1974841 GCF_000687185.1 Egretta garzetta
TTTTTTACGGACTCGTTTGTCACAGTGGCCTGAAATGCCAGCGGGGTGGGGCGACGCTGCCCAGCCCGTGCCGTGTGCCGCGGGGCACGGTCAGGACGGCGCGGGCTCTCCTGCATCCCGTGATGCTCCTGCATCCACGTGGCACCAGGGGCTCATTTTGGGCTGTTGGATGGATCACACCTCCCTTTCCTATCAGACCACCTCTTTTATTTTAAGCCTTTCTTCCAGCTCGTGCTGCCATGGGACTTGCTGGCACGTGCCTGCCCCGCAGTGTCCCTGCGTCTCCCGCCCGTCCCCGTTCCCCACTGGCACCCCCAGCCCACCCCTAATTCATCTATTTCTGCTGCGGGAGAGAGCGGCTTTGGGAAACAGGTCCATAAATCACCGGCAATGCTTGGAAATAAAAATCATTATTGTGATGAATGGGGTTTTATTTCTCTTTTAAGAAGAGGGATCATGAAAGACCAGGGTAGGGGAGAGCGGGGAAGAGGAGGTGTTGCGTTTTCTATTTTTGACAAGTTAAGGGGAATAAAGCTAATTGCATGAGACCTGTTTGACGAGAGAGGGGAAGAAACAAGTGCTTGCTGCGTATCCCTTGCCGGGGATGGAGGGAACATGAGCGTGTGCGAAGGCTTCCCGTATGGCTCTGCATCCATAGGATAATATATTGCACTGCTCAGGGTCACGCTCGTGCCTCAGAGAGGTTGTCCTGGCCACGGCGCGGTGCTTGGTGATGCACAAACCCATAACAAAACGCTGGCCCTGGCTCCAGTCTGTGGGTAATTTTCTGCTGGCCCCACCAGCACCCGCAGCACCCCCCTCCTGCAGCACCCACCTCCCGCAGCCCCCACCCCCCGCAGCCC
>NW_009259598.1:1975102-1995505 GCF_000687185.1 Egretta garzetta
CACATCCCGCAGCAGCCACATCCCACAGCACCCACATCCCACAGCACCCAACTCCCTCAGCACCCACATCCCACAGCATCGGTGCGGCTCCTGCTGGCACCATGGACACCACGGGCTTGGGGAGCAGCTCCTGCAGCCAAGGGGAAGCTTCGCACAGAATGACTTCAGGATTTGGCCCTGGGCTCCCGGGGATGGGAGCTTGTATTAATTAAGCAGCAATGATCCAAGTGCCCCAGGGCATTTCCTGGGGATTAATGACTGGCTGGGAGGAGTTAATGACTTGAGAGGAATCCAAAAATCCTATTTACCCCAACCGGTGCTGAGTCCCAGCACAGACTTTGTGCCAAGGTCAGCACTACCCATTTTAAGGTAATTTTTAAAATTATTATTAATAAGAATAATAAAGGGTTGGAAAAGGATTCTCCTTCCTGCCACGGTGATACAGCTCGATTGCCATGGGCAGGCTCTTGGGGAGAACGGATCCCCTTCGTATTAACCCAAGTGCATCATGTGGAAAGAGCATCCCTCTCCCTCAGCCCCCTCACGAGCCCTGCCCCAGCCCTCCCAGCACCTCCCGGGGACAGGAGGGTGTTGGGATGGTGTCCTCAGCCTCTGCTTGCAGTTTCCAGCCCAGCTGCACCAGGATGGCGATGCTTAGGAGATGCAGGTTTCAAAAAGAGGAGCAGTTGGGCTAGAAGGCAACCTGCCGCAGCGTTGTGCCTGGAGTAGATCAGGATCTGGCCTCTCTGCAATTATCTCTGATAAATGTTTTAGGGTTGTCATGGCAATGAAAGAGCCCAGCTAATCCTTGGGTTTCCTTTCTTCAAAGGCAAGAAAGTTTGCATACCTGACCGCGGGCGTGAGCAGCGCGGCGGGATGCTCGGTCTCTGCGCTGCCAGCCCTCCCACGCCTGCACGCACACGCTGGAGCAAATGCAAACCAAATCTGTCCCGAGGAGGGGGAGAGCACCTCGCTTCTGGTCTCCGTCGCCACGTGACACTGGGCGATCCGGCTGCATGGGGTTTGTAGGGCCAGTCCTGCCCTTTGTGATCACCAGTTATTTATTTGCACTCTACCCCTGCCCACGTCCCTGCTCTCCCCGTCATGGGTGGGGATGATCGAATCCAGCACCGGGATTAAGTTCCGGGTGCTCCCCTGGGCTCTGAGCATACTGCAATCGGGGATGCAGCTTGCATGAGGCCAACGTGCCAACCATGTTGGATGTAGCCAACGTGACGCTTGGGGCAAGGCGATCCGAAATAGGGCCTGCCCAAGCATCCGCTATCGGTGGAAATCAGACCCTGGGCAAATCCTGCCCTTGGCCTTCCCCCTCGTCCCAGCTGAACGAGAGCAGCCCCGGCACGAGCAGGCAGCAATGTCGTGGGCACTGTGGCGAAGAGCATCCAGCCCAGCGAGCATCACCATCGCCTGGCCAAGGGGATGCCTCCAGCCAAGTAGCTCATCTCTCTCTGAAGCCAAAAAGCAACTCAGCACTTTGTGAGCAACCGGGGACTGTCCCTCCCCTCGGCAGGAGCAGCGCTTGTCTCCCAAACCCCGCTGGAAACCCAGCACCGCTCCTCTGCTACAGCTGGGAGCCTCTTCAGCTCCTTATCCCACTCTCACTCTTATTACTGGAAAGTTTTATAGCCACTCACTGTTTGTGATTAATCATTTTGTTTTAATTGCCGCTCCTCTGGCTGGCAGAGGCTCAGCAGGGATTTTTATGCCTCTTGGCTGCTTCCCCCAGGTATGTTCCAGGACTGGGCGATTGCGAAGCACTGAGCAGGAGCAGCCCCGCGACAGTGGGTGCCCCAGTTCACAGAATCCCAGAATGGCAGGGATTGAAAGGGCCCTCGGGAGATCACCCAGTCCCACCCCCCTGCTCAAGCAGGCTCACCCAGAGCAGGGGGCACAGGACAGCGTCCAGCCGGGGGTTGAATATCTCCAGAGAAGGAGACTCCACAGCCCCCCTGGGCAGCCTGGGCCAGGGCTCAGGCACCCTCCAAGTCGAGAAGTTCTTCCTCACGTTCAACTGGAACCTCTTGTGCTTCAGTTTGTGCCCATTGCCCCTTGTCCTGGCGCTGGGCACCACTGCAAAGAGTTCAGTGGGCTGCAGGTTTGGGTGATGTCTGTGCCCCCAACATTGGCTCATGAGCAGGATCCCGATGGAGCCCCAATGTGAAATGAGCTCCCACAATAACGCACGTAAGCATGCAGCTCTCCCCAGGACCGCAGGGTGCAGCAAGGGATGGAGGGGATTGGGGATGCTCTGCACCTCCCTGGTGCTCCCTGTGGATGCTGCCGTCCTTCTGCCGAAAGCTGGAAGCAGGCAGAGGAGGACTGAGACCCGGGACCTGTTAGATACCCTTCAGTCGTGTTCCTGCACACAATCAGAATGAAACTCAAGCAGCAGCTTCAGTAGGGAAGTAAGAAACACCCAAGCTGAAGTGTGCCCAAGGCGGGGTGGGATGCCCCTGCCTCTGCAAACAATGTGGCGCTGGGGTGTTCCCAGGCTGGAGCCGGTCACAGCTCCACATCGCTCTTTTGTGGGAAACGATGGCATTTGAAAATGTGATTTTGATTCAAACAATGCGCAGGGTTTGAGCATCAGCTGGGAACCCAGCAGAGCTGCTGGCATCCCGAGGGTGGCCCGACATACTCCCCGCAGGGACCTGCCCAGTGCTTTCCCGGTGGGTGGCACCGGCTGGCCGCCCGCGCGCATGTAACCATGGCCTTGGGCATCCAGAGCATATGACAAGCATCCTCCAAGCACATGCCGAGCATCCTCCAAGCGTCCAGCACGTAGCTGCTTTTCTTCTTTTCCCACCTTTCCCCAACCTCCCCCAGGCAGATGAGCAGGGATGTCTGTCCTCTCCTCGTAGACAGCTCAGACCCCTGCCCAGCCTACCAGCACCGCAGGACCAGCCCAGAGATGGGAGCAATGGAAATCTTCACCTTGTCCAGCCTTGGGAGTGGGGGATGAGCATCCCAGCTCTCAGTGTCCCTGCAGATCCCACTCAAATCAAGCCTTGGGGATGAGGATGCACCACGAGCCCAGAGCAGCACAGCTAGGAGCAGCAAATCCAGGGAGCGTGGAAACCAGGCAGCAAAATTAAGTTTGCAGCAAGGTGTCACCGTTGCTTCTGTCCCAGCAAGGCTTCACCCGGCTCAAGTGGCCTCTCGCTCTCTTGGAGAGTTTTCATGGGAATTAAAGTGATTTAACCGGTGAAGCAGCTTTGTCTCCAGAAGTTTTTCCCCGCAGTGAGGGGTGGAGGGTTTCTAGCTGGCACTGCCCAGGCTCCCTGGCCATCCCCAATGCATCCATGTCCCATGTGGCCACCGCATCCTTCGCTGCCAGGAGCTGCCTACACCTTCCCTGCACTTTCGTGCTGAATAATTGAAAGCTCATGCAATGGCCACAAATATTTAATAGCTTGTTCATCAAAAATTTACCCTTGTTAAAGCCGTCATTTTAGATGTCTGACAGGGCTGGAGAAAAGGCAGCAGGGAGGCATGGACGGGGCAGTGAGACAGGGATGCTCTGGCCCGAGGGACCATAAAGGGTCATGAATTAGGGGATGCCACGGTCCCATGGGCAGCAGGCCTGGGCAGGGGGCTGCCCCAGTGACAGGGCCCTCTTTGCTGAGTAGTGGGGGGATCAAAAGGCATCTGGGTGTAATGATGCCACCATCTCGTGCTCACCCCCTCCATCTGCTCTGCTACAACCGTCCCTGCCCCAGGGAGGGCGTTGCATGAACTCAGCCACTTTAGTTAATTCCTTGTCCCTTGGTCCTGCTCAAAACCATCCCAGGGCCCTTGGGGACCTGACACGGTGTTAGATGCACCCAGATGGCACTGGTGGCCGATGCCTGGGCTGGGTGCAGCCCCTTCCAGCACTGGCATGGCCATGGCACGGGGCTGGGTGCGCGGGCAGCCCAGCTGCACAAACTCTGATTGCTTTTCTCCTTGGCTGCCAAGCAGGCAGTGGGGATGGCTCGGAGACCTGGAGCCTCCACAGCCACCAGCAGTGGAGGCAGAAAGAGATATAAAAGGGCCGTCCTACTTAACGGGATTTATATAAGGAGGCATCTCCATGGCAGGATGGGAAAACAGACGGGTAGTGGAAGTGATGCTTTGAACACCGGCTTCGCAGGAGCATCCCTGTTGATGGGTGAGGTGGCACCTGGAACCCACCGTGGCACATGGGGGTCCCAGCCGCCCCCCTCTGTGTCCCCACTGTGTCCCCTCCATGGCCTCACTGTGTCCCCTCACTGCAGCAAGAGCAGCCCACGAGGGAGGTCCCCCAGACAGGGCTGCCCTTCTGCTGGGGGTACACAGGTCAGCGAACTCCTTTCCCTCCCACCTGCTCTCCCAGAACCTTCTCATCCCTAATTAACACTCTCGTTAATTAATTGATTTAATGGCCTCTTTGCATTCAGCTCACACAGTGCTGTGACCAGCAGGACGGTTTTTGCTGCTGGGTTTGGGGGTGCTGAGCGGAGCTGCTGCATGGACCGCAGGTGATGCACTGCTGGGGTGTGTGTGTGTGTGTTTGGGAGGGCAGGGGCTGCGAGTGGGCTCTCACCCCAAGCACCCCACAGGGGGTGCCCAGCAGACACAGGGGTTGAGGCTCTGCAGGAGTCCCCGCTGCCCCTTCCCCGCCTGGCCCCCCGTGACCCGCTGGGCTGGGAGCGAGCTGGGAGAGCTCAGCATCTCTGCCAGTGCGGTGCCGGCAGGTTCGCTCCCCTTATGGAAAGGCACGTTGTGAGCAGGCTTGCAGATGTGTTTATTCCTGTCAGCCCTTGGCTGGTGGCAGGGAGCAGGATTAGTCGGTGAGGAGCGGGCATCTGCTGCCAAGTTGCCTTGAGAGGTGCATGGAACTGGGCACGGGTGGCCCTGTGCCACAGAAAATAGTTGGTTGGGATCTGGGGGGTCCCATTTGCTGAAGGGGTTAAGGGATGGATGCTCTGTGCCTTGGCAGGATGGATGCCTTCCCCCCCCTGCACACATGCCCTGGGACCTGCTGCTCTTGGGAGGAGCCGAGCTCTGCAACCACAGAGGCTGCAAATTAAAGTGAAGAAAAGGGAAGAGAAATCCCCATAATCACAGGGCTCTGGGAGCGGAGGCTTTGGGAGATGCACCAGATTTCCTCGCAGCTTGGCTCCTCCAGCAGTTGTGAGAGGACGTCCTCTGAAGGGGGACGGGGCAGGTTTGGGGGTGCAGGAGGGGCAGGCAGAGCGGGGAGCTCTGCTGGAGACCTGGCACCGAGCTGCGATGAGTCCCCAGCGCTGCCTTTGCTTGGGTGCAGGCTCTGCCAGCTCCCGGATCTTCCCAAATGGGCTGCGGGGGATGCTCGGAAGTGCTCGGGCTAATTAAAAGCTGGCTGACGTGGCCGGCAGTCGCTGATGGAAAAGCGGGCTAATGTCCTGGTGGCCTGGGGGCTGGCTGAGGCATGGGGCCAGCAAGGGCAGCGGGCAGGCAGGGCTGCAGCAGACCTGGTTCCCTCTGCCTCTGCAAGCCTGGTGTGAAAGCACGGCTGAGCCTAAGTGCTTCTTCATTATCATAATTCATTATTAGTATTCATCAGGTGGCTCTCTCCTCCGGAGGTAGCACAGGTACCCGTGCACCTCGCACGCTGTCTCTGCCCATCCTTCTCCCCTTCCATCCGCAGGGCATCCGCAGACCCTGCACCGGCCACCTTTCTGGCCATGCAGCCGTCTGTCTGGCCGTGCACTTGAGTGTCTGTCCCTCCACATCCATCACCCTGCCCCTTTCTGTCTGTCTTATGCCCAACTGTCTTCCTTATGCATTGCTCTCCTGGCACCATCTATTCACCCATCTCGCTTGCCACCCATCTGCCTGCCCGGGTGCTGGCTTGGGGCTGAGGGGGGTGTTTAGGGGATGCTGCTTCCCTGTCCGAGTGCTCTCCTGAGCTTTGTCCAGGATATCCTCACGGTCCCCAGCTGCCTCATCAGTTGCCAGACAGAAGCAGCAACTAACCCTCCTTTGGAGCTCCCCTAAAGACTGATGGAGCCGGGCACAGGCAGCCCCGTGCCACAGAAAATAGCTGGTTGGGGTCTGGGGGGGTCCTGTTTGCAAGAAGGGGTTGAGGGATGGATGTCCATCTGTCCCCAGGGGATCAGCTCAGCCCTCTCCTGGCTCATGGTGGCCAGAAAGCATTTGGATGTTGATGAACTGCTGGAGGAAATGCAGTTTTGTGAGGCTGGCCGGGCTTGGAGCTGCTGCCTTATGAGAAATCTGTCCCCACTAAGAGCAGGGCCAAGAGCCACCAAGTCCTTGTCACAGAGCCTGGCACTGGTGACCGGTCACTCAGCCTTGAGTCAAACCAGTCCCCAGGAGAGCTGGAACTGGTTGGTCATCCCCGTTGTGAGTCACCCAAGCTTCCCTCATCAACCAGCGATAAACAGCTACTCCCGCTTGGAAGTTGCGTCCCAGTTTCTCTTGCTGTTTACAGTCGTCTACCTTCAAGGGTTTGATTTGCTCCATTTTTTAATGTAATTTCACCAGCCATTAGCCCAGAACGCAGCTCAACTCCTCCGCCACTTAACACAGTTTGGTGTTTTTTTTTTTTTTTTTTGCTTAGCATCTTCATCTGAGAAACTGTGGAGCTGCTTGGGTAGCAAAGTCACTGAGCGCTCTGGCCCCTCGTGGTGACCTGGCAGTGGTGGAGGGAGCACGGGGCTCTTGCATCACTGGAACAGCCTGATTATGGTAAAATTGCTGAAAAACAGCTAAAACTGCATCCTTGACCTGCTGGGAGCCTCGAGCTGCTGCTCCCTGGCCCCGGGGAATGGCCCTGTGGCTTTTTCACCTGCAGGCTGGTGATTTCCCGGGTGGGTCAGGGTGTAGGGGGTTAATTTATTTCCATGCAGATTGTATTAGGAGGGAAAATTAAATGCTGAGGCACTGAAACACTTTCACTTCCCTTAAAGCTAATAATAGCACCCAGTGCTTTCAGGGGTGACTGCAGCCAACAGGCTTCCAGTGCCTACGTACCCTGTGGTGCGGGAGAGGAGGGCACTGGGGAGCTGGGGAAACTGAGGCATGCAAGACCTTAAACTGGTTTAAGAGGGGGTCAGGAAAGGGCTTGTGCTCTCCTTACACCCTGTCTGTGTCACCCTGCTGTCTCCTGTGAGGCTGGTAATGCCACATGGCAGGGGACATTCCCCATCCTTGCCTGATGCTGGGTTACATGTGCTGACCCTGCTGGTTTCCTGGGTCTGCAGAGCGCTCGTGGCACAGGGGAAAACCCCGTGTCCGGTGGAAAGCCTGGGAGAAAGTGGGGCTCCCACCACCCCAGTGCTGGCCCTGGGCAGAGCCCTCTTCCAAAGGCTTGCTGAGACCTGGTGATGAGTCAAAACAGCCGGTTTGGAGGAACTGCTTTGGAAGGGTTTGTTTCAGCCCCAGCTCCCCTCAGGGCTTGGATGCGGTGACAAGGAGCGGGTGTCCGGGGACGTGGGCTGGGGTAAACTGGGACGCTGGCTCTGCATCATGCTGGGTGCAGCTCCTTGGTCTGCAGCGACAGCCCCCGGGGCAGGCAGCACCCACGAGCATCTTCTCGGCAGCATTCCCAGCACCATGCAAAAAAACTCCAAACCCCACTTGTCCCCAGGCCAGGAGCTTTCTGCTGGAAGCCACCAGCCCCCACTGTCCCCTGGCCAGGTACGGAGGCTTTACCACCATTTTGATGCTCTCTCCATTCATTAAGAACTGATTAGCCACTCTGCTTCTTTTTCCAAACCGATCATCTGTGATATCTAGTTGCTAATGATTCCAGCAATTAATTGCAGGGGTAAGTCCACTCCTAATTAGGAACAGATTTAGAGAATGAGCACTAGGAGAGCTCTTTGGCTATTGGTTGCCTCTAGTAGAGCATGGACTGGGGATTACAGTCTGTGGGGCTTTTTAATTAGGAATTGAGGAGTTGATTAAGGCTGAGTTAGTGCACTGGAGGAAGCGGGCTTGGCGTGAGGGCAAGTCATGGAGCTGGAGATGCTGCTGTGGTTTGTGTCGGTGGTGTTGGCCAAGGAGCTGGGCTGGATCCTGCCTGGCTGAGAGTCCTCCTGCTGCCAGAGGAGAAGGTGTGAAGGTAGCCAGGGGCTGCAGAGGGCCCGGCTGGGCAGGTCTGGCTCCGTTGGGAAGCTGGAGCAAGGCTCCCCCAGCACCTGGGTGTGGGGCTTTTGCCAGCTGCTTCTCAGACTCCCAAAACATGCTCGAGTGTTTGGATTTTCCACTGTATTATCCAACCGGTACCTGGGGGGGTAACAGGTCTGTCCCTTTGGGATGTTTGAGTGCTCCAGGCTGGCATGCTGGAGGCCTGCCTGGCCCCTCGGGTGACACCACCTCCTCCTCCTCCTCCGCAGCTCCTGCTGCTGCTCCAGGCTCACCCTAACAAATCTCAGGGAAGGGGGGCTTGCAGCATCCACCCCCCGCCCTGCTCCCCAGCTGCTCTCAGGCTGTGTCTCCAGAGCCCATCCCCAGCAGATCCATGCCCATAATGCTGGAGCAGCCCCTGCCGATACGGTGGGCTGGGGTTTGTACCATGCTGTGCCCAGGGCCGGCTCCCCTCCGCCCGGGACCCCCGATGACCCGTGTCTGAGCTGGGCCCAGGGGAATGAGGCGCTTGTCCTTGCGGGTCTCCTGTGCTGGTGCATGCTTGGAGCAAACCTAAGCGAGTCTCCTGCTCGGAGGCAATATTGCAATGCCAGAGATGATGCTCATCCCCAGAGGGCAGTCAGTTCAGGGCAGATGATGCTAAGAGACAGCTGGAAAGAAAAAAAAAAAAAACCAAAACCAACAACCAAACCAAACAAATACCCAGGAGAAGAAACAGTCAGGGTCTGAGCAAGTTTCCGTTAGCGCTGCAGAACGATCGGTCACTGGAAAATCTTAGTAGGGAGCAAGAGGGAAGGAACCAGCTTCTGCTTTCTGATAGTGGTTGCTGCCGCGGCCCCCGGCACGGAGGGTGTGCGAGGGAGCGGGTTAGTCATCGCCGCAGATAGCGCTGCCCGCACCACCGGCCCCTCCAGCCGCTGCCGAGCCCATTCCCTTTAAAGGCATTGCCAGGATTACACTTCGCCTGGCTCCGTTGCCCAACGCTGCAGTGCTGTTCATCAGCTGATAATGAATGACAAAAACCATCTGATCTATCCAAGAGCTGGACACACCGATTTCCTGGGCTGCCGGAGGGATTCGGCTCAGTCCTGCGGCTGCTTTGTCTTCTTTTTGGTTTGCTCTAGGATTTGGGTTGAACGCCGCCTTCCCCGTCCCGGCACAGGTCAGCTGGGGGAGGAAAAGGCTGATCCCTGGGGCTGCGGGCAGGGAAGGACAGGATGAATGGAAGGAAGGAAATTAGTCAGAGGGGAACGAAGGATAAGTGATGGGGCTGTGAGTGCGGCAGGGCTGGGGGGGTCAAGCCTTCCCAGGCCCTCCTCGGTAGCATATGGGCACCTTTGCCTCCTCTCCAGCCCTGCTGCAGCCATCGCTTTGCCTTGTTTCCTCCCAAGGTTTGTACGGGGAGAGCTGAGCCCTCACCTGCCGCAGCGGCGGACCCAAGGGGCAGCATCGGTCCTTTTCTTCGCCCTCCCCTGCTTGTGGTGCTGCCCACAGCTAATGACTGAAAGCAGAGTCTATTCTTCAGACCCGATGCCTGGGTAATGACATCTGCAGCCAATTTCCAGCTCGGCAGAGCAGAACAATTTCTGTTGAGCTCAGTAAAGAGCGCAAAGGCTCCGCTCCCCAAAGGTTACGCTCCCGTGTAGACAATTGCAGGCGCTTGGCTCACGTCTTCCCCTGCAAACCATGGACTTAATGTATTTACAAATATGCGTACAAAGCTCCGCGGCTGCCAGACCACACAGCACACAGCCCTGGCAACTGCTGCACCAGTCAGCCGAGCACACGAGCGTCCTGGCCGCCGGCTTGCATCCTGCCTCCCAACGCCTCGCTCGGATACAGGCACCCTTCAACACAAATACACAGCACCCTGGTCCTGCAGAGGTGTGTGCAGCTTCATCCCCTGCCCTGCCTCCTGCAGCCGCCCCTCGGCCGGGGTGCAGTTGTGCGCTTGGGCTTGGGGAGCGATGCTCACCCTCCTGCCTACGTGCCCTGTTGGCTTCCCTCCCCAAAAAATGAATGCTGGGGTTGGTTTTTTTTTTTTTTGCTGGGAGCTCTGCTCTAGACTCGTACCTACGCATCCTTAATGTATGCGATGTGTCATGCATGACCCGGGTTCACTGGGAGCTGCTAGGGACACCGCTGGCTGGTGAGGCCAGCCCAGCCCTTGGCCTCCGTTAGCTAATTGCTCCTCAGGAACCTGGGATGTGCCAGCCTTTGGGCCTCCCAGCATCACTCAGGGTGCTTTATCACTGCCTGTCATGTCCCTCATGGAGCAAACTGGGGCTGGCAGAGAAAAAAGGGAAGGAAGAAAACATATTGGTGCCACTGGAAATTAAGGGCAGGTTCACACGTCACAGCGGAGGAGCGGATCAGCCGTCTCAGAAGTCAGCAGGGAAATAAGTTGCTGGCGTCACCACTGATGTGAGACACATGCACGTCTTGCAGAAGAGATACATCTGTGCCATTTTTGCAGCACAAGCTATTCCAGCTCGTCTATTAGTATTAGGCATTGCAGCGTTAGGTTTGTCAGCGTTTGGGGTTCGAGGTAGTTCTGCACCCCACCTTCTGCCCCCGGGGCTGGCTGCGTCGTGGGGTCTTGCACTTAGCAGAAAGTGTCGGTGGCCAGGAGGTTGGGTCTGGTTTGGGGGGAACAGAGCCTCCAGCAGCCTTGTGGCTTTGAGGACCCTGGTGTTAAGGCTGGGGTGCCACCCCGCCTGCGCTGCTGGCTCACATGGGTGCCTGGGGATGGAGCTCGGTGTCAGGCGAGGACGGCTGGCCGGGAGCCAGGGGAGGCGTTTGGAGCCTGACCATCGCCGGCGCCGTGTGTCAGGGCAGTGCCTCCTGTGACCGGTGGGCGGGAGGCCCCCATCGCCTTTCCAAACGAGACAGGGATCTGTCCTCCCAAGTCTGGTGTGCCTGGATGCCGAGCCAGGGCTGAGTGTCTGCAGGGCTGTAGAGACAAGGTCTGCTCTCAGCTTGGTGGGGATGCATGAGACGGGGGCAGGGAAGGTGCCCTCACCCATACAGTGGCTGTCACCCAAATATCCAGCTCCCCCAGCACACCCCGTTGGGTGTCCCATGCTTTGGCTGCTTTCCGTTTAATCTCCCCCCTTTTTGCCCAGTGCGTCAGAGAAGGTCCCGGCTCCAGCCAGCCCCAGCCCTGCTCCCACCTCTCCTTTCTTCGGTGATCTGCAGATGCCGTGAGCTTCATCTCTCCCTGTCATCACTCATTTCTTTCTCACTGAGGCTTTAATTTTTAAAAAGGCGCTCTTAGGCACAGAGGTTTTAATACCTGCAGAAGCTCCCAGCAGGTGCCATTGATCTTTTCCAATCAGTGTGGATGGGGAGACGGGAGGGGAGACGGCTGGGGCTGGTGGCCCCACGCAGCACTCCAGTTGGACCCAGGACCATGCTGGAACAGATACGTGGCAGATGGAGACCAGGCTTGGAAGCTGGGAACAGGGCTCCCAGGTTGCCTGCAGGACTGTCCCTCTGCTCAGCCCGCGGAGGAAGAAGGCAGAGAGGATGGGGAGGTCCCCACCGTTGCAAAGTGCCCAGGGTGGCTGGGAAGCACAAGCTGAGAGCTGCAAGGGAAAGAGGAAACCTTTTGGCTTTGGGAGGATTCCTCTGGTCCTGCCACACACCGTCCTTTCTGATAAGCCACAGCCTCCCACATGGGCTTCGGTCGGCTCCAGGGACAGAGCGGTTTGGGGAGGGTGGGGAATGGCTCCAGCTGCACAAATGGCCTTGATCCCCCTCGGCTCCAGCTCTCTGCAGGCTCCCCTGGGGAGGAGACGAAGCCGCCGAGCACGTGTTTGCTCTCTGCCAGGTGGGTTTGCTGTCCCAGCCTTGGCACAGCCATCGAGGGTGACATTTGCTGGGGTTCCCCGCAGCCTTCCCACCAGGGCAAAGAGGTTAGGGAGGGGGTGAGGTGCAGCAAGCCCAGCACCCGGCTCTGTTTGCTCCTCTTTGGATAGCAGAGCCGGTGTTTGGATAGCGATAAGAGGGGTTGCCAGCTGGTGTTTGCTCTGCATGTTGGCTTTGTGAATGTCAGGGTGCGAGGTGCAGCGGCAGCCACAGCCTCTCCTGCACCAGGATCCTGCCCCCCGGCACCGGGGAGAAGAGTTTATGGGGTGCAGCCTGTGCCTGCGTGCCGCAGCCGATCAGCCCTCTCCCGCAGCCCCAGCCTGGAGGCGGATTGTGCCTGAGCCCCTGGATCAGCACCCGCAGCGGAGAGCCCATGGATGGGGTTGTCCACGCTGCCACAGAGGCAGGACCTGCACTGCGCTCGGGCTGGAACGCACGGCCCCAGCAAGGAGCCGGCGTGCCCCTGGCCAGGAGCATTTCCAGCCCCTCCTGTAGGGTTTCTTGGGGTTTTCCCAATAAATAGTTGCACTCCATGTTTCCAGAGGAATTGACGGAGCCTGTCCTGCACCCAGCACACTGCCCACAGCACCCAGCAGAGGTAGGTCACCATCACCAAGTCACATCAACGCCCTCCAGAGCAACCCCAAATCTGCCCGTCCCCAGCACTCGGACCCTCCCGCGTCGCTCCAGCCGTGGGTGTGGGCATGTGCTCCTCGAGAAAAGTTTCTCCTCCCTTTATGTGATTAATTCCTTCCTCCCACCATGGACGCCCGCAATCGCATCTATATCCGTGGCTCCCCACTCCTCCCCGGCTGTAAAATATTTATAACCCCCTACATTAGGGCTCTTCTTCTTTCTCCTCGCCTTTTTTCTTCTTTTATGCCTTCCACCCGGGCTCCCCAGCTCTGCTGAGCCATGCCGCACCAGGAACCGCTTCATTTTAATATAACTCAGTGAGAGGAGAAGCTGTGAGGAATAATTTAGATTTTGCTCAGGGAATGCAATGCTTTTTTTAATTGCAGTCATCTGCAGCTTCTTAGCAATGTATTATTGATGGTTATTACTCAAATAAAATAGTTGTTTCGTTTTGTTTTCCTGTGGACGCAGTTGCCAGTGTTTATGGTTTTCTCTTCTCCCTCTTTCTCCGTTTTGGGAAGAGGTCACCTTGTCATCTTTTACTTTTTCAACCCACTTTTGCCACCTCTCTCCCCCTCACAGTTGGTGGTCGCAGGGACTGAGCTCACCCCAGCTTTGCCCCGTGGCATCCACACCAGCAAAATACCAGTGATGCCCCTTAATTATATTGCCCAGGGGCCCAACGAGCAGCCTTAATGTAGGGTGAGGGCAGGCTTAGCCTTTTCGGTAATAGCACGCTGGAGCCTGACTTCATGCAGTGAAGCACGTGGGAGCAGAGGAGGTGAACGTCTGCAGGTCCAGGGTGGCTTTGCTGGGGTGATGCCAGCCCTGCCCTGGCTCCACATGCCGGCATGGTGACCTGCAGCGGCTCTCCCTGGGATTTTACCGCTGCTTTGGGCTCCAAAAGCAGGTTTTGGGGAGCAGCAGGGCGAGCCAGGCTGGAGGGAAGCACCTTCCTTTCGGAGGGCTGCTCCTGACCCCGCAGCGTTACAGAGGGGCAGCGAGAGGGCACAAATGCCCCCCAGAAAGGGACCACTGGGGTTGACCCTGCCTTTGCAGCGGTGTCCCCATCCCTGCAGCGTCCTGGTACCATGGTCCCGCGTGGGCTCTGTAGCATCGCTGTGCCGGCTACCGCAGTGCCCAGGCTGGGACCAACAGCATCTCCAGCCCTGGGGAAGAGGCCTCCGGCACCAGCCTGGCTTTTTCCCTCCATCTCTGGAAGGAAGGCACCAAAGTAGGACTCGGGAGCCCTGGCGCTTCTCCGCCTCCCCAGCTCCGGGACTGACAGCTTGCGAGTGATGGGAGAGCGGCTCTCCCGCGCTGTCACTTCTCTCTCCTCTCTATCAGCACTACCCACCGCGTTGTCACTCCCGGCAGCAGGGACTTTCCTCAGTCCCACTAAGGTCCCGGAGGTGTTACCGTGATGCAAACACCGAGTACAAGGTTCCTCCTTGATGTGAGGAATGAAACGAGGTCGGAACTGGAGGGAAAAATGTTCATTTTGAGGTGGAGCTGAGGATCTAGCTATTTCCCTCTAACTCCCGCCGGAGGGCATCGGGGGTTCCCCCAGATCTCAAGGTGTGTGTGGGGCATTTGTATTGCCCTAACCACAGGGTGCCCATGGAGCTGAGGATCTAGCTATTTCCCTCCAACTCCCGCCGGAGGGCACCGGGGGTTCCCCCAGATCTCAAGGTGTGTGTGTGGGGGCATTTGTATTGCCCTAACCACAGGGTGCCCTGGTGGGGTGCTCCATGGGGACGGAAGGAGCTCCACCATGCCACAGCCCTGGGGAGGCTTCATCGCATCCCTGCAACACGGCGTCCCCCTTGCCCTGCCCACCGGTGCTTGGGCAGAAGCAGCTTGGAGGCTCTTCCTCAGCTGTTACAAATATTAGGGGTTTAATAACAGGCACTAATAGATTTAGAGCCTGTCGTGGCTCCAGCTCCAAACGGGAACGTGTAGGGGTGGGGGAAAGGAAAAGTGCCGTCAGTCACAGGGCTCCCAGGGAAAACACAGCGTGTCTGTCAGCTCCCAGGCAGTTCAGTGACGAATTCCTTAGGTGAGTGAACAATTTTTGTCTCCTAATTACATTCATAAAGCAAAACTGGGCCCAAATCTCTCTTCTTCTCTTTTGCTTTTTATTTCCAGCCCCCCTCCCTCAATGAAGTAGCTGCTTAATTAGAAAATAACAGGGCTGTTAGAGTAATTGAGAGCAGAAGCAGTCTAGGAGAGGTTTATTAGCAATAGCATGGCTCTGGGATTTTTCTGGGGCTGCAAAGCCATGGGGAGCTGCCCCGGAGCAAGGGGAAAGCCCAGAACCAAGTGAAGCAAAGCAGGCAAAAGGCAGAGAGGGGAACTGGTGTGGCCACCAAGGGACCCTTCCCACTGGCAGCACCCAAGCTGCTCTCCTTGCTCTGTGAGCCTGAGCCTTACAATCAGGAATCTGTGGGCACTGAAGCTCAGCAACAGCCAGGGCTGAGCAGAGAGAGAAAAGGGGAAGAAGGGACAGGAAAAAAAAACCAACCCCAAACCCCTTTTGCACCAGCCCCGCGCGGCTGCGGGCATCAGCTGGGAGCATCTCCAGCAGCCCTGCCTCCCCGCCGGGACCCTGCGGGACCCCTGCCCTGCGGGAGGGGACCTCGGAGCAGCGGGACCCCCGGCAGCCCCCGGCATTCCCACCAAAGCCTCTCCTGCAGCAGCGACCAGGGGTTTATTTATCCCTGAGCACTGAAAGTCGAATCGCTGGCGCGCTCCCTCCCTATATTTAGCCCTTGAATGGAGAGAGATTTTACAGACGCCCAGCTCTGCCTTGTGCTTAAGAGTCAGTCAGTGTTTCCATTAGAAATCCTGGGGGTCCAATCCTGCTCTCTGCTATCCGGCACCATGACAAAAATCTTCCCCGTTGATTCCAGCGGAGCGATGCTGGATTTATACCCACGGGGATGAGATCAGGATCTGGCCTCGGGTTTTGATGGGTTTGTAACTTGGCTGATACAACTTGGCTGATTCAATTCATTTTGGGCTAAAACTCCACCTACAAGTTCCCAGCCTGGGAGACATTAAAGGCAAATTATTACAAAGTTTCATACTGGTTTTAAAGGGAAATCATCAGTGAAGCCTGATTTTTACAGAAGAACCTGGTGGACTGATCTTTTTGTAGTTTGGGGTTAGTTATTTTACGTTGCTGCTGGTCTTTTTTGGGTCAGGCGTGGCTCAGGCCAGGGAGTGCTGTCTGCTTTCCTTACAGAGCACCCAGCGGAAAAGCATTTGGGCAAGAAGAGAGGCACCAAAATGCAGATAACAGCTGAGGTTCCTATCACAGCAGGGCTCCCCGCAGGGTTTAGGCCCCTGATCGTGGGCTCTGATGCTGCTGGTCACTGTGGGAGTTTTTGCTCCTTTTCCCAAGCAGCTGAAAGGTGCCTCCTGGGCTAGGAGGGGGGTCCCGCTCCTTTCCCAGCACAGCCCTGCAACTGGCGTCGAGTGCAAAGTGTTGGCGAAGAGGGGAGAGCGGCGAGGAGGACGGGTCCGTGCATCCCTCCCGTGGCCGGAGCGCGGAGCGTGGCATCTCCTGGCCACATCCCGTGAAAGCTGATGGGCTCCCTGCGGCTGCATGCCCGGTGCGGAGCTGGCCCCGCACGTGTGGCCGGAGCTGGCTCTGGGTGAACACAAGGGAAGCGATGAATATCCAGTCATCACCCAAGGCGAACGAGGAGGCCAAAGGCACAGGCACAAAGCAGCGGAGACGGCCCGCACCGTGGCGGCCGCAGCCGGAGCCCCGGCTAATCCTGGGAGGTCCCTTCCTGCAGCTCGGGGCTGGCCGCGTGGGAGACGAGTGGGGGGATTTGCTGGCTCAAGGCTTGCTCCCTTCTCCCTTCTCTGCTGGGGGCAGAAGGGCAGAGCATCATCTGTCCCCCTGGCAGAGCAGCGTGGGGACACCCCTGTCACCTCTGCAGGGACAGCAAAGCCTTGCGTCTCCCAGCAGCAGGACGGGGAGAGCGGGTGGCCCTGTGATGAACGGGGTAGAGCAGGAGGGGTGGCACCTGCAAGCAGAGCACGATCCTGAGAGGCAGGACCTCATGAAGCATCTTCAGAGCAGGTTTAGATCAGCATCAGCCATGGGCCTGTATGACCCCAAAATCCTCCACGGAGGAACCGGTCACTTGCTCTGCCCCATTTTGCTGCGGTGTGCGGGGACGTGTTGGTGCGAGCAAGGTCTGGCTGCTCGCTCGGTGGTGATGGGCCTGCTCCTGCTCCCGCCAGGCTTTTGTCTTTTCCTCCATGTGCTTTTCCTTAAATGTCAGATGGAAGGGGCTTTCAGCCTCGGTGTTTATGGTTGCTCTCGCTGTAATGGAAACACACCGGGCAGGAGCTGCTAAGTACCAGCTCTGTAATTGCAGGCTGCCACTGGATGGGAAGCGTGGTTTTCAAACGGATTTTGGCCAGTTCCTTCAGTGGCAAGTGCCCGGGCTGTAAAATCTGCCTTTCCCCATTTCAGCCGAAACCCAAGGAGGCTGCAAATTCTCAGCATTTCAGAGAGCACGAATTGCCCTGTTAACAACAGGTTCCCTGAGGCAGGAAGGATGATTTCCTTTCTAGAGTCCAAATCCAGATGGTCAGAGATCCCTTCCAAGCTCAGAAAACCTGTTTTAAGAGGTTATTATATCTCAATAGCAGTTTTGCATCCCAGCCCACTGGAAGCACTGTCTGCACCGCCATCTATTTTTCAAGCTGTTCGGCAGTCACCTAGACCCGATGTGGTCGGCACCGTCTGCTTTTTATTTTGTTGGAGGGGGAACCGGGTACCAGCTAAAAGCCGCACGTTTATTCCCACTTTCTGTAGTGGACAAGCCGTGGAGCCAAGAAATGGAAGATGCCTGAGCTTGCTTTTGAGATAGAAGGTTTGCTTTTGTCATGAGAGTCTCCAGCCCTGGAGACTTTTACCTAAGGAGGAATAACCCCATCTATCTACCCAGGAAAAAATGCCAAGGACCCCATCACTGAAGATGAGCAAGGAGTTACCAGCCCAGGCCCCTTTCCTCCTCTCCGCTGCAGAGCACAGGAGCAGGCTGATGCCTTCTGTGCTGCAAACGACTGAGAGGAGGCAGAGACTTCATTCCATCCAACACGGGCAGCTCTGAAGTCATTCACTTGACTTCATATAACTGCCCATGCCCCAAAACTGCCCCCGAACCATCTCACCCCAGTGGGCAGGTCCACTCTCTGAGAGCCGAATGGAAGCGATTTTACCAGCACGTGTTTTGGATAGCGGCTCCCCAAGCACGGGGAGGAATTCCCCCGGCAAAGGGCCCAAAGTGTTTGCCGGGGGCTCCGCGGCAGAGCTCAGCTCTCCCGGCACAACCCGCCCCCTGCAGCACCAGGTTGCCCTGGGACTGCTCGGGAATGCAAAATTATCAAGGTCTGGCTGCTCGCTCGGTGGTGATGGGCCTGCTCCCGCTCCCGCCAGGCTTTTGTCTTTTCCTCCATGTGCTTTTCCTTAAATGTCAGATGGAAGGGGCTTTCAGCCTCGGTGTTTATGGTTGCTCTCGCTGTAATGGAAACACACCGGGCAGGAGCTGCTAAGTACCAGCTCTGTAATTGCAGGCTGCCACTGGATGGGAAGCGTGGTTTTCAAACGGATTTTGGCCAGTTCCTTCAGTGGCAAGTGCCCGGGCTGTAAAATCTGCCTTTCCCCATTTCAGCCGAAACCCAAGGAGGCTGCAAATTCTCAGCATTTCAGAGAGCACGAATTGCCCTGTTAACAACAGGTTCCCTGAGGCAGGAAGGATGATTTCCTTTCTAGAGTCCAAATCCAGATGGTCAGAGATCCCTTCCAAGCTCAGAAAACCTGTTTTAAGAGGTTATTATATCTCAATAGCAGTTTTGCATCCCAGCCCACTGGAAGCACTGTCTGCACCGCCATCTATTTTTCAAGCTGTTCGGCAGTCACCTAGACCCGATGTGGTCGGCACCGTCTGCTTTTTATTTTGTTGGAGGGGGAACCGGGTACCAGCTAAAAGCCGCACGTTTATTCCCACTTTCTGTAGTGGACAAGCCGTGGAGCCAAGAAATGGAAGATGCCTGAGCTTGCTTTTGAGATAGAAGGTTTGCTTTTGTCATGAGAGTCTCCAGCCCTGGAGACTTTTACCTAAGGAGGAATAACCCCATCTATCTACCCAGGAAAAAATGCCAAGGACCCCATCACTGAAGATGAGCAAGGAGTTACCAGCCCAGGCCCCTTTCCTCCTCTCCGCTGCAGAGCACAGGAGCAGGCTGATGCCTTCTGTGCTGCAAATGACTGAGAGGAGGCAGAGACTTCATTCCATCCAACACGGGCAGCTCTGAAGTCATTCACTTGACTTCATATAACTGCCCATGCCCCAAAACTGCCCCCGAACCATCTCACCCCAGTGGGCAGGTCCACTCTCTGAGAGCCGAATGGAAGCGATTTTACCAGCACGTGTTTTGGATAGCGGCTCCCCAAGCACGGGGAGGAATTCCCCCGGAAAAGGGCCCAAAGCGTTTGCCGGGGGCTCCGCGGCAGAGCTCAGCTCTCCCGGCACAACCCGCCCCCTGCAGCACCAGGTTGCCCTGGGACTGCTCGGGAATGCAAAATTATCGAGGTGCAGGCCCTCAAGGGGGGAAAAAAAAAACACTACGAGCGCTAATTAGAGCTTGTGCGTGCACAGATGTTCCACTGGTTTAACTTGAACCAGGTTGCGTGCCCAAACGTGGGGATACAGACAGGATTAACGTGGATTTAAGGTTGCCTACACCCAGCATTGCTGCACCGGTGCCGCGCTTTCCGTACAACCACAGCGTTTCGCACGCTTCAGGCGCGTTTCAATGAAGATTTTTCTCCTGCTTGCTTCTAAAAAAGGGTGAGGGTCGGGTCTGCCTGGGTGAAGTTATTTATGCTCAACCCTCTGCGGCTCAAAGAGCGCCTGGACCCCTCCCAAGTGATGCTGTCACCCAAGGGGACAGTCACTCTCAGGGGGTGTCAGGGGACTGTGCCCCGTGGCTTGGAGGGCTGGGCACAGCCCGATGGACACACGCTGGCCCCAAGTGATCAACCACAGTGCCCATGGCAAACCCCAAAACCACAGCGCCCACGAGGAACCCCGATTTTGCCACCGTTCATGGTGCTCTTGGAGATCTGCTTTCCCCCTGCCCGGAGTGGAGAGGACTTTGTGCATGAGGGTGCCCCCAGTTCTTGGGGTACTGGCACTGCCCTGAGGGGGGGGGTCCCTGCTGTTTGGGGGGGAGCACACATTACAGTGTCACAGGAAGGGTCCCAGGCTGCTGCAGTGCCACGGGGAGGTCCCCGCACTGCCCAGGGGGGTACACACTGCAGTGCCATTGGAGGGGGGTGTCCCATGCTGGCTGAGGGGGACATGCACAGGGGGTCCCCATGCTGCCTGAGGGTGCACGCTCTGACTGCCCTGGGGGTCCTAGCACTGCCCTGGTGTGGGGGGTCCCCACACTGCTTGGGGGGGGCATGCACCGCCCTGCCTGGGGGGGTAACGTGCTAGGCGGGGGGTGCATGCACGGTACTGCCCAGGGGGGGGACCCCACACTACCCCACACTGCCCCACACTCCCCACATGCAACCTGGTCCATGCACAGCTCTGCCCAGGGGGTCCCTGCGCTGTCTGGGGGTGCAAGCACGGTTCTGACCGGGGGGTCCCCGCGATGCCCGGGGGTGCAAGCAGCATTCTGAGGGGGGGTCCCTGCACTGTCCCAGGGGTGCAAGCACGGTTCTGC
>NW_009259598.1:1996002-1996644 GCF_000687185.1 Egretta garzetta
TGGGATGGGGGGGGGGGTGTTGGTGTGGGACCCCCCCGCCCCGGGGTCTCCCGGTGCCGCTGCAGCGCTGAGCCGGGTGGGTCCGTGGAAGCGGGCGGGATGGTGGGGAGACCCACGGTCCCTCCGCTTTTGTGCGGGGGGGTGGGGGGAAGTCTGCGAGGCGTGCAGCACCCCCATACATTTCCCCCCACCCCCCGGCATTTGGGGTGGCTGGGAACCCGCTCCGGTTGTGTCCTGCAACTTGTTGCCTGCCCTTGAAAAGGCGGGGTGGGGGGGCGTGGGGCTCCCGGTCGCGCGTGTTATTGAAGGGCAGCGTGTTGTGGCACTGCAAGGAGGAGGGGAGGGGACACGCAGGATGCGACCCCCGTGGGTCGGGCTCCCTCTGGCCGATGCCTTCATCCATCCCAGGCCACGCTGCAGCTTGGCACCGGTGCTGGAGGGAAGGGCAGAGGCAGCGCAGGCAGGGAGGGGGAGCACTTTGCGGCAGCCCAAGGACAGCCCGGGGAAGGTGCTGCGTGGGTGCTTTTCCCCATCCGTGGGGCAAGAAGGGTGCTGTTCCCTGCCCGGAGCCGGGCGAGGTGTGTCTGGAGTGGGGTAACTCGGGTACGGGTGTGCGTGGGGCCGGATCCGGACACGCAGGGG
>NW_009259598.1:1996981-2011246 GCF_000687185.1 Egretta garzetta
CCAGCCCTGCCGGCCCCTGGGGCATCCGCTGGGGTCGTGGCCCCCGTGGGAGCCAGGGCGAGCCCCCACGGTGGGGCCGGTGGGGAGCTGGGTGGTCCCTGCCTGCTTTGCTGGAGGCCAGTGGAGATCTTGTGAGGGGAGGGAGGGGGAGGAGGGACAATAGGTTATTGTGCTCTTATCTCTGGAGACCTGAGGTTGGGTGGGGGTTTGGATTGCAAATCTCAAACCAGTGCAGCCTGCTTCTGCCCGTGGACTGGCGGCCGTGGAGGGGCAGCCTGGCTGGGAGCCAGGGGCAGGGAGCTGGGGGACGGGGGATGGAAAAAAGGGTTTGTGGGCTGCCTGGCTCCAGACAGTGCCCTCAATCTTTCGCTTCTTTGAGCACTGAAACGCACCTAAATTATTTAATCATGAGCAAGAGAAGCTGACGCCCCCGCGCTCCGCCAACCCCACCCCACAGCAGCATGGGGTTCCCTTCCTGGCTCGCTGTCCTGCAGGCTGCCCCCTCGGGTCACCCTTCCCTGGGAAATCCCACCCGTCCCCTCGGATGGCACGGGCTGGGTGCTGGGGTCAGGGGTGGCTGCAGGTGCCCCCTGGCCCCGGGTGGTGGAGGGCTCTCCGGGGCTGAATGGAAGGAGCTGGGTGGTCTTGGAGGCCTCCCAAAAGCCCTTGGATCCCCCAAAGCCTGTTCGGAGTGGGCGACTTGGAAATGTGGGGTTTCTGCTCCGGTGCCGGGACGGTGGTATGGTGCCAGCGGACACAGAAAGCACGCAGGGCAGAGCTTCCCCATACCTCCTGCTTCTCCGGAGCCCAGCCCCTCGGGGTGCAGGCTCTGTCCCCATCCCACCCTTGCCGGCGGTGGGGCCATGGGTGCTGCCCTGGGAGCATCCTCATGCAAACAGACACACAGGGACCTCTGCAAAGCCTTGGCTCCTTCCCCGCAGGAGAGGAGCTGGCTGGCGCTGGGGAGGTGGTGCAAGCGCTGCAGGTAGAGGCTTGAGAGGGCGAAGGGTGTTTGTTGGGTGGTGGTTTTTTATGGTTGGGATTTTTTTTTTTTTTTTTATTCCGGGTGAGATGGTGACGGGAGGGAATTCCCTGCGCCGGCTCGCGTGCCGTGGGTCTGGCTCTCGTGGCGCTCTGCGTGCGAAAGATCGCTTGCCATTAGTGTGCGCCGCTGCCGGCTGGAGCGTCACCAAGCTTTGCGCCCCGGGGAGCTGGGACCTGCCATGCTGGAGCCCCCCCACCCCGGGGCAGCTCCCCACAGAGGATGGGGCAGGGCAGGGTGAGCTGTAGGATGGCACAAGTCCTTGGGCAGGGTGAGTAAGAGCAGGGAGGGACTGCTGCTCCTCTCCACTATTGTTTTGCAGTAGAAAGCGCCGGGGTGGAGCTGTGCTTGGAGTTCCCCCTCTTCCCCAAGGCCTTCCCCGGCTGCCTGCGCTGGGAGATGAGCCTGCTCCTTCCCTGCCTGCACCTCACAGGGGCTGTGGGTCCCCCGCGCTCTCCCTCTTCCTCTCTTGGTTTGGTTTTCTTTTTTTTTTTTTTTTTCTTTTTTTTTCCCCCCCTTTTTTCTTTTTTTTTTCCCCCTCCTCTGCTAGGCCATGAGCGGACTTTCCCCGCAGTGGTCGCACCCGCCTGTTGCAGCAGGGCTGGAAGGAGCCCGCGGGGCTTTGGGGGACGCGAGGAGCCCGGCGCTGAGCAGCAGCTCCGCAGCAGGGACTCGCTGCCGATGCCTGTTTGCTGCTGCTCCCCATATCCGCTGCTCCCCGCAGCAGGGCCCGGGGAAGGGCTGGCCGCTGCTCCGGCTTCCTCCTTGCCCAGGGCCCCTCCCTGCTGGGGGAGGCTGCGCCGCGCTTGGCAAATCACTGCTGCTCTCTGGGAGCCAGGGGAAAACCTGGCTTAAACCCCTGGTGAGTCCTGGGATGGGGACCCCCTTCTGCTCCTGGTGCCTGGGGTCTGCTTGCTGCAGCAGGGACCAGGCTTGGGGAGCGGGAGCCCCGGGAGGGATGCTCGGATGCTCGGTGTGACCGTGGCAATGGGATGCAGATCCTTATGGTGGGGGGGGTGGGGTGGCTGCTGCTGTGCAAAGAGGTGCCACCTCCTTGGCGTTCCCCAACTCCTGTCTCGCTGGGGACTTCTGGGAGCGGATCCAGGCAGGGTGAGGGATGCTGGCCGATGCCTGTTGGCTGCCTAGACCCCTCCTGGTCGGGATGGATGGAGGCAGCGATGCCATTTCTATCGTACAGGTGGAGATCCGGTGCATGGAGGAGGAAATAAATCTGTCTGGGTGAGCTGGGAACTTGAACCCAACCCTGTCGCCCTTGTGCTGTGCCCAGGAGGGAATAAGGCCCCTGTCCTGTGGTGCTGGTGATGGAGATGCTCCTTGGGGAAGCAGCAGTGATGGGGAGAGGGTGGTGGACCTCTCCCCAGCCTCCCTCCTCTTAAAATCGGTGTCTGCAAAGGCCTGCGATGAGCAGTGACCATCTGGAGGAGAGGGACAGGCGGCTCCCAGCACCCTGTCCCTCTCTGCCCAGCAGTGGCCAGCCCAGAGCTCCCCACTGGGTTTCCCAGTAACACTGGGACAGGGACTGTGTTTTGGGGTGCGGGTCCAGCCTTAGGGTCCCTCAATGCAGCTGGCCGTGGGAGCCACGTTCCCTGCCACCTCCTGCCAGCGCTTTCTGAGGCTGAACTAATGAAACATCTGACTTTGATGTTTTAATTAGTTGCTTTTGGCTTTAATGCAGAGGGATAATAGAGTTTCCATGGACTTATAAAACCTGCCCCTCTATTTGTTCATTAGAAAAAGGAAAGGGGGGAAAAAAAAAAAGAAAAAGCAGCAAGCTAACCCTGGATAGAGAAAGGAAGAAAGCAAATGCTTGAGACGTGCAGAGCGTATGACAACCCACTGGTGTGTCACCCACCTGGATGGTGACTTTTAAAGCACTAATTAAGCAGCTTAGGTCCTCGGAGAGCTCTCTGTGAGTAACAGATGAGTTTGGTGTCCTCCTGCATTTGTGAGCTTCTGGGAGGGGTCTCGGATTTAAACATGGGAAGCTGATGCACAGCGACATGGCCCTGGAGGGCGAGGAATTGGGGACGTGGGAATCCTGGCTGGGAGCATCCCTCTGCCCGCACGGCCTCGGCGGCAAAGCAAGGGGCTGGCCCCTCTCTTGCAAGCGTGGACCGGCCAGCGCTGCCCTGGCAGATGGAGGGGGACGTGGGGACGCTGGTGTGAGCGTGAGGTGGGATGCCGAGTGCTCCTGGGGTGGCTGCCTGGGATGTCTGTGCCTCTGCATCGCAGCATCCAGTCCTAAACTCCATAAGGACCAGGAGGAGCCAGGCTGGGGAGGGGGCACTGTGCAGCTGGGGCACTGGCCCTGCGTATGGTCCTCTGCCAAAATCCTGCGGCTAATTCGCTTCAGAGCGAGGGAAGGGGCATGGGAAGGATCATCCCGTTGGGCAGTGCCAAGGGGCGGCTCAAGAGGGCTCCTCATCTCGGCAAGCCCTTCCTTCCCCGCAGCACGAGGGGCTGTGCTGAGCCCATGGGGACACACCGGTCCCCTAATGCATTGCGGGCACCCAAGCGGGGACACGGCGGGTCTCCAACGCGAGGATTCCTCGCCAGGGCGGCAGAAGCCAAGTTGAAGGTTTGGCCAGTTGTCCATGTTTTATGCTGACGGGGAAACTTTTTGCTTCTACGCTTCCATGGCAGGGATGAGTCGGCAGCTGGGCTGAGCCCAGGCACCAAGAGCCAAAGGAGCCGAGCGCTGCTGCAGCCACCGGGGTGCCGGGGGCAAGTCTCCATTCCCCCCCCCCCTTTTTTTTTTTTTTTTATGCAGTATCCATGTATTTTTCCCCCTGCTAAAGCAGCCAGGGTCTGTGCGGAGCAGCGAGCTGCTGGTGTGCCTGGGCAGAGTGCGGCGCGTAGGAGTCCCTACCCGGAAGAGTTTGTCCGGCGGGGACGGGGAGGGAGGAATCCGATCCCTCCTTTTCCCAGGCTGGGATCCCAGCGCGCTTCGCTTCCCGTGGCCCCGGCCAGCTCCCGAGCCCCCTGCGTGGGTCTGGCCTCCTGCTCCGTCCCGGCTGGCAGGGGAAGGCTCTGCACCGCTGATTCTGCGACTCCTCCACTGCTGTGGCTGCTGGCATCTCCTCTTTGTCTCAGGCACAGAAAGGTCAGCCCTGCCTAACTCGCTGCGGTCCGTTAAGGAGCTGTAAATAAGCTGGATCTGTCTGCCGCGGCAGTCGCCGGCTCCTGGGCTGATCCCAGCATCCTCCTCCTCCTCCCTGTGCAGAGGAAGGATTCGTGCCAGGGGAGGGATTGGGCTGGCCAGTGATGCCAGCCGCGGGCCGAATCCAGCGCTGCAGAGCCTGGGGGGCGCGGGGCTGGGCCGGGGGCGGAGGGCCTCTGCTCCCGCCGGGGGGGCTGGGGGTGACGCCAGGCCGGAGGGGACCGCAGGGGACCAGGGGGGAGCCGAGCCCTGCGTGGCGGTCGCAGGGCCTGCCGGGGACTTGACGTGACCTTTGCTCTTTGAGCATTGGATCCAGTGATCAGATTTTCAGGTCCGGGCTCAGATTTCGGGCAGAAGGTGTCTGATTTTCAACCCGGTTTCCCAAGATGCTAATTAAGGCCCTTGCTGCAGAAGCTGGAGCTTTACTGTCCCTTCTCCACCCCTCGCTTGCCCGGGAGGTGCAGATGGCCCCGGCCAGCCCCGTGGCGTGCCCTTGGCTTTTCTTTTCTTGCCTTTTGTTCCTGCTTGGAAATGCTGATGCTTTGTCTCTCTGCCTCGGCTCTCCCAGGGGCTTAGGGGCACGGCATCGCTGCACTCCAGCTTGGCGTCTCTCTTCCCACCTTCTCACCAGCTACTTGAAAGTAACCCCAGGTTGCTCGAGCACTTGGCTGCTCCAGGCAGAGCTCAGGCTGCACGGATGCTGTTTCCCGGGTGGTGGGGAAAAAGCCGCTCTCTTGCTCGTGCCATCTCGGGGGCGGTCGCTGCTGCAGGCAGCCAGGGGACACGGGGACAAGTGAGAAGATGGTTTGGTCCTCGAGGATCTTCCCCCGTTATCCCCTTTCTGCAGGGGCTGAAGTCCCCACCTTATCGTTGCTCTGCAGGCTGAGCCGGGCGGAGGGATGGGGTGGGAGGGCGGCTCCAGGCGTGATCTGCTGGCCGTGAAATTCAGGGCAGGGCGTCTCTTTTGCTGCGGGAGGCTCCCGGATCAGCATGGCACCCGTACAGCCTGCCTGCCGGTCCCGTGTGCCGGGAGAGCCGCCCCAGCGCCAGCTGTGGACAAAACCGTGCCGTGACATATCGCTGCGGCTGGCAGGCGGCAACGCGCGGTGCTGAGCTTCCCCGGGGTTCCCAGCCCAGCGCCGCCCGCTCCAGAGGGGCTTTCTGTGGGTGCTGGGCTCTCCCGTGGGCACGTGGTTGTGCCGGGGGCACGGATCCGGAGTGGCCTCTGTGATGGAGACAGCCTGGGGGTGACCCAGGCTGGGAGGGAGCTCACGCTCCAGCGTGAACCTGAGTTAAATATTATTCCTGCTTCTGGAGCAGGGAGGCTTTGGCAAGGAGGGGGAGGTTGGTGCAAGGAGGGGGGTGGCAGGGAAACGAGGGCAGGCTGGATTTGTGGCTTGGCGATGCTGGCAGTCGGTAAAGCCAGGCTGGCGATGGAGCTGCCGGTGGGATGGGCTGCCAGGCTCAAATTGTACCTCGCGAGGGTCGCGTCGCTTGTGACAGCCCCGCTGCTGCCGAAGGGGAGGAAAGCTGGAAAAACAATGACCTGCTTCTACGCGTTCCTCGGCGCAGGGGATTTATCCCGTGCGCGGGCAGAGAGGCCCGACTGTGTTTGCCTGGGGATGCTGGGGGAAGCGGGGCTGAATCAGCTGCAGGGAGCCGGGACCAGAAACTTGGCTTGGTTGCAAAGAAGCTGAAAGGGCGGCCGATGGTTCCTGGGTGTCCTGGTGCAGACGTGGCTCTGAGTCACCGCATCCTGCTTGGGAAAGTGCGGAGACCCGAAACTTTCATTGGAGTGGCTGTGCAGGGTGCTGGTGGCCCCGGGGATGCATCCCCAGTGGGTTCTGTTGTGCCCACCTCGTTCCCCCGTGGGAGCAGGGCTGTGCTCATCGCCCGGGGACACGTCTGTGGTGCCGGGGGGACCCTTCCCATCGCCAGAAATTCCCGTGTCCCGGCTTGAGCTACAAAAGTGTGAAGCTCCGCAGCCTGCATTTTCCAGTGTGACTAGTGCCGGCTATTTTTAGTTGTCCAAATTAAGCTTGCCTAAATGATGTCTTTTGAGGTTTATTTGAGGGAGGAGGCCTGAAGTGGTGTTATTTCCCAAATGACGAATTGCTCTTCAATCTGACCCCAAATGGGCTGTCTAAAAACGAAGGGAAGGACCGAAACAGCTGAGTGTGTTTGGGCAGCGTTTCCTCCCTGGAGAGCTCCAGGGCACCTGGGGGTGTTTCCCGAGCAGGAGATCTCCTGGGGGAAGGGGAAAGCAAGCAGCCAAGACCTGCTCACCTCCCTGGGGTGGGGGGGGAAAACCATCAGCATAACTTCATCCCGCTACCTTCTTCGGCATCCCTGGGGACCCACTGCACCCCTGGGAGCTGGCGTTGCGAACACCTCTCTGCTCTGCCGAGTATTAAATCCGCGGGCTGCTCTTCCCGGGGCAGCTTGTATTACCCGGCGTGTGCTGGGTGCCAAACGCAGGCGATTGCCGCTCCTGGAGGAGACGGCGGCTTTGCCTGCTGGGGGAGGAGGCTGGAGCCATGGGTTAGGGTGCTGAGATGTTGCTCTATAGGTGCCTGGTTTGGGGGAGACTCATCCGGGGGTGATGGAGAGGTGGCTGCGCTGGTACCCGGCTCATGCTCAAGGGCTGGTGCCCTGGGTGCAGCTGTGGGCCAGGCTCTGGTGAGCCAAAAAACCGTCCCGCAACGTGCTCTGGCTCCGCGTCCGCTGCTAAATTCTGTTGTGCTAACTCCTGACCCGCTGCCTTTCATCTCTTTCTGTTGGTTGCTTCCCTTCTCGGCATTGTTTTCCCACTCTTTTCCATCTCTCCCCATCCGTGCCTGCCATCTGTGGTCACGCTCCTCTTGTGTGCGCCTGGTCTCACCTTGCTGGGCACCAGCTCCAGCATCCAGCACCGCCCGTACCCGGGGCTCGGTGCAGGAATGGCCCTTCTTCCTTCTCTTTTCCTTCCCTCCCCTGCAGCATCTGGGTGTTCCTCTGCAGGGCAGCAGCCGGGGGATCCTCTGGCTCCTGCAGTTGAACGTGAAATGCATCAAATCCTTGCAAGATGTTGCAGATCGTGCTGCAGCAGCACAGGGGGGACTTGTGCTGCATGCAGGTGTCCTCTGCTCTCTGCGGGCAGACGCAGCCTGGAGCGAGGAGGCTGGAGGTGTTTCCTGCCCTGCCTGGCACTTCCATTCAGGGGACTGTCCCCTTTCCCTTTGGAAAGGACAATGAGGGATCCTCCCTTCCTCCTCCCGCTCCTCCGGACGCAGCTGCCTGCAGAGACTGGCCTTGCTGTTTTTCAGCCCCTGAGACCTTGCTGTGCTCCATCCCTGCTCCAGGTGATGGGTTTGGGCAGAGCATCGCCAAGAAGGGACCCAGAAAAGTAGGCAGGGAGGGGAGGGGCTTCCCCAAATCTCAGCCTCCTCGCCCCAGGACCCTCTCTGACTGCCTCCCCTTGAGGGACTGCATGGGAGCAGGGTGTTCCCTGGGGCAGAACGAGCCCAGGTGGTGCTGGGGGACCCCAAATGGTGCTGGGGGGACCCTGAACCAAGCAGGCTTCCCTGGCAGTGAGACGTGCTTTTTGCATTTCCGCTGTCCTTGCTGTGCAGAGAGGAAAACTGCCCACCCTGACCCTGCCTGGGGTCAGAGGATGGTGCAAAAGATTGATGGCGAGGATGGTGAAGGACCCCACTAGTGCGGGGGGGCCGGAGCCTTGGAGTGGAGGGGATTACAGCATGCCAAGTGATCCCTGGTGGGATGCCCAGGCAGGAGGAGGAGGAGGGGAAATCCTGTCCATGCAACACCCCGGGCACTAGGTGGGTTTTGCATTTTCCCAGCTGCATGGCGAGCAGGCAGCGTGTCCCCCAAGCATGTGCCAGCACGTCTGCCTCCCGTACCCCAGAACCAGCCCAGCACTGGGCTCTGGTGTCACTGGGGAGCTGCTGGGAGCCGGGTGGCGATGCCAGCCGCTCGCTTTTATTCCCCATGGATAGCCTTGCTCCGTCTGCCTGCCTGCCTGCTGCGCTGCTTACTGCCAACGAAACGCCCCTCACGCCCGGTTTGCGGCAGTAATCTCTGCCCTATCGCTGCTAAAGCTGCTATTATCCCCAGATTAGCGCTGGTGCTTAGATACCCACCTGTATAAATGCCAGTGATAGGCAGGGACTGTTCTAAAGCCTCCCACAGCTCCTGCGCCTCCAGGTCCGGCCAGCACAAAGTGGCCGGTGTCCGGCAGTCACCTCGGGTGACCCCGGGGCCGCGCGGGCTCGGCTGTGCCATCCGGGGCTGGCTTGTTCCTCCTGCTTGGAGGCTGGGCAGAGGCTTCAGGGTTGGCTCTGCACTAGCGGGGGGGCATTGCTTGCTGGGGTGGGGGTGCTGGGCGGTGTGAGCCCCCCCACACCCCATGCAGCAGGGTGTCCTTGTCCCCATTGCACCTTGTCCTGGATCTGCAGCGAGTGTCTCTGCTTGAAGTAGAGCTTAACCTAAGCCTGGGACTCTCTGCATCGTTGCAGGTTCAACAGCAGGGGTTTTTTGGCAGGGGGAAACCTGCAGGGTGCCCTTCCCCAGCACCGTCAGGTGTGATTTATGGGCACAAAGGATGCGTGCAGTGGCAAAGCCTGGGGTGCGGGTCAGCGCCGGAGGGACTGGAAGGCACCATCCCACCTGGAGGGATGCAGGAGGTGGGAGCCTCGCCAGCGCCTTCACGCTGGCACTTGAGGAAAGGGATATCCCAGTTTCTCTGGGTTACTGGTGCAGCTGGAAGCCTCTGGGGCGTTGCCTGAAGCGCAGGGGGAGGGAGCGCGTGGGGTTTGAGATGCTGCATAAACAGGATGGCAGGTCAGGACGGTGCTGGGCGCCCCGGGGCGCAAGGGTGTGTGCGTGCGTGCATGGGGAGCGTGGAGGTGGGGACAGGCGCTGGGAATGGTGGTGCCGGGAATGGCGGTGCTCAGCACACCGGGGCTCCACCACCGGATCGGGGTGGCAGTGGCATAGCAGCAGGTCCCAGTTTTGGGGTGCAGGGGGAACGGTCCCCAGCCGCTGTTGAGAGTGGAGGATGCAGCGCCCGTGAGGATGTCGGTGATGGTGCTGCCGCTGGCACTGAGCGATGCAGCAAACCCTGCGGCCGGGGGGGTAACTCAGCCTCTCCGCCAGAGTTCAGCCTAGGTAGGGCGACTTTTAAATATATCGGCACTTAATTAAAGCACGTTAACAGTTTTAAAATGCATTGACACCTCATGTAGGCCGAGGACCTAATAACGCTGGGAATGTGTTAGCTGGCTGTGGATTACCTTGGGGCTGTGGCTGGCGCTTGCTGGAAGTGCAGCTCTAACAAAGAGGCTTTGAAGAGCGGATCAGGTGCGTATTTTCCCAGTCCGGCCCAGTATGCCTCCCCCTGCCACCCCTCCTGCCCTGGCTGAGCTGGGGGTGCTGGGGCAGGGGGTGCCCCCAAAGCATCGGGGTGGGGGGGTGGAGAGCTGCTGTGTCTAAGCGGGGTGAGGACTGGGTGCTGCGTGGGTCACCCCTTGCGTGGGGTGGGTGCCCGGGATGGGTGCCCCCTCGCCTGCAGCCTCTCCCCACCCGCCCTGGAATCTGGCCCCCGCGTGCCCTGGCATTTCATATCCCCCAGCCCTGTTCCTGCCTGCGCCGCTTTACGTTAATATTTATTTTTTTCAAGCAGATCCCTGCTATTTACTTAAATAACTGGTTCTCCAGCCGCAGGACGCGTGGGGCGGTGGGGAACGGGGCGCAGGGGGCCGCCCAGCAACTGGCTCGGATTAGCTTTTCCTTCCCCTGCCCCTCCCCGTGCTCTCTTGGCCCATCTGGCTCCCTCCTCTTATTTATTGGTACATATTTTCCAGGCTCTGATTTGCCTCTTCTGCAAAGCTGCCGCGCTGCCCAGATTTGATCTCCCGATGATATCACGGGCTTTGCTCTGCAAGGGTCTAATTTGGTGCCCGGGATGCAGGCTTTCTTCCCTCGTATAAATATTGCCTTTCGGTCTTCTGTGTCTCTCCCGCTCTCCCTCCCTCCCTTTAATTAGACTTCTTACTGCATGGAACAGTTTGCAGTTATATATGGAAAACAGCCTACACTTTCCCAGGAGCGGGGCATGTCGGGAAGGGAAACGGCGAGCAGCCGGCGCGCTCTCCCTGGGAGCGCGTGTGTTTTTCCTATCGCAGACACACTTTTGCCGGCTTTATTTTTTAACCCTTTGGGGCGGGGAGGGGGCTCGTGGTCCCCCCTGGTCGCTTACTCTTCCCCCTTTGCCTGGAAAATCCCCTCTCTGCTTGGACTTTTAAATGGAAAAATATGGATTTGGCACTGGTGTGGTCCGGCATGAGGGATACCTGCTAGCTGGGATCGGAGAAGTTACCTGGTGCCTGGCACGCTGTCCGTCTGGGATGTGATCTGGAGCGGGACTGCACGGGAGCCCTTGGAGCTGAGACCGTCGAGGGCTGTGGATGCTGGACCCCCGGATCCAGGGCCACCCATCCCGCGTGGCGAGGGCAGCAGGAGGGGCGTTTCTGTCCCCAGCCCTTTGCCTTGTCCCCAGGGCTGCTGCCAGCCTCGGGGGGGGGATCTGAGGGTCGGGTCATCCCTCCCGCTGTCCGGCGGCTGCTGCCGGGCAGCTGGGGGGTCTAAGGGGGACTCCCTGCTCACCGGGAAGGCCGTGCAACCCAGCAAGCCACTGGCATTCCCCGTGGTGTCAAACAAGCTCTGATTTCCCTGCCTCAGTTTCCCTTGCTGTGAACAAGAGGGGTATTTTTTTTATTTTTTATTATTTATTACTGCTATTTTGGTTTTTGCACGGGCTTTTTCTCTTCACCGAGCGAGGCAGGAGGAAGCAGCTCATCACCAGCAGCGAAGGTTAGTGCTGTGCTCGCCCAGATGCCTCCCTGGATCGTGTCAAACAAGCTCTGATTTCCCTGCCTCAGTTTCCCTTGCTGTGAACAAGAGGGGTATTTTTTTTATTTTTTATTATTTATTACTGCTATTTTGGTTTTTGCACGGGCTTTTTCTCTTCACCGAGCGAGGCAGGAGGAAGCAGCTCATCACCAGCAGCGAAGGTTAGTGCTGTGCTCGCCCAGATGCCTCCCTGGATCTTGGGGTGCCCTGTGGCACCCTGAGACCCAAGGGCTCAACCTCTCCTCCCAGCTTCCAGAAGCTGCAGATGCTTCTCCCAGCCGCTGTTAGGAGGAAGTGACGGGACCTATTTTAAGCCCCCCGGGGATGTTCAGGGTAGGAATCCCCTGTCCCTGTGTAATACTGCTAAAAATATCATGGCTGTACCCATGTGTCCTGGCCGATGGCTCTCTCGTTCTTTGGGTGGTGTTTTGCTTGCGAGACTCCCTCGTGCTCTGTAGGTTGGTTCTTGCCTGCTGGTTTTTACTTTATTTTAAGCTAAGCTGTTCCTTCGCATCCTGAATTGGATGTAGAAAGGTGGGACACCGGACTGCCGGGATCCCCTCCCTGCTCAGGGGCTGGGAGTGGGCTGGTGCTGTGCTCAGGGCTGGTGTTGCCTCAGTTTCCTCATCTGTGTAAGGTGGAGGGATGTGCGGGGAGCCAAGTCCTGCACCCGCTGGAGAGCACCTGCATCTGGTGCTGATGGGCTGCCCCATCCCATGGGCATCCACGGGGTGCCGGAGCAGTGGGGATGGCTGAATGCACTGGGGCTGGGCTGAGCCGTCCAGAGCATCCCTGCCTCTCCCCTTGCCCTGGGCTGTGGGTGAGCTGGGTCAGGCTCAGCTCTGCCTGAGCTCCTGCCAAAGTGCCAGCATCCTCTGGCTGTGCCTCTGCCCCGGGAACAGCACCAGGTCTTTGGAGCAGAGAGCACCCGTCCATCGGGGCAGGGCTGTTGGCACCCCCCATCCTGCTTTCTGCACAAGTCCTTGGTTTTAACCCTGTCCTTGTGGCCCGTGCCGCCTCCTCGAGCCGCCTGGCCAGTGAGGATGGCTTCTCCCAGCCCTGCTCTGTGCACCAGCACTTCTGCTCCACAGGGACGGGCTGGGAGAGCCCCAGCACCCATGCACCACGCAGGAGCTGGGTGAAGCTGTGTGGGGATGGAACATCTGCCTGGGGATGGGACCCCTGGCTGCCCACCCGTCCCAATGGGGTCATCTGCTATCACCTCCCTTCTGCAGCGGGGCACCAAGGCTGGCGGGAGTCCAGGTCTGCCGTGAACCGTCAGGATCCTGGTCCGTCCGAGCGCAGGGCTGGGATGTGACCATTGCTCGATGTCCGTCCCAGACGGGACAGTGGTGCTGCAAGAGGAATTTGAGAGATGAAGCCACCACAGAGACCCAGCCCTCGTTTGCTGCCTTATTTCTGTCACTGAGTCCTGCTCCCCTGTTTCAAGTCAGCTGAATCCCAAACTTTTCCCTGTGTTGCTTTGGACTGGCTTGTTGCTGTAGGCTGTAAAATGGCACTAAGGCAAGCCCTTAGTGGGCTTAGGCAGGACCAGGTCTGCAGTGGGGCTGAAGTCCTGGAGGAGAGGTTGACCCCTGCAAGTGGAGAGGCTGTGGGGTGCAGGGGGGGCAGCCTGGGGGGAGCTGCCTGCCCTGGATCCCTCCCCACTGGGGCATTGCAAAACAGATTCAACTGGAGCGAAGAGTTGCCCAATACGTGCCAGCTGATGCCGTATTGCCCGATGGTCGGTGCCCGCCATGCTCCGTGAGGAACCTGTTTCCCGGTGCTGAGTGGGAGGGGGAAGAGATGGACGAAGCCTTGTGCCGGGGTTCGGTGCAGCCCCCGGCCCGGCAGCACCGGCTGCCCTGGGGCTCTGCACCAGCTCACCCGGCAGCGAGCGGCTGCCTCAGCGAGGTGCCCAGTGTTGGTGGAGGGGATGCTGTGCCCCTCCGAAGGCCGGGGGCTCGAGGGCTGCAGGTATTTGCTGGTGCAGAAGAGGCTGGGGTTTGCTTTCTGCATTCCTCCACCGGCTGTGCTACCTTGTAAAGCACAAAAGAATAATGAGAGGAGCTGGGGTGATTTAGTGCAGGCGCCGGGAGAGAAATACCAAGGCCTTAGATGGAAACATTCCCCTTGACAGCTCGCGTGGAGACTCCCTCCTTTTGCTTTTTTTCCACCCGCCCTGAAATTCCTGGGCTGCTGGGTGCGGGGAAGCCCAGGGGCTCGAGCAGATTCCTGACCCCCCGGCGCAGAGGCTCTGGTGGCTGTGCCGGTGGCTTTTGCACGTGGATGCGTTGTGCCAGGGCAAGGGCAGATGGAGCCAGGGGCTGCCCCGGCCCCGGCAGCTGGCTCAGGGCAGCAGGTTTTGGGGAGCCACGTCATGGGTCGCTGCATCCGTGCTTGTTCCACACCTCCGCAGCGCACCCGGTGCTCTCCAGCCTCTTCCCTCCCTTTCGCAAGAGCTAATTGCTGCCTTGGGCATGCAAAAAAAACCCAACAGTTTTCCTACCTTCATTAACAGGAGGCAAAATACTGGCAAAAATGGAGCCACGGCAGCTGTAATTAGTGGGCTGATGGCAGCTGCTCACGTTCCCCGCGGAGTGGCTTGCAAAGGGAGATGCACTTTTGGAGAAGGTTGCCTTTCACTTGTGCTTTCCTTGTAACCCTGGGGTGTGTCTGGGAGCTGCAGCCTCTCCTTTTGGTCACCACAGCCCGGTGGGAGGCAGAAGAGGAGGAGGATGGTGCGATGGTGGGACGCTGCTCAGGGTGGGATGATGCTCTGATTTCTTCCCCATCCCTGGTGCCTTCGGCACCGGTGTTTGTGCATTGTGCACCTTGCGTGGGGACGAGCATGCAAACCCGGTGGGGGTGGTGACAGCTTGTTTGGGGACGTGAGCCCTGACTTGTGCCCCTGCACGTGGCAGCCCTCGGCGTGCGTGCCGGCGGTCGCTGTGCGCACGGAGCACGCCGTGCCGTGCGCTAGCTGTGCTCTTGGCACCAAAGCAAGCGCTCGCTCCGCTCCTGTCAGCGGGGAAGCATGTGCCTCGGCGGAGGTGTGTGGGAGAAATACTACGGGGCTCTGCCGCCCGTGGGCTGGTGCAATTCATGCTCCGGCGGCAGGGGAGGGCGGGGA
>NW_009259598.1:2011472-2014995 GCF_000687185.1 Egretta garzetta
GGGGGGGGCGCTGCTGATGTGTTAGTGTAGAAGAAGCCCTGGGCTCCTCCTGACCCCACAGCAAATTTTCACCGGAGTTGGTGCTTGGGAGAACGCTGGTTTCTGGGCTGTGGCGTCAGCCCTGCGCTCTGGACTACGTCACTTCTGTGCCGTGACTAGGTTTCCCCTGGCACGGTGTTGCTGCCGCCAAGCTCTGCTGGGGCTGTGTGAGGCCCCCAGCACTTCCTGGGTGCTTTCCTGGCTCCTCTTCCAGTTGCAGTGCCCTGGGGGGGCACATTTAGTCCCCCCACTCTTGCAAGATGAAGGCTGGGAGCTTCTTCCCCCGCTGCATTGCAAGAGAAATGGGAGGGTCTTGCAGTCACCGGGGTCTCCCCCATCTGAGGATTTTGGCTCTTGCGTTTACCCATCCCCATGTGCAGCACCCTGGGGTGCGGCAGCTGTGGGCTGGGTGTCGCTGGGGGTTTCCTGCTGGCTGGCGCTGGGGTGGCCCCACTGGGGAGGGAAATGCCACCGTCCCCACCCCGGGGTGCCGTGCAGCAGAGTCTGCGAAGGAAGCGGATGCTGCGGTGGGAGGAGGCGCCGGGGAGGAGATCACAACCAGTGGGCAATGCAGGTGCCTGCCCAGGGGAGCCCTGGCAGGGACAACGTCTGCTCTCAGCACCCAGGGCCCGGAGCAAAGAGAGGTGCACGCCAGCATTATTGGGGGAAGAGGGGCAGATCCTGCTCCCTCGCTGCATGGGTGCTGGCGCAGGGCGCTGTGAGTGGAGCATGTGCCTGGAGAAGTCTGTCCGGGGCGTTTCAGGCTGGCCTTGTTCCCCCTCGCCTCTTCCACCCTCCCCTGCTTGGGGCATGGCCCCTCTCCGTGGCATCAGGGTGGAGGGGGCAGGTTCCCACGCCGTGGTCTTTGCTGCGATCCTGCACCTCCTCCCTGCCTGGCTGCGAGCAAGCGCTGGGGGAAGCGCTGGGTCCCTGGGGTGACAATCGTCCCCAGGATGCCCCAAGGGGCTGCGGGCTGCACCCCTGCCCCTCGGGAACCAGCCCTGGCCCTCCGGAGCGTGTGGTTTGCTGCCATAAGTCATCGTCTCAGCTCTTTCCACCCACCTCTCCCCCGAGGAGGTGATGATGCCCGGTAGCTCACCGGGTGTCCTCTCTGGGTGTCCTCCCTGGGGTGCCCCAGCCGCCTGGCACGGGAAGGGTTAAGCATGCGGCCAGCAAGCGGGAAGCCTTGCCATGGGTGTTGCTGGGAAGGAGCAATCATTCCGGCTGCCATCTGCACATTTCCATTCGGTGAGTGTGCAGGGGAGGGGCCCGATCCTGGCCTCTTCATGGGGAGAGGTGGGGGCTCCGCTGCAGCGCAGGGTGGGAGGGGGAGCTGAGCGGGGGGGGGCTCTGTTGCTGCTCAAAATCCACCAAGCGTCAGTGTCGTCGTGGCCTGGGGACCGCTTCTTGCTCTGTGTCACCCTGGGCATGTCACTTCATCTTGGTCGTGCCTCCATCATGGGAGACGGACCCAGTTCAGCCCCAGCAGCACCGCGGTGGGGGTCACTCACGACCCCCCAGTGCCTGCTGAGAGCAGCGTCTGCCCAAGGCTCTCGTCTCTGTTGAAACCAGGCAGAGTGTGTTTTATGATGGTCCCGGTACAGACACCCCAGTCCAGGGAGCCCCACACGCTCCCTGGCACGCTCACTCCTTCCTCGCTGCAAGGGGCTGTGGCAGCTGCCCGGCGGGGCCCCTTCCCCTCCCCAAACACTCTCCACCAGCAGCAGTGCTTAACGCATCTCTCCCAGTGATTTTCTTGGCAGATGCAGCCTCTCCGGTGGCTTTTAAGCTCCCTCTCCCATTAGAGCATCGCTTCCACGTGGGACCGTGGCTCCCAGCAGCCAGCGGCGGGTGCTGAGCGATGGTGGGGTCTGTGCGGTGGGACGGAGAGCCAGGAGAGCTGCATGGTCTCTCCCAGGATGCTTCCCAGTGAGCAGGTGATGAAAGGTCCTTCAGGCTCATTTTTTTTGGCTTTAATTTGGCTACTTTGGCTTTTGGAGCCCGTGTGCCCATCTGGAGAGTCGGTCTGTCCGTGTAGCTGTGCTCCGGGTCTCAGCACATCCACTGGGGATAGAGCGCAGCTTTGGAAATTAATTCCAAAGAGGAGCAAGCTTATACCCAGGCCACAAAGGGTAATTTGGGGGGGTTGGTGGTTTAGTTTGGTTTTTTTTTCTCTCCCTACTTGGCAACATAAACAGCATCCCTGACAGCTTTACATTGAGTTTGCCATGGCAACCTACAGCAGCCGAATGTTTCCAACACCCCATCCCCAAAGCAGGAGAGGAGATGAACCCCAGCGGGTGCTGCCCAAGGGGCAGGGTGGCCCCTGAGCACGGGGCAGCGTGTGGGGCTGGGCCGGGGGCAGCCTCTGGACCGATGCAGCCAGGCAGGTGTTTGGGGAAGGTGATAAACTTTGATCCAAATGGCCTGAGGTTTGCTCAGCGGGCCTGATCCTGCCTGGCCGAGCTGCCCTGGCAGGGTTTGTGGCTCTGGGCAGGGGAGGTGGCGGCTGCTGTTGCTCTTCCTCAGCACCGTGCTTTCTGCCCTGGATGGTGGGACATGTCCAGGCTGGAGCGAGGTGCAGGGGGAGCTGAGCTGGGCTGCAGATTTCCCATTCACAGGTTTTTAAAAAAAAAAAAAAAAAAAAATTAAAAAAACAACAAAACAACAAACCACTTTTAAGTTCCCTCAAAGAATCTATCTGGATTGATTGACTTGAAGCTGATGCAGGGAGAGGGGCATAGTCTCTCTCAAGTAGGCTTGTTACTTAGATTTCAGCTGTTTAAAAAAAAAAAAAAAAAAAATTAAATAGAACACCTGAGCTTGGTCAGGGCTTGCTCCATCTCTGGTCATCTGCTGGGGTGGTGCTTGCGTCTGCCTGCCAGACTCTGGTCTGAGGGTGCTGAGCTGAGCAGGGAGGATTTAAGGATGGGTGTCACGAGGATGGAGCCAGACTCTTCTCAGTGGTGCCCAGCGCCAGGACAAGGGGCAATGGGCACAAACTGAAGCACAAGAGGTTCCAGTTGAATGTGAGGAAGAACTTCTTGACTTGGAGGGTGCCCGAGCCCTGGCCCAGGCTGCCCAGGGGGGCTGTGGAGTCTCCTTCTCTGGAGATATTCAACCCCCGCCTGGACGCTGTCCTGTGCCCCCTGCTCTGGGTGAGCCTGCTTGGGCAGGGGGGTGGGACTGGGTGAGCTCCTGAGGGCCCTTCCAACCCCTGCCAGTCTGGGATTCTGTGATTTTGTGATTTGTGCTCTTGCCCGCTGGCCCAGCGATAGCTGCTCAGGCAGGAGCTGCAGGTTGCAGCGAGACCGCTGGTGGCTTGGCTGAAGGTGTCAAATGTGACATGTCCAGCTGATGGCTTTTTTTTTGTTTTCCTTCCCTGTCCCTCTCTGAGCAGCCCACTTTCCTCTCCCCCATGCTTAAAAGCCAGCGGGTCCCTTTCCTTGTGCCAGCTGCTGCTCCGCTGCCCGGGGGGGGCACA
>NW_009259598.1:2015110-2019399 GCF_000687185.1 Egretta garzetta
CCCTCGCCAGCCGCTCCCTCCTTCCCGGAGCATGCACGCTCCTTCCCCCAGCTCACACCCCGGCCCACGGATTGAGAGGGTCCGTGCCCTTAGTCACTGCCACCCCGAAGCCCCCCTCCTTGTCTGCAGCTACCCTTGTCCTGCTCGGGGATGCTATTTGGGAGGTGACGCCAACGGCTCAGGGGGTCCCGCGCGGGGCAGTCAGGGTCCTGCTCGCGCTCTCCCACCGGGGCTGTGTTTTCGTGCCCTTCATGCCAAGGGGACCCTCGGGGATTACTTCATCCTCCCCACTACCTGGGGGCTCTGGAAATGAATTATTAGAGTTAGGAGCAGCCTGCTGAATGCTGCTGGAGTCATTAGGAGCTCGTTAGAGCGTTAGCTGTTAGGGAAGCCTGAGCACCGCTCTCCGCTTGCCGAGGGTGGATCCTTCCCAGCCTGGCCAAGGAGTGCGGGATGGGGCAGAGACAGGCCAGGAATGGGGCTCTGACCCCAAACTGGGGCTGGAGGAAGATGCTCAAAGCAGACAGCAGGAGCCTTCCCCCGCCACGCTCCCTCCTATCTTCTTGACCGCCGGAGTGAGTCCCCGGGGCTGGCGCTGCTGGAGGGACGGAGCCTCGCTGCTGGGCACGGGCTGGTGATGATCAGTGCCCTGTGGGCTCCTTCAGGGGTAATTATGGACTAGGTCGTTACAGTATTAATTAACTGTCTTTCTCTTAACCTCTGAGCTCTCCTCGGAAGATGTTAGTTGCTATGAAAGAGGAAAAAATTAGTGTGTTGAGATGGGGGGAAATTATCTTTTTTTTTTTCCTCTTGATCAGCAGGAGTCTGCTTAATTGGCCCTGCTGCCTCCTTACCTCCTGCTGCCAGCAGCTTTCGTGCCTTTAAAGGACAGATAAGCGTGGCTCCACGAGGAGCCGTGGGGTGACCTGGCTGGGCATGGGCAAGGAGGCTGGGCATGGGCAAGGAGGCTGGGCAAGGCAAGGATGCTGGTGATCTCTGCTTTATGGGGCAGCAGCAACGCTCTGCCCCAAGGGTGCAAGTTTGGGTGCCCCAGGAGCCGCAGTGCTGGGGGGGGGGGGGGGGCACATCTCGGTGCTCCCCATCCCTTTGCTGCCTGCAGCTGGTGGACAGGACCCTCCTGTGGCGTCGCTGGTGTCCCTGAGGTTCTGTTGGTGCCTGCTGCCTCCTGATAACGCCAGCAGCCGCCCTGGGTGTTGCTGGCAGGGAGGGGAGCTGCTCGCAGGGGCCAGGCGCTGGGTCTGGGTGTGCAGGGAGGGGTTTGCTTTTTGGGGCTCTTGCTGGCCCAGGGGTTGCAAAGCTGGCGTGACCGGGGCTGGAGTGGGGGCTGTTTGCTGTGGGGTGGTGCTGGGATCGCCACGTGATGGTCTGGTGCCGTTCTGCTGGGTTTGGGAGGGCTGATGCATCCCCTGTGCTCCCGGGACACAGCGATGGGTGTTTTCCCTCCTTCCTCCCGTCCTCGTCTGGCCTCTTGCCGTGCTACCTCTGGAGCTCTGTCTCAGTGCTGATGCTGCCTTAGTGGCCCTTTCCCTTTTATTATTCATTTATATTGCTCTAGGAAAAGCTTCATTTTCCCTCCATAAAGAGCCTCCCTTGCAGACTCTTTGCCTCTGTAGTGCCGGAGAGGTGTCTGGGAGCATCGCTGCTGGCATCTGAGCTTGGGAGCAGAGCTGGAGGGTGCCTTGGGCAAGAGAAAGCCCTTTCCCCCTCTGGGCTTTGCTGCTCCGCCTGCTCCGTGTCCCCAGTGCCTGCCCTCTCCGCCTGGGATGCCAGCGGGGACTCCCAGGGAAGGGGGGAGCTGTGGGTGCTCGTGGTCCCTGCCTGGCCGCAGTGTTTAGGTCTCGCTGGTTGAAGCAGTTTTGGGGCTCACCTGCCCTTGCTGGGCAGGGCTGGGGTGTAACTTGTCTGGCAGCAGTTTGGGGCTGTGAGAGCCGAGGCTGAGAGCCCAATTGCTGCCGTCGAGGGGACGGCGCCAGAGCTTGCAAGCAGAGTACAGAGGGCTTCCCGAGGCACCGCTGGAGAGGGCATCGTTAATGCAAAAGCCTCTTCATTTTAGAGAGACGTGGGGGTTTTAGTAGCCTCCCTGGCTCCCGCTGAATCTCTCCACTGATTACAAGTCTGTTGGGTCCTGCGAGCCCCTCGCCATCGGTGGGGGCTGATGCGGCGGGATGCCTCCGCTTACCTGTTGGCAGCGCAGCGAGCCGGCGCTCCCGCCCCGGGACAGCAGCTTGCGGAGGAAGCAGCTGTTTTCCACTGCCGAGATGTATTTTTAAACTAAACTGAATGGGAGCTTTTTTTCTGGGCCGGGCAGCTGGGGGTTGAGTGAAGAACCACCTGGGCGCCCTTCCTGCCCAGCCCCATGTGCTGCCGGAGCTGCTGCCGCCGGTTTTTCCCGCGGCGTGGCTGAGCGCCTGTGAAACGCCCCACTCCATGCCGAGCCCGTCTGAGCTCCCTGCAAGGTCAACTTCTTCTCATCCAGGTTTTCTGCTCAAATCATGCCGGGTGAACAAGCCGGCACCTCCAACCCATGTTATTTCTGGCAGGTGCCCACCCTCGGGTGCCGTTGCTCCCACTCGCCCATCCCGTGGGGCGCGTGCATTTATTAGCAGACCTTCTAATGCCGGTATTTTTGTTTCCCATCCTTGTTTTTGCAGCTCCAGTTGCTGTGGTATCCAGGGAGCCCTCCTCCTTCTGCGGGAGATGCACGCTGGTCGTTGCTAAGGTCGCCTCCGCGGTAACATGCACATCCTGTTTACACCTTTATCCGGAGAAGTTGGGCTCGGATAGAGGCACCCGCTTCACCCGGGCAGCCCCCAGGGAAGGGGCCGCACCGAGCATCCCCCCACCGGACCCTCGAGGGAGGGCGTTGCAGGAGCTGCCAGCCGGCGTCGCTGCCGCTGCGCCGGCAAGATGACGAACAACATGGCCGACCACCACCCCGGGAACTCAGTTGCTGAAGGCAACCATGAGGGGGACTTTGGTTGCTCCATGGTGGAGCTCAGGAACCTCATGGAGCTGAGGAGCGCCGAGGCGGTCGCCCGGCTCAATGACTCCTACGGCGGCGTGCAGAATGTTTGCAAGAGGTTGAAGACGTCACCAGTTGAAGGTAAGCGGCCGTCCTGTGAGGAGGGACCACCCGCTCGGGTCCGGCTGGGGCCCCTGGGCCGGAGCACGCAAGGTTCACGCTGGAGGGTGGTGGCTCAAATAGTTGTCTTGTGGCTGAGCTTAAAGCGTGGTCCCGCTGTGCCGGGCACCCATCGCAAGCCCCATGGCTCCCTGCAGCTTAATAAAATGATCATTTAAGGTAGAGAAGGGGGGAAAAAGCAAAAGAGAAGCCTCTTCCCTGGGGTTTCCCCTGAGGCTTAGCCCCGTGTCCCCTGGGAGGATGGAGCGGAGGGGGGATGTGGGCAGGGGTGAGGAGCCGACGGGGCATAAGAGGGGTGTGTGGGGGGGCTCCTCTGCCCAGCCCAGCTGCTGCCCCGCAGGTCAGCGCCAGCCTTTCCCCTGTTTAATAATTAATTTACAGCGCTAACGGCAGGGCTGCGTGGGGTGCGGGTGAAGGAGAGTGTAAAGGTTGGAGCGTGCCAGGGAGGTGGCCAGGCTGCATGGAGCTCGATTGCAGGCACCTCAGCCAAGGGATGGGCAATGCATCCCCGAAACGGGTGGCTGCTGGGGATGGGGAGATGTGCGTGGGCTTCCCCCGGATCCACAGGGCGTCTTGAGAGGCTGTGGGAACATAAAACCTGCTTGGGTGCCTCTGAGCATCACAGGTTTGAGCGGTGGCAGTGATGCTTGCCTGCAGGGGCCAGGTCACTTTTGGGGAGGCTTTGGGGGAAGGATGTCACCTCTACTCCCCGTGGTCCGGGCTGGCCTTTCCAGGTGCCCGTATCAAGCGGTAGGTGCTGGGGCTCCCAGCGTGGGGTGGCTGTGGGTGTCTTTGCACGATGATGCACCCCTTCCTTGGCATTAAAAGGGGTACAGCGGGAGCGAGACCCCCTGCTTACAGCACCAAGGGTTTACCTGGGGCTGGGAACAGCACTGGCAGGATGCGGCCCCGCAGTGGCTGTGTGGGATGGGGGTCATGGCTGCGCCTCGGCTCTGAAAAGTTGCGGGTTATTATTAGTGCCGTAAACTGGGGATTAGCGTGTTTCCCAGCTGTGAGCGGGACCGGGAAGGGGAGACAATATCGGGATGTCATTAGAGAAGGGGGGGGAGTCCCGGTGGAAATACCAAGTCCAGGTCGCAAAACAATGCACTTGGCCCTGCCAGCC
>NW_009259598.1:2019465-2022582 GCF_000687185.1 Egretta garzetta
CTGCGCGTTGCTTCCAGGCGCCGGCTGGCATCGCTGCATCCCGTGCCCCCAGCGCATCCTTGCCTCACCCTCCTGCTCCGGAGGTGAGCTTTGCTGCCTGTCCCAAACCCTGTCCTGCTGAGCACAGAGAGCAAAGGAAAGTTATTTCCTACAAGTCGGGATTTTTAGGAAGAGCGAAAGCCCAAGGCAGCCTGGGGTGCTTTGGTCCGATCCCACCGGAGTGGGGCATTTGGCTCCTGCCATGCCAGGGCTGCCCCTCCACGGGCGCCAACCCAACAGCCCCATACATGGCATGACACTGCCACAGGGCCACAACGAGGGAAACCCCGGCAGGTCGGGAAGCTACAAGCCAGGAGCGCATCCCCTGCCTCAACACATCCACAGGCAAAGCCTGGGAAACGGGGAGTGGGGTCCTCGGGCGGCTGCTCGCGCCGGGGAGTGCAGCACAGGCAAGCTCAGGAGGTGTTTGCGGGTGGGATGGCCCAGCTGGGGTTTAGTGAAAGATATGCAACCAGGGGAATGCCTGCTATGTCTTGGCATGTGTGGTGCGGGGCTTTTTCCCTCTGGGAAGCCCTTTGCGGAGAGCTGGGGCTGACTCAGTCTTGACCTGAGCCCCCCTCTGCCTGCAAACCCCTCCCAAGCTGGTGCTGCCTGGCCAAAGCTTGGGAGCTTCACCGGACCCATGGGTGTGAGACAGGGCACCGCTGTGTGTGCGGGCACTGGCTGCATATCCCAGCTCCACATCGCAATAGGCAACCCCGTGCTCATTATCCATCTGCTCGTTATCCTGCCGGGATGGTGCACAGCTCCTGCCCCCGTGCAGGCAGGGAGCACGTGGCCCTGTGCTCTTGCTGGGTGTCACTGGGAGGAGGCTGCTGGCACACCAGAGCCTGCCCGGGTTGTCCCCCGGACCTCCTGCCCCGCTGTAAAATGCAGCAGCCTGTTGTGGGCTGTCCGGAGAGGTTTGATCCTATCTGGGTGTGCGTGGCCCCTGCCCCTTGGTGCTGCTGCTCCTCTCTCCCCGCTGCAGCGTTGCCTGTCCTCGGTCGAGCCTGGCACTGTGCCCTCCCGTGGGTGGCTTGTCCCCGTAGGGGGGGATCTCTCTGCACTAGTGTTTGTGCAGGGAGCGTCTGGTCAGCATCGGTGGGGGGGGCCGCTGGGACCTGCTCCTCTGGCTGTTGCTCTAAAAGGTTTTGGTGGAACCCAACCCCTTAGGGCTCCTTCTAAAGGGACTTGGTGATGGGGTGGCTTGGTGATGGGTGCTGGCTTTCCACCCCCTCCATCAGCCCCATCCCCGAGCTGGGTCGGGCAGGGTGGGAAGGGGACCGGGGTGGTGGCGGCGAAGCACAGGCAGCTTCCGTGAGTCACCCGTTAGAGTGTCTCCCTGCCCGGTCTCCCCTGGGTGACGAGTGTCAGCAAACACCGCCCTGACTCTCCCGCTGGCAGTAGCAGCTCCGGGTGCCAGGGCGAGGAACCTGCTCCGGGGGCTCCTTGCGTGAAGGCCTTGCTACCCAAAAGCAGCTTTCCCGGGAGGCAGCGCCTCCCCTCTCATCAGGGACCAGTGACTGCACAGGGGTTTTGTTCTCCTGCTGTCACTTGTGGCCTCCAGCCAAAATTTCCGATCCACTCCCCCGCTAATCAGTCCCCTCCTGGCCCTGCAGTGGCCCCTGCCAGGAGGGATTTTCTGGAAGCCTGGACCCACAGTGTGTGCCTGGAGTGCGTGCCCACGGCTTCTGCTCTTTGCAACCCTCCCTGTGTCAGCACAGATTAATTGAAAGCCCCCACTCCTCCCTAATTGCCCCTGGAGGGTGGGGGGCAGCTCTAGGGCCACATCCATGGCTGGGACACGGGCTTTGGAGGAGCCACATGTGCAACCTCCCCTGCCCCATGGCAGCATCCCGCATCCTCGTGCGGGAGCGTGTCTGTGCCCGCGGCGCACGCCGTGCCGCCCTGGCCCTGGCGCCGGTGTGAGTCAAGCCGTGGCGCTTAGCCATATTTTCCATCCATCCCGTTGGAGACATTGGGCAGGAAGCGTTCCCGCATGGGTTGGGCTCCGGGAGGCCGTCGGGGCCAGGAGATCCCGGGATCCTGCTGCCCCGTCACGGCTGGGTGTGCCTGGGCTGCTCTGCCAGCGCATCCCCACGCTGCAGCCGCGGGGCGTAGTCGCAGCAGAAAGGGGGATGTGGGGGGGACCAACGGGATTCATCCTGCTCCTTCCTCCATCTGGGATGCAGCCGAGCTGGTGGGGAGCTGACCCCTGAGTGGGAGGGAGCGCTCGGTCCCCAGGGGAGACCATCGCTGCCAGGCTGCTCCAGGCACCGGGGGGTGTCTGTGTCCAGGGGGGGTTACAGCCGCCTGCTGGGTGCTGCCGGGTGCATCTGGGAGCTGGCAGCAGCCCCATGGGCCATCTTAAGGTGGAGAGCCGGGGGGCTCAGCATGGGGCTGGGTTAAGGTCTTGCTGGGCAGGGGAGGCTGCTCTCACCTTGGACCCCATCAGCTTTTTAATGGCTTTAACGCCCCTTTCCTGGCTCCCACCTTCCTTTTGTCAGCAGCAGGAGCAGCCCTGTGTCTCCTCCACCACCCCCCCCCAGGAGCTGGCCTGGCCGGTAAACAAGCTGGCCAGTGCCAACTGGCATTAACTGGCACTCGGGCGCTTTGCAAGGCTGCAGCACCAGGGAGGGGCGGCCGGGCTGCCCCACCGGCTGGATGTCCCCTGCCCCGTGGGTGATGGGAGCAAAGCCCAGCCTTGCCTCCCCTCTGCCTGCACCTCGTGCCCCTCGTGCAGGCGTGGGGCTGCTCCTTACGGGGGTCCCACTGGTGCTGGTGGGGGGCAGCGGTGGGGTTTGCCCTCATCACCATCTTTCACCTCTCCAGGTCTGTCTGGGAACCCGACCGACCTGGAGAAGAGGCGGCAGGTCTTCGGCCAGAACTTCATTCCTCCCAAAAAGGCCAAGACGTTCCTGCAGTTAGTGTGGGAGGCACTCCAGGACGTCACGCTGATCATCTTGGAAATCGCAGCCATAATCTCCTTGGGCCTCTCCTTCTACCACCCTCCGGGTGGGGACAATGAATGTGAGTCCCTGGGGTCCCCATGGCATGGTGGGGTGCTCGGTGGAG
>NW_009259598.1:2023484-2025376 GCF_000687185.1 Egretta garzetta
GGTAATTCAGATCCCAGTGGCCGAGATCGTGGTGGGAGACATCGCGCAGATCAAGTACGGTGAGTGGAGGTGGTGGCAGCTGGGGTCTGGGTGTCCCAGATTATGCCACAGCCATAATCTCCCTGGGCCTGTCCTTCTACCACCCTCCGGGTGGGGACAATGAATGTGAGTCCCTGGGGTCCCCATGGCATGGTGGGGTGCTCGGTGGAGCGCCCACGTGTGGGGGCAGGCCTTTAGGACAGGTACTGTCTCTAGAAGGTCACCCTGTGGGTCCCTCCACCTCGGCAGCCTTGGCGCGGTTCCTCCTCTCTGCTTTGGCAGCCCTTTTGCCTTGAGGGGGAAGCGTGGCTCCTCCAGTTACCCCATTTTGCAGCATGCCATGGCCAGGAGCAATGGGAGGGGTGCTTCCCTGACCTTGCTGCTTGCTACCCTGGAGCTTGGCTGGCAGAGCTAAGCCAGGCTCTGCACGCAGCTTTGGGTTGCTTTAGCGACCTGCTGGTCTCAAAAACGCTTCATTTGCACAACCGTGTCCTTGCTGGTGGACATCTCCTTAGCAAGGAGGAACATAGAATCATAGAATCATTTAGGTTGGAAAAGACCTTTAAGATCATCAAGTCCAACCATTACCCTGACACTGCCAAGTCCACCACTAAACCATGTCCCTAAGCTCCACATCTACATGTCTTTTAAATACCTCCTTAGCCCAAGGGATACATCTCCTTGCTAAACTAGGTCCTGCTCCTTGTTTACCAGGGGGGATGCTCATCCCATGCAGCTCCCATTCGGAAGGAGATCGGTCTGACACTGTGTTCATTTTCACACTGGGCTTTCTCCTTCCTCAGTGGGTGGGTGATGGGATTGTGTAACAGTTTGGATGTATCGGGCAGATTTGGGAAGGATGCGGTGTTGATTCAGTAAAACCGGATGGGGGAAGCGCTGTCTGATTGAACAAATGTCCTCACAACGAACGCTTTTGTACACCAGTGAAGATTTTGGAGCTATAGGATATCATCTTATAATACCATCTGTCTTATGATACCCATCTGTTGCTTCTCCTCCCTCTAGATTTGGTCTGAGACTGAATTTTGAGTCCTTTTGGTGGCACACGAAGCTTCCTCCTGGGATGGGGCAGGCAGGGGTGAGCTGTGGCTGCTGGGCTGGGGCTGATCCCTCTCTCTGCTCCTCTCCTAGGTGATCTCTTGCCAGCAGATGGGATCTTGATCCAGGGCAATGACCTGAAAATAGATGAGAGCTCGCTGACCGGGGAGTCAGACCAAGTCAAGAAATCGCTGGATAAAGACCCCATGCTGCTGTCAGGTGCGGATCCTGGGCAGCTCTTGCGTGGTCGGTGCAGGGCCGGGCTGGGTTTGTGTCCCAAGTCCTGTGTCCCGCTGTCGGGGAGTAGATGGGAATGGCGTGCCAGTGTCCTGTCTGACCATGACCTTCCTGCTGTGCCAGGTACCCATGTGATGGAGGGCTCCGGCAGGATGGTGGTGACTGCCGTGGGTATCAACTCCCAGACGGGAATCATCTTCACTCTCTTGGGTGCGGGAGAAGGAGACGAGGAAAAGAAGGTGAAGAAAGGTAAGGAGATCCCTTGAAACTGCTTTTTCCCTCCTTTTGCCTTCCTCCCTTTCCTGGGAAGCATCCACTGGTGTGCAACAAGCTATGCCCACATCCGTGGGACGCGGTTGTGTGTTAGTGCCTGTGACCCTGGCAGGTACGGTGAGATCTCGAGGTGGCGGGGAGGGGGGGGAATCCCTCCCTGCTGCCCCTCTGCCCGCAGCGTGGGGATCATGCTGCCTGAGGAAAGCCCCCCGTGCACCCAGACCTCCGCTCGCCAGCTCTTTCGGACACGGCTCCAACTCTCTCTTCTCCAGCCAGCTGCAGCC
>NW_009259598.1:2025529-2037685 GCF_000687185.1 Egretta garzetta
CAGCTAGGTGGGCTGAGCTGCTCCTGATTGTGCTGGGACTCGAATGCTTTCCTGCCTCTGCTCTCACATCTTACTGCTTATTCCCCTGCTCTGTGCCAGCCGCAATACCAGCTTTAAAGCAAAATATCGGTGCAAGCCGGGCTTGGGAAGCTCCTGCTCTCCCCCTGTGTCCCCGCATCCCTGTTCAGCAGCTCTGGGCTCACTGGGAGCAGCCATGAGGTGCAAGGAGCTGGCAGGAGGGAGCTGCCGGCTGGCATCGCCGGCTGCACAGGCGTCCCTGTGCCGGGGAGCCCTTCCCGGGAGGCGATGCCATGCGGGGGGAGGCTTGCCGGGCCTCTCCTGGCAGCCGTTTTGGCTCTGGGCCGCGTGTGCGCTGGGTTTCTCCAGCTCTGCTCACCCAGGGCAGGCGTCTGGCTGGCATCGCTGGGGTTCGGCAGCTGTGGAGCTCTTGGGGCTTAGCTGCCAGCTTGGAGGTGGGAGTACGGGGTGAGACATGGGAACGGCGCTGCTGTTGGCACCGAGCAGGAGCTCGCCAGGTGCCCAGGCACTGTGCTCGGTGCTTTCCCAGCCTCAAAACTCTGTCTTCCAGCCCCAGAACAAACCCAGCTCTGTGCCCTGGGCCTTCCAGCCCTCGATTTGGGAGCAAAGTGGGGCAGGGAGGCTTCACCGGCTTATCCCCCACCGTGGTGCTGGGGGGTGACAGGAGGAAGGTTTATAAACCCCTTATCGCACAAGGCTGGCTTAGATTGCAGCAGCCCTGTGCTCCCCATGTTGGGGACACATCGGGGACCCCTGCGCGGGGACCTTGCCCACCGCAGACAGGGGGGGCAGAGCCCCCTGCTACAGGGATAGTGCTGCCCTCGGCGGGGGACGAGTCTGTGCCTCCTGGGCAGATCCGCTTGCGCCCAACGGCAGCAGGAGGCAGGGAGCACCCGTGCTCCATACGTGCTGTGTGGAGGTTGTGGCTCCTTCTCTCCGAGGGTCCCAGACACCACTGGCACCCTTTGAAGCACTGGCAGGGGTTGTAGCGGGTGCTTTGCAGGCGGGGAAGTCTGAAGCCTTGGGGATGGGGTGCCTGGGGGAGTCGGGGAGCTCCAGAGCCTCCCTGGTGCTGTGAGCTGTGGACCAAGGCACGCCTGGTGCCTGCAGGGTGCTGAGCCCTGCGCGTGGATGCTGCTGGAGCGGTGCGCGGCCCCTCGGAGCAGGGCCGACCCCAGGCTGTCCCGCCAGCTGGACATTGATACGTGGGTCCGTGTTGCTCAGCCCTCCACCCTTTTTCTCTTTGAACAGGTAAAAAAACCGGAGCCCCTGAAAATCGCAACAAAGGTAACCAGCCTCTCCATCCTTTGAACCAGCACCACACTAACTACCGAGCATTCCTCCTTCCTTCCTTCCTTCCTTCTTCTCATCAGTCTGTGCTCTTTGCTGCTCCGGCGGGACTCTCGCCTCGTTGTCCTGGGAGAGGGTGCAACAGTCCCGTGGCCAGCGGCCCCAGCGTGGCATCGCGGTGCTCTCTGGTAGCCCACCACGGGGCTGTGCCTAGCTGGGATGGGGCTAGCCAGCTTCGCCTATGGCCACCTTGCCCCTGCGTGGGGCAAGCCTTTGGGCAGGGAGGACAGGACTCTTCCAGAAGCCCAGACCATTGGCAGAACATCCCTTTCTCAGGGCAAATCTCATACATGTTGACGTGAGGTGTGGGTGTGAGCTGGTGGCTCTGAAGCCCTTGTGCACCCTGTCCCTCCACAGGGTTTGTGTTTGGGCATGGCTGGGGGAGAGACGTGGGTCCCTTCACCATTCCTGGGATGAAATGTCCCATGGGGCCTGGCCAACGCGACGGTTGCACCCTCTCCCCCCATGGCCTCGACTCCGTGAGCGTCTCCTCGCCAGTGTTTCTCACACTGTTCTTTGCAGGCTGTGGAGGAAGCCCATTTCTGCACCTCTCTCTCCACCTCTCTCTCTTTCTCTCTCCTCTCAGCAGTTTTGAGTTTCCCTCCTTCCCGTCAGACTGTGTCCGGGTGCTTGTTTTGTCCGTGTCGGGTCTGTTGTAACCGTGGAGGGGTCCGATGTGGAGCTGCCGTGAGCTCCGGGGGGCCTCGAGCCCTCGAACCCTCTTCCCTTCCTATCCCTCTCCAAAACTTCCAGCTGACCTGGGTCTCCCCGGTGCAGACCTTCAGCTGGATTTAGACCGATTATAGCAGCTGAAAGCCTGGCTGTCTCGGGTCCTAAAAACGTGGTGGATGGCTCAGGGCTGGGATTCAAGGAGCTGGCTCACTCCTCTTCAAATTCCATCCGAATTTCTAACCATCCCCTTCCATCTCACCGCCTGGCCAGTGACCCCTGCTGAGCTACCCCCAGGGCGCTGCAGAGGTGGCACCGAGTGGGAGTGGGGCACGGAGCAGGGATGCTCATCAGGGGATGGGGAGGGACACACCGGAGCCTCGCTGGGGTCAGCCCAAAGTGCTCCCCATCTGCTGCAAGGTGTAAAGCAGAGGGCAGGCGAGGCTGGGGAAGACCTGCCTCCACCCCAAAGCCTGGCCAGCGCTGACTTAGAGGTGTGACTGGTGCAGGGGTCAGCTCTGAGGACCCTTTATCCATGGGGCTGGGGTAGACGGCAGAAAACTGCCCCGTAGAGAGGTGGCAGGGCCCCGGGACACAAGGTTTCCATGTGCTCGGATGCGTGTGTCGTCGGGAACGGTTCTTGTTCTGGGTTTTCTCTCTCTCTCTCTCTCTCCCACCACCATCTTTCTCAGTGGTGTCCTACAGGTTTTCCCGGTCTCTCTCCTATTCACACGTGGTGTCTTATTTTGCCCTGGGCTGTAGCTAAAACTCAGGATGGTGTGGCCTTAGAGATCCAGCCCCTGAAGAGCCAGGAAGGGGTGGAAAATGAGGAGAAGGAGAAGAAGAAGGTGAAGGTGCCCAAGAAGGAGAAGTCTGTGCTGCAAGGGAAGCTCACACGCCTGGCAGTCCAGATCGGGAAGGCGGGTGAGTGGCGGTGGCCCAACATGAGCTGTCACCCCAGAGCTCTTGCTGGAAGTAGCACGGGGAGAAGGGGCTGTCCCCTTCCCCTGTGTCCCCTCACCTTCCACTCTTCCTCTTCCCTCAGGGCTGATCATGTCGGCCATCACAGTCATCATCTTGGTGCTGTACTTCGTGATTGACACATTTGGGGTGCAGGGGCGGCCCTGGCTGGCAGAGTGCACCCCCATTTACATCCAGTACTTTGTCAAATTCTTCATCATCGGTGTCACAGTGTTGGTGGTGGCAGTGCCTGAAGGGCTCCCACTGGCGGTCACCATCTCCCTGGCTTACTCTGTGAAGGTGAGATCACGACAGAGCGGGGTTGCTGGGGGCACGATGGGGAAATTCACGCTTTTGGTTCTGACCTTCCTGGTCATGGTGCCTGTTGCAGAAAATGATGAAGGACAACAACCTTGTGAGACACCTGGACGCGTGTGAGACCATGGGCAATGCCACCGCCATCTGCTCAGACAAGACGGGCACGCTCACCATGAACCGCATGACTGTGGTGCAGGCCTACGTGGGGGATACCCACTACCGCCAGATCCCTGACCCTGAAGCCATCCTGCCCAAGATCCTGGACCTCATAGTCAATGGTGTTGCCATCAACTCTGCCTACACATCCAAGATCCTGGTGAGTTGGACAACCACAACCTCGTGTCCTCTGGCCTTCCTGGCATTGGCCACCCCTGCAGCTCACATCCTGTCATACCCAGGTTTGGCATTGCTTTTCCTTTCCTCTTTCCTTTCCAGCCACCCGAGAAGGAAGGGGGCCTACCCCGGCAGGTGGGGAACAAGACCGAGTGCGCCCTGCTGGGTTTTGTGTTGGACTTGAAGCAGGATTACCAGGCTGTGCGGAATGAAGTGCCAGAGGAGAAGCTCTACAAGGTCTACACCTTCAACTCGGTGCGCAAGTCCATGAGCACGGTGCTGAAGAACAGCAACGGCAGCTTCCGCATGTACAGCAAGGGAGCCTCCGAGATCATCCTCCGCAAGTAACCGCCCTCCCTTGCTACGCCGGTCCTCTCCCTGTCCCGTGGGCTTTGGGCTCTCGATGCACTGCGGAGCTGTGCGGGAGGGCTGCGGGGTGGAGGGTGCCCAGCCACCATGGAGCAGGGAGGTGACTGTTGGGAAGTGCTGCCATGCAACACTCTCTTAGGGTGGCTTTGGCAAAGCTGTAGGGAGCTGTGGGTAAGGGGGATGCCCCCATTTTGCAAATTAACTTAGGTGACAGGGGGAGTTGGCATCATGTGCCACCACCGGTGCCCTCACCCTCCATCCCTGTCCTGCGTTAGGTGCACCAAGATCCTGGACAAGAACGGAGACCCTCGGGTGTTCAAGGTGAAGGACCGGGATGAGATGGTGAAGAAGGTGATAGAGCCCATGGCCTGCCACGGGCTGCGGACCATCTGCCTGGCCTTCCGTGACTTCCCCGCTGACGCTGAGCCGGACTGGGACAGCGAGAACGAGATCCTGTCTGACCTGACCTGCATCGCTGTGGTTGGGATAGAGGACCCTGTGCGGCCAGAGGTACTGAATCCCAACTCTGCCCTGGCTGTCCTCCACCCCAGCCCCATTCTTGGGCCAGGAGCCCCTTTCCCTGCTGCACCAGGACCACAAGCCCCTTAAGAAAGCACAAGCAGCTCCTCTGCATCCATCCGTGAAGTGCCCCATGCTACCAGCTTCCTGCTGCCAGCATTTCTCTCCCATTGGCCCTGTACTCAGTGAGGCCGCCCCTCGAATACTGTGTTCAGTTTTGGGCCCCTCACTACAAGAAAAACGTTGCATTGCTGGAACATGTCCAGAGGAGAGCCACAAAGTTGGTGAGGGGTCTGGAGCCCAAGGCTTACGAGGAGCGGCTGAGGGAGCTGGGGTCGTTTAGTCTGGAGAAGAGGAGGCTGAGGGGAGCCCTTATTGCCCTCTACAACTGCCTGAGAGGAGGCTGTAGTGAGGTGGGGGTCGGGCTCTTCTCCCTGGTAATGGATGATAGGATGAGGGGAAATGGTCTGAAGTTGCGCCAGGGCAGGTTTAGGTTGGACATAAGGAAAAATTTCTTCACCAAAAGGGCTGTCAGGCTCTGGAATGGGCTGCCCAGGGAGGTAGTCGAGTCCCCATCCCTGGGGGTATTTAAAAGGATAGATGAGGTGCTTAGGGACAGGGTTTAGGGGTGGGATGGCAAGGTTAGGTTAAAGGTTGGACTTGATGAGCTTAAAGGGTTTTTCCAACCTAGATGATTCTATACCTGGACAAAATGACCTGGTGGGGGCAGGCTGTCCCCACCCAGGCTTTCCCCCCAGCTGCTGTCGGGTCCGTGCACAAGCCAGGCTGGTTCCACATGCAGTTCAAAGGTGCATGGAGGCACCAGGCAGGGGTGACAGAGGGGTGTTGGAAAGGGGCAGGGCTGATCTAGCTGGTTCCTCAGCTTGCTGTCCCCCTCTGCCGTAGGGGTGACAGGCAGGCAGCTGGGCTAATGCAATAAGCCCTCCAGTACCTGCCTCTTGATTACATTTTGGAGCTTGCCCCTGTGCTCCTGCCTTGCTTGCCTCTTTCCTGATTAGATGTTCAAGTATCTGGGTCTGGGAATTGCATTACAGATGCCCCATCTGCACCGGCTCTGGAGGTCATTGATTCAATTTGCTAATTTCTCACTAACATCCTCTTCCCCCACCGCTCCGTAATAGATAAACCCATTAGTGCAGCAACGTGCTGCTGGAGCAGCGCGAGGGGGCGGACAAAATGCCCCCGTTGTGATGGATCACTGGACCGTGCCTTGGCGCCCGGCACGGCAGCGTGATTGGGAGGAGGCAGTGAGGTTGCCTTTCCCTTGGGGCAGGGGCTGGAAGATCTTGTGCTGTCTGTGCTGGAGGGGCTGCTCCGGACACGCATGCGAGTCTGACTGGAGCCGTGGTGAGGGCAGGAGGTTGCAGTGCAGGAGCAGGCAGCAGGGGCAGGCATCCTCTCCGGTCCCTGGTGGCTTCCCCCTGCATCCCAGGGATGAACGGCTGAGGTGGTTCTGGGCGGGGAGTTTTCAGTTCAGCATTTTGTCCCCGCTGTGAGTACCAAGCTCCACTGGTGGATTGGAACGGGCTGCCCAGGGAAGGGGTCGAGTCCCCATCCCTGGGGGGATTTAAAAGCTGGGCAGACGAGGTGCTTAGGGATAGGGTTTAGTGGTGGGATGGCAGGGTTAGGGGAACGGTTGGGCTTGATGAGCTTAAAGGGCTTTTCCAACCTAAACAATTCTATGATTCTATGGACACAGGTGGGCTGCTGGTTCGCACCCCAGATCTTTTTAGGGAGGATGGGAGAGGAGCCGCCTGGCTCCCGGGATACCCAGTGCCAAACCTGAGCGCCCTGCCCTGCGCTGCCCTGCCTTGTCCTCCTCCAACTCTGTCCCTGTCCTCCAGGTGCCGGACGCCATCCTGAAGTGCCAGCGTGCAGGGATCACCGTCCGGATGGTGACAGGGGACAATATCAACACCGCCCGTGCCATCGCCACCAAGTGTGGCATCCTGCTGCCAGGGGAGGACTTCTTGTGCCTGGAGGGGAAGGAGTTCAACCGGCTCATCCGCAATGAGAAGGGAGAGGTGGGAGAGCAGCCCCCGGGTCCTGCTCCGCAGCGGGTGTGGGTGGCCTCTCCAACAGCCCCAGCGGTGTAAGGCGCTGAATCCCACTGGGTTTTCCTCCTATCCTTGGATAAACACAGCTGGTCCCTCTGCTTGCTGGGATCCTCAGCCAGCGCAGCCACAGGGGTGTCTGGGTGCTTGGAGGCGAAGGCGCTGCCCCGGTTGGGGTTTGCTCTCCGGTGGGGCAGGTTTCAGGGGGGTCCCTACCCTTGCTTACGTGTGCCTTGTCCTGCAGGTGGAGCAGGAGCAGCTGGATAAGATTGCGTGTGCTGGCCCCCTCTTCCCCGACAGACAAGCACACACTCGTGAAAGGTGAGCGCCTGCTGGGGCTGCTGCCTCTCACCAAAGTGTCTCTTGTTCTGCTCTGCCTGGGTGCTTTTGCAGCATATTGTCTGCTGGGAGCCTGCCCTTGGGGCTTATTTTCTCTGAACTGCTTCTCCCCATTTCAGGAATTATTGACAGCACCGTTGGTGACCAGAGGCAGGTGGTGGCTGTGACTGGGGATGGGACCAACGATGGCCCAGCGTTGAAGAAAGCCGACGTTGGGTTTGCCATGGTACGGACGGGCAGTGGGTTTTCCCCGGGCGTGGCCTTTGCTTCTCCGGTGGTGAGAAACCAACGGCACACTTGGTTATTCTCAACACTTAAATTACTTCTTGACTGATGAAACTCTGCTCCAAATCTACAGGCTGGCTTAAAAAGAAAAAAAAAAAAACAAAAAAACAAACCCAAACCTTTTTTGGAGGTTTGATTTACCTCTGATGAACTTTACAGGGCTGTTAGCAAAAGATTGATGGGGAGCAATCCTCTGAGAGCCTGGCTTAGGGCTGGGCTCCTCTGACCCTCCCGAGGGACCATGTCCCTGCTGAAGGTGACACGGTGCTTGCAGAGCACCCAGAGCAGCAGGGTCCTGCCTGGCCCCGGTTTCTGAGCTGTGGGGTCCAGGAGAGCTGTGGGAGCCCAGTAACTCAGCGTGACTTGGTTTATCCCTGCAGTTCTTCACCCAGGTTTGTAACGGGAAGCCCAGGCTCCGAGCGCGGTGCTGGCACTGACTTGGGGAGTTTTATTTCCAGTGAAGAACTCTGATCTCCTGGTTTGCTGCTTTTCTTTGCCCTTTCTGAAAGAAGCAAGAAAATAAACCTGTCAGTTTTAATGGATTTCCTGTGAATTGTTTAAGTTTAGGTACATGAGCAGGAGTCAGCTGCTGGGAGGAGCCTTATGAGCCCACGTAGGGAGCTTTGGGCAAGTGAGAAATTCTGGGGGAGCAGGGATTTTTAGGAAGGTGTTAAATAGCCAAGTGCAATTCCAGAGCCTTTAGGACAAACAGCAGAAGGTAAACCCTGGGGACCTGAGCGGGGCTCCCTGCCCCTGGGTGCAGGATCAGACCCTGGCCAGGCACTGGGCTTTGCTGGGGGCTGGGCACCAGGGCTGCGCTGCCTTTGGGTCTCCAAAGAGCGGGGATGAAACGGCACGTGGGGTGCCCTCGGCTGGTCTGTCCGGCTTGCTCCAAAGCTCATGCCCTGCAGCAGCCGGGGGGGTTCCCATCTGAGACGGGTCTTGGAAATCTCATGAGAGCTTTTCCAGGAAAACACCAGGGAACCTGCTCGTTACCGGCATCACTTCGGTGCATTTAATTGATGCAAAGCGAGCGCCTCTGTGTGCTGGCGCTGAGAAATGCAGTGAGCCCAGCTCCTGCAGAGCAAACTGTGTCTGGCTGAGATGCTGCGGGTGACTTTTGGTGCTGTGGGGCTGCCATCCACCTCGGACGGGGCAGAAGGCACCAGGAAGGCTGTGGGGCTTTGGGCTGCTGAATTCTCTCTCCTTTGGGGGTCCCAACCCTCACTTGCAGCAGAGATGGCCAGCCAGGGATCCCTGTGTTCCCTGGCATAAGGAAGAAGCTGCACTTTTAAGCTGTTTTCCAGCTTTGCTGTGCCGTGGCCCCTGCGTGGGGCGCTCACGGTGATGGGCTGTGAAGCTGCCGCTGACTCGGAACCCCGCTCTGGAGCCGAGCCAGTGTCTGTCCTTGAAGGCTTCGCTGCTTTGCAGCCTCCCCTCTCTTGGGCGCGTTGGTGCTGCTGCAGCAGGACTGGCTGTCCAACGCAGGACTGGCACTGCCTCCGCCGGCTCCAGAGGAATTTTCTCCCGGGGCTGTTCCTGGGAAGAAGCAGAGCTGGGCAGACTGCAAGCGTGGAGCTTGCCCCGTGAGTCACCGCATCGCTTTCTCCCTGGTCCTCAAGGGCATCGCAGGCACAGATGTGGCAAAGGAGGCTTCGGACATCATCCTGACGGATGACAACTTCACCAGCATCGTCAAGGCGGTGATGTGGGGACGCAACGTCTACGACAGCATCTCCAAGTTCCTGCAGTTCCAGCTGACCGTTAACATCGTGGCCGTCATCGTGGCCTTCACGGGCGCCTGCATCACGCAGGTACGGGATCCCGGGGCTTGGCGAGAGGAGAGGGGGAGCTCCTGCGAAACAGGGAGTGAGGAGAAAGGGTGGTTCTGGTGGTGTGACATGTTCTTCTTCCTCTCTCGGCAGGACTCTCCCCTGAAGGCTGTCCAGATGCTGTGGGTGAACCTGATCATGGACACCTTCGCCTCCTTAGCCCTGGCCACAGAGCCCCCGTCTGAGTCCCTGCTGCTGCGCAAGCCATACGGCCGCAACAAGCCGCTCATCTCCCGCACCATGATGAAGAACATCCTGGGGCACGCGGTGTACCAGCTAACTATCATTTTCACACTGCTTTTTGCAGGTGAGCTGTGAGGCCCCAGGAAACACTGGGGCGGGCAGGGGGGGGCGGAAAGGGGCAGAGTCCCAGCACTGCCTCCTGAGCTGCCTTTCTCCCCCAGCACTGGGGACCCTTGTTCTGAGCTGTCACTCTGTCGCCCCATGTTGGCCAGCACAGAGCTTACTTGATGGATGGAAAGCTGAAGGGTGTTAAGGGAGAGGATTTACATTGACATTTTGGGTCTGCTCATGACCTTGCTGGGTGCAGAGACAATTTTAGCCAGGGCAGGAGGTTTTCAACATTTTTAAGGAAATAAGGGTTCAGTGGGGCTAGCATGGGGGGACTCCAGCTGGGTCAGGGGATCTTCAGCAAGAGCCTGGGATCCTAATTCCACCTCTACTAGTGCAGAGCAGAAGTAAGGAGCAGGATCTCAACTTCTCCTCTCTCCCCTGCCCTTCCCCGTCCCTTCCCCAAAACCCCTTGTCTGCTTAGGGGAGAAGTTTTTTGATATCGACAGCGGCCGGAACGCTCCGCTGCACTCCCCACCAACCGAGCACTACACCATCGTCTTCAACACCTTTGTCATGATGCAACTGTTCAACGAGATCAATGCGCGCAAGATCCACGGGGAGAGGAACGTCTTCGAGTCCATCTACCGCAACCCTATCTTCTGCACGGTGGTGCTGGGGACGTTTGCAGCTCAGGTGAGGCTGAGGGAAGGGTATGGGAATAAGATAGCGGGGCTGGGAGGGGACCATGCCACAGGCAGGACCTGTGTCAGCTGCAGTCACTGCCCACAGCTCTGTCCTGTCCCCTTATTCTTCTCCAGCAGCTTCTTGGTGGCACACAGTTTCAATATTGGGGTCTAGAGTGTGTTGGGAGGTGCCAGGGCCTGCCAGCCAGCGTGCCTCTGGTGTCCTGTAAAGCTGCTAGCCTAGATGGGAGGTCCTTGCTCCTCTCGTGATCCCAGAGAGGGAGGAAAAAATGTGTGGGCCATAGGGGACCTTCCCATCCTATGGCTGTGCCACGCAGCCCTTGGGGCTCCCCGGTGCGTGACTTGTTCTCTCCTGTGCTGTAGATCATCATCGTGGAGTTTGGTGGAAAGCCGTTCAGCTGCTCTGGGCTCACCCTGAGCCAGTGGTTCTGGTGTATTTTTATCGGAGTGGGAGAGCTCCTCTGGGGCCAGGTAAGAGCCAGCCTGAAAACCAAACCAGGTGCCTCCACGCCACGGCATGCTCGCAGCCCAGCCTGCCTCTCCCTTCCTGCTGCCTCCCTGCCCTTGTTCTCTGTAGTATTTATTCAAGGCAGCTTTGGAAAGGGGTGATGCTCCATCCCAGTTCTCCTAGAAGGAAAGGTGGAGGGTGCTAGGCTTGTTTAGCCTGAAGAAGAGAAGACTGAGAGAGGATCTTATAAATACTTATAAATATCTTAAGGGTGGGTGTCATGAGGATGGAGCCAGACTCTTCTCAGTGGTGCCCAGCACCAGGACAGGGGGCCATGGGCACAAACTGAAGCACAAGAGGTTCCAGTTGAATGTGAGGAAGAAATTCTTGACTTTGAGGGTGCCCAAGCCCTGGCCCAGGCTGCCAGGGGGGCTGTGGAGTCTCCTTCTCTGGAGATATTCAACCCCCAGCTGGATGCTGTCCTGTGCCCCCTGCTCTGGCTGAGCCCTTCCAACTCCTGCCATTCTGGGATTCCATGATCCCAGTACCACACCAGCAGTGAGGAGAGGAGGTCGCTAACGGACTCCTCGTTCCCACCCTGCTTGCAGTGGGTCACATCCACTGGTGGCCCATCTCGGCTGCATCCCGGTGTCCCTCAGCTGAGTCCTGGCATCTCGCTGCAGGAATGGGTCAAAGCTGGCGGTGGGCTCCACGCTGCCATAGCCTGCAGGCTAAGGAGCCGTTCTCTCCCTGCCTCTCCCCAGCTGATCTGCACTGTCCCAACCAGCCACCTGAAGTTCCTGAAGGAAGCTGGGCACGGCATCACCAAGGAGGAGATCCCAGAGGAGGAGCTGCCCGAAGACGTGGATGAGATCGACCATGCTGAAATGGAGCTGCGGCGCGGGCAGATCCTGTGGTTCAGGGGTCTCAACAGGATACAGACGCAGGTACGGTGGGGCAGCGGGTACGGTGGGGGCTCCTCCTGCTCTCTCTTTCTTTCTCTTTCTCTCCAGGGTCTCTGCCTGGAAAGAGGCAACGGCTGCTGCCGGGAGGATGCCATCGCCTCCTGGGCTAGCCTTGTCCCACCGTCTGTGCCTTTCTGGGTCTGCCCTGGTTGGGGAACCGGGACAGCCCGGCTTTCGGGGGCAGCTTGGGGTAGGGGGAGGCACCAGTCTGTTCTGATGCAGAGCACAGCACCTTGCAGCTCATAGCCAGGCTGGTCTGCAGGAGGCTGGGTGTGCTGCCGATGGGCACCTGGAGGAGGGGGCTCGGAAGCTCTTGGGGGGGAGGCCACGGAGTCACCCGGGCTCTTACCGAGTTGTGCAGCAGGTCAGCCTTGAAGCTGTTCTCAGTCGCTGCTGGCATGCTGCTCCTGGTGGGGAACGTGCCCATGAGGGATCCGGCTGCACAAGACCCTCTCCAGTCTCGCTCCTCTGCTGTTCTCCATCCTTCCCGATGGCGATGCCCCTTTGGCCAAGGCCTTTTGCCACCCCTCCCTGCCAGCTCTCCAGGCTCCTTGCCTGGAGTTCTTGGCCCCGGAGCACAGAAGGGGAGGAGAATCTATCTGTTAATACATTTTTTACATCAGCTGTTTCTCCCTGAGTCAGTTTTTCCTGAAAGGG
>NW_009259598.1:2047098-2049485 GCF_000687185.1 Egretta garzetta
TGGTCTGGAGGAGGCGGGGTGTGCTGCCGATGGGCACCTGGAGGAGGGGGCTCGGAAGCTCTGGGGGGGAGGCCACGGAGCCACCCGGGCTCTTACTGAGTTGTGCAGCAGGTCAGCCTTGAAGCTGCTCTCGGTCGCTGCTGGCATGCTGCTCCTGGTGGGGAACGTGCCCATGAGGGATCCGGCTGCACAAGACCCTCTCCAGTCTCGCTCCTCTGCTGTTCTCCATCCTTCCCGATGGCCCTTTGGCCAAGGCCTTTTGCCAGCCCTCCTTGCCAGCTCTCCAGGCTCCTTGCCTGGAGTTCTTGGCCCTGGAGCACAGAAGGGGAGGAGAATCTATCTGTTAATACATTTTTTACATCAGCTGTTTCTCCCTGAGTCAGTTTTTCCTGAAAGGGTATTTTTTTTTTCCCCCAGACTGCTGGCTGGGTAGGGCAGGGCAGGGTGAGCTCCCTGCAGCGAGGTCACTGCCCCTCGTCTTTCCTTGAGGCCTGGGCAGAGCTGCCCCATGGAGGAAAGCTGTAGGTCCCCAGCCCATCCAGGGCTGCTGCGTTCCCTTTTGCTCCTCCGACAAATGGAGATAACCAAAGTGGCCCAGGCATGGGGACTGGAGCAGGCACAGCAGCTGGGTTGTGCCAGGTTAACTTTGGTTTTCTGTGAGATGTTGCCTTGGTGGTTTCAGGGTGAGGTTTGCGGGGAGGGGGGGGCCGAGCTGCTGGCTGGGTCTGGCTCATTCACATGAAAGATGGGCTGGGAGCACCAGGCTGTTTCCGAAGCGGTCCAGATGTGTCGGAGGCCTGGCAGGTATGAACAGTGCAGTACCAGTGGCCAGGCACACCACTGGGGCTGAGCCTGGAGCCTCCAAAGAATCTCCACTGCAGCCGTGGTGGACCTGGGCTGAGACGAGCTCTTGGTCTTGCAATATGAAAAAAGCTCCTGGACGCTGGCATGTCCTGGAGCCTCTTCAGGGACTCCTTTCCTGGTGGTGGTGCCCTGTCTGTCGAGCAGAGCAGCTGGCAGGTCCAACACGAGTGTCTTGAGGGCTTCTGTCCCAAGTCAGCGTGTCTGGAGTTGACTGCACAGGGCTCTTCCCTATGGGCCAGCACTGGGGAAAAGAGGGTCTCTCCGTGGAGGGAGATCAAGCTGCAGTGTGTAAAATACCTCCAGGGTGAATTGGAGCTGCACATGGGTCTGGAGGAGCTTCCCTTCCCAAGGAGCTTCCCTTCCTGACAAGTTGTGCGGGCGAGCTGGGGGTGGCACAGGACTGTGTGCTGGCATGGGGCTGGAGGCAGTCAAGCTGCAAAGTGTTTGGGAAGCCACGGTGGCACCCAGATGCTGCTTGGTTCCTCTGGCCTCTGTCTGCATCCACAGAGCAACTGTGGCCCATGCCCAAGGGTGCTTCCTTGCTGCATCCCTGCCAGCCCCGCTTCCGAGCCCTGCGCAGAGCCGTGAGCCTGGAAGAGTGGCTGAAATGTCTTCCAGCGTGGCTGGCTGCCATGGGAGCTGTGGGTGCCTGGTGTGTCCCAGGATTTGGCCCCCCCAGCTGTACATCTCATGGGGCTGAGGGACCAGAAACCTTTTCCCAGCACATTTTTCTGGACCACCGGCTTCCAGCTCGCACCTCTGCCCACCCTCTCTCTTTCTCTGCTCCTCCTGCAGATTGTCGGGATAACCCAAGGTGTTTCCGCTATCGCTCCCTTCCACCGCAGCCTCTGTCTTGGTGGCGGGATAAACCCTGTCCCTCTCGTGCCTGCGAGAGCAGGGCAGAGGCTGGGAGCTGACCTCTCCTCTGCTCCCAAAACACCAGCCGAACCCGGTGTGGGTTTACGGGAGCGTGGGGTGCGGGGCTCTCTCCTCCCTCCTCCCCACCTCTCCTTTTTCCTTCCTGTCCGTGTGTGTCTGCCCAACCTCCCTGCTCCCCTCCATCCCCAACCCCTCTCCCTGTCTCTGGCCGGGGCGACGCTATCTCACTCTCTGGTTCTTTGCAGATGGACGTAGTTTACACATTCCAGACCGGCGCCTCCTCTTTGCAGGGAGCCCTCAGGAGACAGCCTTCCATCGTGAGCCAGCACCACGATGTAAAAAATGTTTCTAGCCCAACCCATGTAGCTCTTTCCTCCGTCAATTCCACTCCCACCACTTCTGCTGTTGCTGCTGCTGCTGCATCTCCTCCTGCGGGCAGTGAGTGATAGTCTATTACAATGCATGACTTCTAATAACCACAGAGAGCACCTGCACCAACCTAACCCAGCCTGTTCTCTCTCCCTCTAAACCTTGACTCGCACACTGATTTCCAAAATGAAGGATGGGGCGGGAGAGCGTTTTTTAAAAAAAAAAAAAAAAAAAAAATATTTTTTTTGTGTTTGCTTTTTAAAAAATTTTTTATT
>NW_009259598.1:2049593-2061515 GCF_000687185.1 Egretta garzetta
AAAAAAAAAAAAAAATAGTTTTTATGCTGTTGCATCTTTAACAAGTTTATGATACTTTCTGGTCCTCCCCCCCACCCCATTCCTTGTTGCTTCCTCCATTTTTACCTCTTCTCCTCCTTTGCAGGACTGACGTATGAGTCCGCCCTCCCGAGGGGTGCAAAAATTGGCAGCTCTCGTTAAAAGCGTGTTCATAAGCGACTAAAAGCATTGCTGTGAAAAGGGCACGCTGCGCCCAAAACACTGCCGTTTCTTTCCGATGCGGCTCTGCCCGGTCCCAGGATGCCCCAGGAGGGCCGGGATGGGCAGAGGCATTGCTTTACAGAAGCTGTAAATCTGTCTGGAGGCACAGCGGCCCCTTGGACCTTCCCGCAGCAGTTGGTGTGCTGCTGGGGTCGGCTGAGCCGCGGTAACGGGCCGCCTGCACGCTCTCTGCCTCTTGCACGTGCGTGTGAGAAGGGGTGCTTGCCCCTGCCTCGGTTGGGAGCCTGGGCGGTGTGCGGGAGCAGCCGGTTACCGTGGCTCAGCTGGCCGGTGGGGACGTGTTGGAGCTGCTCGGAGCCGCTCACCTGCAGCTCAGCCCACTGTTTCAGAGCTGGCTTGTAAGCAAGCAGCCTCCCCTGTCCTGCCTGTGAACTTTGCATGCCCTGCAAGACAGAGCTGAGCGAGCCCCCGCACGTAAGCGTGCCCTTTGCTGCCCTGGAGCTCTGCGGGGGACAGCACAGGGCTCCCCTGGTCCCCTGTCGTAGCCAGAGCATCGCTGCCCCGTTGCAGCGGCTCAGCAGTGCTCGGCTTGTTCTGCACACGCTGGTTCTCAGTGTGTGCAGGGACACGCGATTCTCTGCATGCCAACGGAGATGGAAAACATGGCCCTGCTTGAACATCAGCGGCAAGGCTGGATCCTGGCCCTTGCTGGGGGGTTCCAGACCAAGGAAAAGCCTTCTCTGGTGCAGTGCCCCTCTCCGTGGTCGTTGTGAACTGCGTATGTGGGCTTGTGAGCACGTGAGCGTGAATTCTCTCTGCAGGGCTGTGCCAGGCTGTGAGTAGGTAGCGTATCTTTCCCAGATAATTGGCTTTTTTTATTGCACAGTCATTTTCCGTGTTCTCCTCTTATTAAAGAAATACCCTTGGTGACTTTTTGAATAGTTTTCAGTCTCCACTGTTTATGCACTGTGGGAGAGAAGAGAGAATTTCTGATAATTTTGTTTTCTCTCTATTTAGCTGACACTGATGCTTGAATTTTATTTTGTTTAACCCCAGTGATTCCGAAGCAGCGCAGCTGCCTTCTGTTCCCGACTGCATCTGTGTACCACCAAGGCTTTCTAATCAGAAGAAAACCTGCTTAGAAGGGTCTCAGGGTAGTGGGCTTGGGTGGACAAGACCAAAATGCAGGGGTTTTTTGCAGTCTGTGAATTAATATTCTCCCTGATTTGCAGCAAGGGAATAGATAACTTGGATAGCTTGTGCCCTTCCAGGCAGCAAACAACTTTACCAGAAGCTAACCCAGGGTGCTAAGTCTTCCCTCTGTTTTCTGCCTACACTTCTCTCTATTCCCCTCTGCCGCTTCCCTTCCCTCTTTTTCAAAGCTCCACTTTCCTCCGTACAGATTAATGGTGTCCCTCTGCCTTCCACTGAGCTTCTGTGGGATGAGTTCTCCAGGGCTGGACCTGGGCAGCCCCGCCTGCTGTGCCCCTTGTTGGGGTGGTGGAGGAGAGGGAGGTCTCAGGAACGACCCCCAGGAGATGGTTTGCAGAGCTGAGCTGGTCCCCCTTGGGGGTTTTGCCCTGGTTTGAGGGAGCTGGGCAAAGCAAGCCAGGGGCCAGCGGTGGAGCTGATACGCAGAAGATGGAACTTCCATCTCTATGGGAGCAGTGGGGTTTGCCCAGCACGTTGCGGTGCTGCGGTGATGGTGTGAAATAAGAATAAATTCCAAAGCTTGCAGGTTGTGAAGGCTTCAGGTAGAGAGGAGGCATGAGCCTGACCTTGGGCAGGGAGGGAGGTGGGCTTTCAGCTTGGTTGGGGAGGATTTAATTTTTGTTTGCGCTCCCTGGCTCTTTCAAAAGACATTTCCTTGCTGTTAAGTTCCTTTGAGAAGGGAGCAGCTGAATTAGCTTCACAGCAGTCGCTGACAAAGATGGTTAAATCAAAGTAAGAAAATCTGAGGAAAGCTACAGCAGAAGTTTATTGGTGGAGCTGAAGGTAGCAACGTGGTCTGGACTCTCTAATGCTTGAGGTGGTGGGGCAGGGAGGGCTTCTGTGAAGTTGCTCCTACCTCTGAGCCCGTACCAGACTGACCACTGCTTTGGCAGTCACCTAGGCTCTCTTTACCTTGTTTGGCTTGGTTCTGCTTGGGTTAGTTGGTTTTGCACACTGATTTAGGGGTCAGTGCTTGCAGTTGCTGTTCTCAAGATGTTGATGATGTGACAGGTTATCAGTTTTGGCAGAAGGTGGCCTGCTCGGTGGTCTCCCTTGTCCTGTGCATTCAAACTGAACACCGAATTTATCCAGGATCTTATCGTGGTTGTTAGTGCAGCAAACACAGCTCTGAATTTCTGTTCCCAGCTCCACAAACTTTCCATTTTTGCAGGCCTGCTGGTGCTCCAGCATCATGGTGGGGTACCTGGCCCACACTCATCTCCTCATGAGTGTCTGTCACCCAGCTTGCACATGCGTGCCGGTGTGTGTGTGTGTGTGCAAGAGCTGGCTTGTTTATTTTTAGCCGGGATGTGCTGAGCCTGTGCCAGGGGGATGCCACGTTGCTGCCCCGTGTGGTGCAGCACCATCTTTCTGAGCCAGATGGAAAGCGGACTCAGAAGGGCATCCATCCCTCGCGAGAGAGCAACCCTGGAACATCTCGCAGGTCAAACCTCCAAGGTTCCAGGCAGGAGATTCTTCTTTAAGTAACTTCTCTGGTCTGGTTTTGTGAGTGCTGTTTGTGCTGAGACCAAAGATCCCTAGGAGCCTCTCGCTGGCTGTGCTGGTTGGTGATTTCCCTCCTAGCCTGCCCGGGTACCAGACCAAGGTGGACAGTTTAACGTGGCTCATCTCACCAGGAAGAGGGGTGTCGTCTCTATTCACCCACCAGATCTGCAGCCTGTTTGCAAAGAAGTGTCAGAACACTTACATATCTTTACTTGCCTCATCAGCTTGCAAGGGGATATCTGAATCATTCTCCCTCCAGCAGCTCTGCACGTTCTCGTCTCCCTTGGTCAGCAGCTGAGTGGTGGGGAGGCTCTCCAGGGTGTAGCATAAGGATGCTGTGGAGGAACACCCCTTTTGTGGGATCTGTGGCTCTCCTCCCTTCAGTGCCCCAGCTTCAGTCCCCAATGACACCGTGAGAGCAGGCAGGTGATGTGGGTGGGTTCCTCGGGTGTTGGGAGCAGGTGAAGGTAGGTCGTGAGTAGCAATGCTGCTTCCCCGGGGCAGGAGACGGACGGGCACTGCTATGAGGAGGTGTTACCGACCTCCCTGCTGCACCCAGCGTTGCTGAACAAAGTCTTACAGTGGTCCGGGGCAGTTCCTTCCGAGAGGAGGAGTTGAGCAGATCTCCTGGTCCCAGATGAACTCTGCTTAACAGAGCAAGGACTTCTATTGCTTCCATAAAACACACGAGAGCTTGTGCAAGATGCTTGGTCCCTGCTGACAGCTTTTGTCAGGAGCTTCCTCCTCTATAAAGGGAGGAGACAACCTGGTTCCTGGGTGACTGGGAGGGTGCCATGAGCCAGGAGGGTGCTGGTGTGACCTGCTGTGGATAGGGGGGACCTGTGGAGAGAGACAACGTGCTGGCTCTGGCCTGAAAGAGTCAGTGGGGAGAGCATCAGGGACGCTTTTGGAGGGCACTGGGTAGTGGGCAGCTCTCGGCTTTGCACTAAAAGGCAAAGCCATGTGTGTGATTTCACCAGGTCCTCTAAAGCTTGGGAGACCTTCAGCTGCTCCGTTTGTTGGCTCTGCTTCAAAAGCCCACACATTGCATTGCTCTCCTTCAGTTTATGCCTTTTGGCATCTTTTTGGGCGATTATAGCCCTAAGTCATCCACGAAGAGCGCACCCGAGGTGCATGTGTTGGTTGTCTGACGCATGCCAGCGTCTGCACGTCGCTGCCTGGCGGGCGCCAGGGCGAGTGTGACAGCAGCACCGGGGTGGGGAGGTCTGCTGCAGCCCACCACCACCTCCTGCCCCCTTGTTCGCCGTGTCTGACACTTGTCACCCATCCGACCGAACAACTGTGACTTGGCTGCAAGGGAGGGCAAGAGCTGGAAGAGTTCAAGGCTGGATTTCCAGAGGAACTGGAGGAAGCAGTGAGTCCACTGCTAGCCACCATCCAGGGTTGTTTCCAGACCTCTCCCTTCCAGTGTAACGGGGGTAGCAGAACTGTACTCTGGTTGTCCAAACTGGGCTCTGGATCTCCCTGCTTGTAACGTGTTGAGCCTGGCTTTTGGTGGTGCTGACAGCCTGTAGGTTTCCCAGGAGCTGTGCGTGGCCAGGCTTTCTGGCAAAGTTTGGGGTGTTTTTTTGTGCAGAGCATCCAAAAGAATTAGCTGCCTTTGGAAACCGCTGGGTCGTCTTCAACGTGTCAGCGTAGGGAAGGATCCAGAGCTCCAGCCCGGGATCCAGGTGGCAGCTGTGTGGGGGAACTCGTGCAGATCTGGCTTCCTTCTTGCATGTTTAGCTGGGTCTGGTTGCACTGGTCATGGCATCCACTTGGACCTGCTGCTTCACATGGGCTTGAAAAGTTTGTGACACCTTTTTAAAGCCCATTCCTTTCTATAGGTCTAAAACTGAAATAGAACAAACACACACACTGCTTCCGCAGTAGTGTTTTTTTGCCTTGAAGTGAACCCACTGTTTGTCTAACCCACCTCTTTTTTGAGTTGTAGTTCCACTTTTTTGTCCTCGTTTATACACACAGATGCGCGTGCGCACACAATAATGACAACTAATGCATTTTGGCTTCCATTCATTTGAAGTGATCTGGGTTTTTTTGAGTTTTTTTGTGTCTTTTCTTGCAGCTTCTGAAGTCGCCCCATAGTCGGTTGATTCCCCATCACACACCTAGTGCCTGAGTCTGATCCATGTTGGCCTTCCTAGTCCACCATAGACCTCTCATTTTGACTTAGCTGTCTGTTCAGTGGTGGTGACTGTTGTTGTTGTGCTTTTTGTTTTATTGTGTCTTTATTATTTATTTTTACTTTCTCCTGGGAGCTCTGGCCTCTCGTAGCCGTTACTAACCCCTCTTTTGTTTATCCCCCACGCTCCTCGCCTCCCGGCAGATCAAAGTGGTGAATGCGTTCCGTAGCTCCTTGTACGAAGGCCTCGAGAAACCCGAATCCAGAAGCTCCATCCATAACTTCATGACTCACCCAGAGTTCATCCTGGAGGAAGATGAGCCTCGAACACCATTCCTTGACAGCGCTGAAGACGACCCCGAGACTGACGGACTCAAAAAGCGAGGTGGGGGTAGCCTGGGTGGATCTACATCCCTCAACAGAAATAACAATGCAGTGGACAGCGATCAAGCTGAGGTCACCGTCCCGGAGCCCGAAAGCCCCTTACACAGCTTGGAGACATCAGTTTGACCTTAGAACTTCGACCCCCCCCTCCTCCTCCACCTTCGCCCCTCGCCCTGTGTGATATTGGCACCAGTAACTGATCACACACTGCGGTCACTTCGTGTCAAACTGCTCATACGTATATCATTTTGGTGGTTTGTTTTTGGGGTTTTTGGTTTTGGGTTGTTGGTTTGTTTTTTTTAACCATTATTTAGCAGTGGGAACCAGAGTACCACGATGCTGGGTGTTGGGAGAGAGGCTAAGCCAAAATTGCGCATCTCCATCCCTAATTTTCAGTGGTACTCGCCCAAGTGAAGCAGCCAGGTTATTTCCTTTCCGAGAATTGGGCTCCATGCATCTGTAGGGGGTTTTCACTTTGGAAAATGCATGTTCAAAGAAAGTTCAAATTATTGTAGTCTTACATGCACGCTCTCAGCCTGAGGGCTGGGCTGCACTTGTGACTTTATCTTTTTTTTCCACTCTTGGTTTTTAGGGTTTTCTTCTAACGTTGGGGTTTGTTCTTTGCTTGTGGGATTTGCCCCCCCTGTAACTTCACAGTGGGAAGTGGGGGGGAGTTAGCACTCTAGTGCGAAAATTTAAAAATAAACAAAAAAACCCCAGCCCAGGAGGAATGTGTTTACTCGCAGGTTGATAGATACAGGGATGTACACCAGTCTTCCACCTTGAAAAATGGTACCTAGCCTTTACAGTTCCTCCTCTGTGTGTGCACGCACACTTTTCTCTCTCTGTTTCCAAAGCAGTAATTGGTAGACAAGGAACAACGGTGACTTGGCTGTAACCTTGCTGGATGTAAAAGATTCCGAATTTTTTTTTTTATTTTTATTTTTTCTACAAAGCAAGGTGGAGGTGAACTGGCAGTGGAAGGGTGGTGAAAAAAACCCCATGGCTGTGAGAAACCAGGGCTCCTTCCTGGGGAGTCTTAAGAGATGCAACTCTTCTGCTCTTGAACTGCTGTGAAACTTTTGGTGAGAGCCTTGCAAAGGTTTAACGGCTCCTGCCATCAAGAGCAGAGGGACTTTTGCCCATTCTGGCTTGTATGTACTGTTGGGTTAAATAATCCTTCAGCCTTGGAGTACAAGCTTTGGTTAACTGCTGAGGAACCCCAGAGGATGCTCCAGCCGTGCCCACCAGCTCTGCGCATCGCTGCCAAAGCGTTGGCATGCTGAACGGAGAACAAGCATCAGGTCATTGCCAGTACAGTGGCTCAATTCCTAAATCATGGAAGGGATGAGTCAGGTTGTCTCTTTTAGCCGGTGGGAGGGAGGCTACATGGCTGATGGGAGGACCCTTGACTTCCATAGCACTTCTGTAGCTGATTTGCCAGTGGAGGCAATTCCTCACAGAGGTGGCAGGTTGGTTGCTTGGTTGGCTACAGGTTCCAGAGAAGGTGCTGCATGGAGGCTTTGCCTCATTCGCTGCTTTTTTTGAAGGTCATCTCTTCACCTTGTGTGTCCTGCCTCACCTCGGTCTCTTCTAACGTTTGGTGAGAGTCCTGGGTTTTTTGGGGCAGAGGCCCTGGGTGTCCTGGGTAAGTTGGCTCTCAACTGACCCTCTTGTGAAGCCATGGGACTGAGCAGGAGGCAGAAATTTGCTTTGCTTGGGCTTAGTTTCTTCCCCGTGGGCTCTTGCTGGTGCACCCCTGGTTACTGGCCCCAGGCAGGCAGGGCTGGAGGAAGCTCTGCTGCCTGCTTTTCTTTGCCCTGTTTGGCTTGGTTGGAAGCAGAGAGAACCTGGTTGTAACTGGCTGTACAACATCATCGTCTTTGCCCAGCCTCCATCCCTGGAAGCAGAGAGGTTTTAGTGAGAGGGTGGGCTGGCTGGTTTCTTCTTTTCTTTCCTTTAAGAACGCACAGCAGAATCTCCCGTGCCTTCTCCGAGCACTGCCTGCAGCACCGCCTGCCACGTGAGGGCCCAGTACTTTGCCAAGAAATAAGTGTTCCTTAAACGACAACACAAACCAAGTGTCTTTGTTTTGTTTCCAGCCCAGCACCGACTTGTCCCTTCCTTGGGGTGGGAGGAGGGAAGGACAAGGTCGCCCCATTCCTGCCCCAGGTAGCTGAGGAAAGGTCCTTCTGCCAGGTCTCCTGCCTCGGTGCTGGCAAAGGGGGTGAAGGCTGGGCTCCATACACTGCCAACAGCAAGAAGAAATTGCCACCACTGCCCATCTCAATTGCAAATTCAGTGTCAAGCCCCCTGCCCGCACAGACAAACCCATCGCTGCCCTCCCTGTTCCTTCCTCACACAAGCTGAAAAAATGCCTTGGGCAGGACCGAGGGGTGGGGGGTGTTTTCTTGGGTTATACACAAGTGGTGACAGGAAAGACAAAAGGGGTGGTTGTGGGGTTTGGTTCTGTACTAAAGGTGACATTGCTTAAAAGATCACTTTTTCTATTTTAAATACTTGCAAAAAAAAAAAAAAAAAGGTGAAAATATGGTGTTCTTACAAGCTTACATAAATATTTATTAAATACTTTGGGGGGGATACACTGATTTTTCTTTTTTCTTTTGATATTTTTTTTATTACCTCAGACCTGTTTTAAAAAATGAAAAAAAAAAAAAAAGACTTAAACCAACGAAAAGCCAACTTTGGAGGCTCTCAAAGTCACTCCCAGAAATCTGTGACTGGCAGGTTGCCACAAGGGTCTGGTTGTTCTTTAGTTGATCTATTTTTGTTGTTCTAGTTTCCATATTAGGAGGGGGAGAAATAATTATATATAAATATTATGCAAAAAAATATAGTTTTCTTTAGATCAGAAACTGATATTTTTACGTCAGCCATATGTATTTTGTTTAAAGAAAAAAAAATAAATAAATCTTGAGTCCCGCGTCTGCAACGGCGCGTGACTGTGTGACGGCAGTTCAAAGTGACAGGTAATTAATTCAGTGTATCAGCCATCGGATGCCAGTCAGCTTCCTTTTCTCTGAGCAGCCATCTTTCTACTAGACGTTAGTTGGATGACACAAATGGGTTTGGTTTTGGTTTTTTTTTTTTTATAAAAATGATGTTGGTATGGCTGGTTGCTTGAAGTATAAATGTTTATTGTGCATACATCTTTTCTGTAAAGTTTTTTTTTTTTTTTTTTCCTGTTTAGTTTCAGTGATATACTGGCAGCAGCTGACTATTGGGTTAAGTTATTGAGGACATTACAAAAGAGTTGGGGGGAGGTTGGTGCTCTATGCTGAAAGGCATGGTCGGCGGCACGAACTTCTGGGGACTCTCTGCCACATGCCTTGAAAGAGGGGGAGATAATTTGGGGGGTTATTATTTTTATTTTTATTTTTGCTTTGTTTGAACTGCCACGAGTGTGCACGGGGGAGAGTGCCATGCCAGACAGGAACCGAAGTCATACCCTGTGATACGTGTTAACTTGCCTTGGAATGCTTTGTTATTAAAACACTCTGAACATAATTTTGCATCCAGTTCTTAATAACAGTAGGGTCTCTGGTGGTGGTGGTTTTCTGTTAAATAAATTGGCGGATTGGTACCAAAGACATTACACCACGTCCTGTGTGCATTGCTGACCAGGCATTTTTAGGCATTTGCATTATGTGATAAGGTTTCCTTTGATTTGCACAGGGATTATACTTAATTTTCAAAGGTTTTGTGCAATAAGCTTTGAGGAAAATTTTGAAACAATCTCAAGAAGGAAAAAAACTAAACCAAATTTTAGCATGGGCAGCCTTTGGCTTTCCCCAGCTGAGGAGTAGATGTCCTGTAGTGCTCAGCCCCTTCAGAAATGCTTCTCGGGGTGACATGATGTTGGGGTGAATGGGAAAGCCCCATCCCAGATCCAGGGAGGGCATCTCCAAGATGCCATTGCCAACTCCTGTTGCCCTCCATGACTGCAGGGACCAAGCACCTCAAGGAAGAGTCCCTGCAGGCTTTTGTACCTCTCGGGGAAAGGACACGTGTACCTGCCTGTCATCGCTCCTCACCGCTGGGTCCAGCTCCTACAAGTTCATCAGCCCGTGGAGCATGCAACCTGTAAAACGCCCTCCTGTAAACCCAGCTCTCCCCGGCGGGGCACGGCAACGTGGGGGTACTGCTCTTCTGGTCCTGTCCCAAACAGCGAGGCGGTGGGGCAATGCCAGCGTGTTTCTTGGCACCTGGTTGTTCCTCTCCAGCATCTCTCTGCCAAGGCTGTCCCCTGCCACCGAGACTGGCTGATGTCTGCCTGTCCTGCCTCTGATACCCTCTTGCTCAACAAAAAATACAATTTTCATTCAGCAAAGCCCATGGCTAAAACTGCCTTTAGTTTATTTCCTCCCCTTAAATAAATATATATATATACAGTATTAAACCAACATTTGTGTGTGTATATATATTTATCCAATGCTCTCACAACAAAACTTTCTTTTGAAGAGGGCACGCAGATCTGAGTTTTTCTTTTCCAGTAACTAAGTATAATAAGCACTGGTATTTTTGTATAAAAACAGAAAAAATACAAAACAAAAGACTGAATATTATGTGGTATGCATGACATTAAAAAAAAAATGGTGGTTTCAAAGCAATATGTACCCTGGTGTGTTTGCCATATCCTAGAGTCCAGCTTAAAAGTGCACCTGATCTGTATTGCATTTTGATATAATCTCTATGTACAATGTTTTGCATGTAATTTATATGGTTCTTGGGAGAAAAAAATTTGAATGAATTGTCTTCTTCTGAGAAAACAGACTCCAAGTAGAGCTAATACTCGAAGTGAAAGCGGATGAGTGGTTGAGGGGTGGGAAAGGGGGGTACATAGCAAAAAAATAAAGCGTGCTGAGGGTGGGGGAGAAGGGTAACGGTTTTGAATCAATAAAGCTTTGGCTGTTGAGCAGAAACAATGCGCAAGTGCATCCAGAGAATAAAATGTGCCCACATGTAACTGTGACGTCCTCAGTGTGTCCACCAGCTTGTGAAATCAATCCCGCATCCTCTCCTAGCGCTGGATGAACGGCTGGGCTTCCCATCAGAGCAAGCCGGAGCGTGAAAGTGGGGCCTGCGGGGTGGAAAGAGGGATGGGGATCCAAGGCAACCCCAACACTACAAAAACACCCCTTGTTAGCATGGGTTTTCACTCTGTGTAAGCCTCCCTATTGGGAGGCAGGGGCTGGCTGGCTGCACCCAGCGCTTTGTCACAAGCACGGCTTCTTCCATCTCCAATCAAAGCCCAGAACTGGATGTCAAATGCCGTCCAAACCAGTGCTCCTGGAGTACGTGTCCAGCTGCCCTTGAGAAAAGATCGTGCCTTGTCCCCTTCCCTGATGCTGTGCCTCGAAGGTGGTGCATGGTGGAGGTTGGGATCTCCATTTCCCAGGGACTGGCTTTGAGCTGTGTCCTGCCTCTGTACGGAGACTGTTTTGCCTCCCTAGAGGCACTTTTCTCAGACAAGGACAGTGGGAAATAAAACCAACTGGCCTCTGGAATATTCTCATTCCCAAGCAGGTTGATTGCACTGGAGCCGTTTAATTCCCTGGCTTTGGTGGAGAGGCTGTGGCTTCTCTGTGTATTTAGTAACTCCAGGGCCAAGCCATGATGAGAAGATCAAGCTGCCTGAGGCTGTCTGTAAGGAAATTCAACCTAAAACTTCTCAGCTGAGTGTCTGACCCTTGGAGCCGACGCCAACTGATATGAACAGGGCGTAAAAGCTTTACTGGGCAGCGTCACCCTCCTTCCTGCTTTCCTGGGGAGGTGTGTGTGCTGACAGCATCTGCCAGCTCTTAATTAAACAGAACAGCCACAACTGCTTCTTTTTTTAAAACTAGTCCAGGCTGGATGCAAAGAAAGAAACAAATCACAGGGCTTTTAGTCATTTAGTGGGGAAAATGGCTGTGCCCGGGCAGCAGTGGGGCTGGCCCCAGGCACCCTCTCCTCAAGGGTGGACGCTGCTCCTGCTGCCGAGGTGGCCGTTTACCAGTGCCACAGGGCCAAACCGGGGAAAGCGGGACACTGGCACACTGGGAAGGCGAGGAGAAAAGCGCAGGGAGGCAGGGTTAGGTCTGTGATCTGCCATGAAGTCTCAGCAGGCCCACGCTGCGCTGGCAAGAGACATGGCTGCTCCCCAGAACACCCCAGCCAGGCCCAGGCCTCCCTCCTAGGGCACTGCACAGTCTGAGGCCCCAGGGCAAGCACCTGCCGGCTCGGGAATCCGGATTGAAAATGTAAAATAGCTTCAGGCTTGGCAAGCGGAACCCTGAGGCAGCGTGAGGGAAGGGCAGGCCACCGCCGGGGCTGAGGCCTGGCACCGCGGCAGGCAGGGACGCGCACCCTGACAGGAAAGTGGGCGCGGGGCACCGGAGCCGGGGCGGAGGTGGAGGGGAAGGGGACGGTCTACTGCTCGCCCCGCAGTGAAGGGCTTCGGCTGGGGGGGGGGG
>NW_009259598.1:2062166-2080934 GCF_000687185.1 Egretta garzetta
GAAGCAGCGTTCTGGGGCGGGCTCTGGAGAGGTTCGGTTGGGCACGTTGAAGGTCCCAGTGCAGGTCCCTTATACGTTATTTTGAGTTAAAACCTTGTGCCTTCCTTTTGTAGCAATGCGTATAAGGGGCGTGCTGTAATGTAGTCATCTGACAAATTGCTCCTCCGTTCCCCAAAGCAACTGCCTTCAGGATCTGACTAACTCTGGATGCACCCGGTTGTCACCTTAATTTCTCCTTTAGGTTGTTTAAAACAACCCAGTTGGGTGACGTTTTGGTTTTGTTTCTTAAGAATTGGATCAAAGAGGTTTCTGTTTTCTGGCACTGGTGTTTATAATGAAAGTGCAAAAGTGATTTTTACTGTTGCAGGGATCCATATGTGGAGCCTACAGATTGTTCCCAGAACTGGTGCTTTGGGATGCACGCTGCGCTTGGGGATTGAGCTCTGGGCCGTGCTTTCAAAACAAAACACTGCGTGTGGTGTTTGACTGTAAAAAAAGGGGATCTCCTGGGGATAAGGGATTTTGAAATTATATCAGAATCACTGCTGTGTCATGTGGTTGAATTGGACACGCATTAAACTGATCAGGCTGAACACATAGGCTGAATTTGTTGCTGGGTGGCGAGGTTTTTCAGGAGGAGAGCTAGTCTGGAGAAAACTTCCTCTTGCTGTTGCTTCTGGTCTAAAATGGCACCCTTCCAAATGGCTGCTTCCAGGGGAAATTGACTCTTTGAGATTTAATAAAACATTTCAGTGAGGAAGCTCAGTCCTCATAGTAAATTGCTGCCAGGCCCCAGCGTTGATTTCAGAAATAGAAAAATAATGAGTGTCATCTTCTTAAGTATGCCTGTCTCACCCAAGTGTAGATGTAGCAGCTTTAGCAGTCCTCTTAGTTTGGAACTGATTCCCAATGCCCTTTCAGACATCGAGGAGGAAAAGCTGGTGGACAGAGAGAACAATGGAGGAGAGCCACCCACTGAAAATGTAGGAAAGAAGGGTTATGAATTAAGGGAAAGCCACTACATAAAAAATTGGTGCTATCTAAAAATTTGTTATGGATTTGGGACCTGCAGATACTGCTACACCTGTGTGTGCTGCAGTCCTGCCTGTTGCCACTGAGCAAGGTGGAGAGAGCTTCTTTGTTGAACGCAGTTATGTTAAAGCATGCACTGTTGCCTGGAAGAAGAGCAGAGACTTCCATTGCGTGGAACTTCGGATCTGCGGTTCACCTGGTGTGCCGTGTCCAGCATATGGTTAGAAAAAAAAAAAAAAAAAAACCAACTGTGGCAAGCCAGGTACTCATCTGGGGACATTGGGGTCTTCGGTGACATCTCCAAGCAGAGCACTGTGTACGTTAGGCTGTGGCTAACTGCCAGGTGTCTCGGCTGTAAGTGCTGTAGGGAGGGTGAATATACCTGTAACACGTCTGTGTCAACTGTCTCCCCAGACATCAGTTTTAGCAGTGGGAGTTTGATGTAAGTTCTCAGCTCTGACATCGGCAGTGACAGTGTGACAGAGCCAGCAGGATGGTTTTTCAGCTGGAAGAGGACTGGACTGCAAATGTACCCGGGTAAACGAGAACTGTCAAAGAGATTTGCCATAGATGTGGGTTACCAGTGTAGCCGTTGCAGCTGCAGCAATAGTGGATCCTGGAGCATCTGGAGAAGACGGGAGTTTTTTTTCATGGAAGCAATACTATCAAAAGCCTTTTGATGCCAGAAATTAGGACAAACACATCTGTTGTCTGGAAATTCTCAGTTGACCCTCGGTATACCTGGCACATTCCTTGAAATGTTTAACAAGTGTGTCAGGCAGGGCAGGGACTTGCCTTGGCACTTCCATGTTGCAGCAACACTTGCAGACCGCACATCCTGCATGCTGGGCACCTAAATCTGATGGTGCTGCTGGTGACCTGAAGCTTGAGAATTACTTCTGGATTTTTCAGCTGTTCCACGTGAATGTTTGCCCCATGAAGGTGATGCATTGACCTATTTCTTTTCAACAGATAGGCTTCGAGCCAGTTGTGGTTTAACATCTCCAGGCTTGGGTGCTCCTATTCCATCTTTGCCTACTAAGCAGGTGCTTGGTAGGAGCAGGGACATAAATCTTAACTGTGGGACTCTCAACTACATACTGCTGTGAAGAAACTCAGATATGAGAATGAACTTAAATAACAGATAAACAGAGCTATGATGAAATTGATGACTGAAGACACTTTTTTTTTTTTTTTCAGTGCCAACTTATTAGAAGTTCATACAGATCGTGGTAATAGAAAGTCAGTTCCCATCTATGATATGTGACTATACAGCATTGTAAAAGAAAAATGTTTCATAGCTTTCTCCAAAACATGATGCAAAACCACGCATTTAACTGTAGATACATGGACTCTGAATGAACCACAGCCTACTTGACAGCGATGGTCCAAGGATACCTTTTGATACGCTGCACTAGCCGAAGCCCCCTTTTAGAAAAAAAGCAGCTCCTTCCCACTGGCTTTGCTAAAACTTCTGCAGTAGGAAGTGTCCTACAAGAACCAAGTTACCAGATGGATGTGTGGCTTTCCCTTAATCCTCTAATCCCAGCTTTCCAGCTTCCGACAACACTGCTGCTGCCTTGTGCAGTGCTAGGTGCCAGCTGCCATCTTTTACGTATATTTTAAAATTAATGATTCAGGACTTTGAGCACAGGAGCACCGAGAACAGGTTAGCAAGTGCTTAAGAGATTTGCTTGCTCATTCTGCTGAGGCCCATCAAATTCTTCAGGAACCTCCAGCATTCAAACCATTTTTCACAGGATCACTTGAAGCAGGAAATTGCTGCTCAGCAAACCTCTCTCTACCTTTTATATGTTAAAGTGACTTTAAAACAGCAGAAGGTGGAGCAGTATCTGCCTGGGGGTGGGGGGGAGAATGGGGCTATTCTCAGCTGGTTCCAGTGGTCCCAGATGTCTGATGAGTGCAAGATTCTTGGCCTGCAGGTGGAGGCCAGTGGGGAATTGCAGTTCTCAGTCAAGTGCTGCTATCGGTCACATCCTTCTGGCTTTGCAGAGCACGTGGAAAGACTTTCAAATCGAAGGTGTCACTGTCACTCTTGAACTGCGAGATGGGTGAAATATCTTGGGCTTGAAACTGATTCTCTATGGATTGGTGCACTTGGATCTCTATGCTTTGTCTTGGCCACTTTACTAGATCCCCGCTTTAAAGGTTGCTTTGAAGAATTCCTTCTCCTGCATCTTGATGCGTCAAGCTAAAGACAAATCTGTACTGAAGCAGTGTCTGATCAGATGAGTGCTTCAGTACAGGGTTATTCTTTGACAGTTACAGAAACACCAGGCCAATCAGCCCTTTCAGGAACAGATTGATTTGCCTCTCATCTCAAGGAAAAATGTCCTAATTCAGGTCCCTGAGTCTTCACCTAGAGTTGTTCCAGCCAGCAAGGGAGCAGCTGTGCCTTGTGGCTGTGGCAACTTGCAGCTTGGACTCTTATAGATCACGATGAAAGGTGACCCTGACTTGCTGGTGGGGGAAGCCGAGACGATCATCTGCTTTAACCTTTGCCTCCTTGGCTGGCAACCTTGCAGCCTTTGCTCTGAGTGGGTCTTGAGTGCGGTAACCCTCAGTCTCAGAACAGCTAGAATTGACTAAAAGAAAGTAAAAACTAGAAATTATGACTATTCCACTTCAGTTTTGGACATTTTGCTTTAGATTTTCGTATCGAGAATGAGATGTGTTAGCAAGAGGTTCTTCCGTGCTTCAGACAACACGGAGATGCGTGGTTTACGTATGCATCAGTGCGCTGTTCTTGATGTAATTTGTAACACCTAGCGCACACCTCCCCTTCAGCCTGTGCAGTACAGTCACAAGGGGGTAAATCAGCAGCGGCTGTTTTGCAGCTGGGGTGAAAAAGGGGTGACCTATTGAAAAGGGGGGCTAGAACATGGAGTGCCTGGTGCTCTTCCTTCCTTGTCGTCTTACTGTCCTAATAAACAGGGGTGGTGAGCCAGCAAGAGAGACTGTCCACGAGAAATACTTCATACTTTATAACCAAAAAGTACCTGTAGATAGGTGCAGTAATACTTCTCTCATGCGTTTGTTGAGGTGCAGAAAAATTCTGTTCCCTTCTCGCTCTTCAGTACAAGACAAAGGTCAGCAAGCTGGGGAGTTAGACCAGGGAATAGGACTGCTTCTTCAGCGCCAAGACAGACGAGCTTATAAAACAACCCAGACAGACTTCCGTTCTACTGTTTATCTTCCCTTAGCAAAGGTCAAATTTATGGCAGTTGTTGGCCTGTTTTTTCCTGACCCCTAAAATTTTTTTACAAAGTGAATTGAAAATCTCTTAAAACAAAAACTTTACTAGAGTTCTGGAGAAAAAAAGAAGTGTTTAAAATTCTTACCAACTTCCATTAGAGACCTGCTGAGTGCACCAGAGTTACTCATTTTTATTCAGACTTTCAGGGGTTAGTTCAGTTGATTTCTGTTCAGCACTCTGATACCTGTTTAAAAAAAATTTTTTTTAGTTAACCTTTTTTAAAATGAAAGGCCTTTTATGGAGTTTAGAACTATGAGGGGGGGTTGGGGTTTTTATTTTGGTTTTTGTTTGTTTTGGTTTGGTTTTGGTTTTTTTTAAAGTTTTGCTTTTTTCCCATTCCTTAAACAAGGTCCACTCAAATTCCGAACAGCTCTTGAAGTCTGCTCAGACATATGGAAGGCAACAAGCAAAATGCTGAGCTGCTTGAGCATTCAGAAGAGCTAAATCTGAGGGGATTTCTGTTTTTTGTTTTTTGTTTTTTTTTTTTTAAATATTTTTTTGTCTCCCACGGTGGTGGATAGGATGCAGTGATGCTGCGTTATACAGGTGTCTCTCACTTCCTAGGGAAAAGAAATGCCGCCTTCTAGACCATGAATTCCTTCTGATTTGGATGTGAATGCCTCTGCGCAGCAAAGCAGTGGTCCTTCGTTGCCATCTATTTAAGCTGGTGCAAACTGAAAAAAATCATGCTTGAAATTTAATTTCATTATCAATGGTCTTGGTAACACATTTGGAAAAAATGTTTCTTGTCAAACTTCTACCTGAAGGAGCACCAGTAAGGTTTAGAAGTAGATGCACAGGAATCCATATGACACAAAGTCTGGTTTTGAAGGTGCTAGAGGTCAAAAGTGAACAGTCACATCAATATTGAAGAAGGGAGGAAAACCTTGCACTTAACCATTGTTTTTATTCCCTTTGTCAAGCAGTCAAAAAAGCAATAACTAATATGAGAACCCAACTTTTCCTCTCTTTATTTTAGATTTGGGAAAATTCCCTGCCAAAAAAAAATATCGTGGAAAATTCACTAGTGTTTGTGTGAGTAAAAGGTTCCAACCTTTTATTATTAATTTGTAAGAATTATTTCATTGAGTTTTGTCCAAAAGAGTCAGAAGTACTTTGCACAGAAATGTGCAGCATTTTAATGAAAGGGGTCAGAATCACTTTAATTTGAACTTTATCTGGTCTGGTTGCAGGTTTTATTGCATTTAGTATCTTTAAAAAAAAAATAAGAATCAAAATACCTGACTTCACATCAAAAACAACTGCTTGTGGCTAAATAAAATCGGTTTCAGCTCTTGTGGCACCAAAAAATCATCAGCTGTTGAATTGGACCTGAGCCATCTTTTCAAACATTACGTGATCTTGCAGCGATGGATGATGATGGATATCTGGATTAGGGAACAGCATGTGATGGCAAATTCATAGTATTTGCTCTGATGTAAAAAGAAAACAAATTATTTCCTAAAATCAAAATAATTCAAAATTCTTGGTATCATGCAGCCATGCCACTTGCAAAGTGAGCATTTCCCTGCCTCTCAAAGCTTGCTGTATCCTTGATCTGCTGTCTTCCTGCTGTTAATTGATTGCAACTCTACGTGTCTGATCAGGGCTAAAAGTTGTTCTCGATACGGATCTCATACAACATATACTGTGCACGCTTGTGTGTATAGATATGTTTATACTGTATGCATGTACATACGTATGCATATTTGTGTGCTGGCCCTAAAATCACTCATGTTATAAAGCATCAGCCTTGAAGGCATATTCATCAGAATATTATGTAGACCTTTCATTTTTGCCTGTTCCCTCAAAATGAGAGACTTTTTATGCAGTCTTATGTGGCAAATAGCCAAAATCTCTGATTTTTATTGTCACTCTTGCTGACTTTTATTATCACTTGCTTTTGGTGTGTGTATAAACACATATGTGTATGTATATACATATTTGTGTATTTATACGCACAAGTATGTTTTTGTTGTACAGGTAATAAAGATGGGGGAAGGTTTTTGTGTTTTCTTAATAGGTGAAGAAATCTTGAAGACCAGAAATTGCAACTTACTGAATTTTAAATTAAAAAAAAAAAAAAAAAAAATTTAAAATTGTCCAGCTGTGGAAGATGGATCCTCATTTTTGCAGCCCCTTTGAATCACAAGTTCATCTTTAAATGCACTGGGGTTTTTTGTTGGTTTTTTTTTTTGGTTTTTGGTTTTTTGTTTTTTTTTTGAAGAGCTAACTAACCCTGGCTGTCTCCAGTCTGACAGTATTCAAATGGACTTGCTTCCTCCATTAGTTGTAAGATGTTTAAAAGCACATCCTATGTTTGAATTGTGGATGAGAGGTTCCCTTGGCAATGTGAGGAGGAAAATTCTTCCTACCCCTTTATTATTAATTCACGGATTCAGTGTTGGTTCGGCCTACAGGAGAAGTTAACTGGAAGTCTTTGAAGATCAATATCTTTGCTGAAGTTGTCCAGGTATGTGAACTCAAAGATCCATGGTGATTGGAAAATAATGTTTAATATGTCAATGTATTTTATAGAAATTATTAGTACCCACAGTTATTCATTGACTGATAACTTTTTTAAGTGGTGACTCTTGTGGGGCTTACAGCTGCATGCAGTAGTTTTTCCTGTGCTCTGAGGCATATAACTGTTACTGAGGACACAGAAGAGAATGCTTGCTGATGAAACCCATGTAGTTTTACAGAAGTTTGACTTAGTATTGAGATAGTTTTTGTGACCAACTGATTTCAAGACGTCGCCCCCCTCAAGACTAATTTGATTAACAGAAAACGGCTGTAAAAATGCTTATTATGTAAATATTTTTCACTTATGTCTTTCTTTAGGGTTACTTTTAAAAAGAAGATTTCACTGATCAAGCCAGTAGAAGACTTTCAGTCCAAGAAAGAGCGAAGCCAGCTCTTGCCAAGAGTAGAAGAAGTCCCGGTTGAGTGAACCCTCAGAACCTGAGCTTGTTCCAAGAATTTGTCCATTATGTCTAACCAAGGAGATGACTGCTACTTCTATTTCTATTCCACATGTAACAAGGTATGTTTGAGTTTCTTTTGCTTTGGAGTTGGTTTTTTTTTTTTCCTTTTTAGTTTTTAAGAGAGGAGGGGGAAGAGTGGGAGGAGACATACAGATTCCTGGTAACTTAATAAGTTACCAGAACAATTAACAGAATAAGATTCTGTTTTATTTTCCATTTTGTTGATTTCCTATTGATTACAGGGAGACAGCTGTTCCTTCCGCCACTGTGAAGCTGCTCTGGGGAATGAAACAGTCTGCACGCTCTGGCAGGAGGGTCGCTGTTTCAGGAATATCTGCAGATTCAGACACATGGAAATTGATGTGAGTGTTTGCCTAAAGATGTGTTCTCAAACTAAATCACCGAAAGCATTTTTCATTGCTGCAGGTGGACTGAATGTGCTTTTCCGTGATAGATTTACTTGCTATAAAATGATACTGGTTTCTGTTACTGGCAGTGGAGTGGGAGGAAGTTGGGGGAAGAAAAAACAATGTCTTGGGTATATCTCAGCAAGAAATTTTTGTATTAGATGCTGACATTTTTTTAGCAGAGGCAAAAGCAACCGCATTGGTCAGACTGCTTAAATGTGCTGGAGCAGGGTGGTAGTAAACAGCCCGCACCAGACTCCTGAGGCGGGGGCTTGGTGCTGGCCTGTCTGGTCATAATCATGGAATCATTTGGTTGGAAAAGACCTTGAAAATCATTGAGTCCAACTGTACCTGTCCACTACTAAACCATGTCTCTAAGCACCTCATCTGCCCATCTTTTAAATACCTCCAGGGATCGGGACTCGACCCCTTCCCTGGGCAGCCCTTTCCAGGGCCTGATAACCCTTTAGGGGAAGAAATTTTTCCTAATGTCCAACCTAAACCTGCCCTGGTGCAACTTGAGGCCATAATGGTCTCTTCTGTCCTGGGTTTCTTCAGATAACCTTGTTCTAACCTCTTGGGGTAGTACAGGGTGGGAAGAGAAAAGATGGGAAGGTACTAAAGCTCTGAAAGCTAAGTTCAGATAAATTTAACCTAGGCAATTTAAAACATTTTTCCCTCTGAATAACCCCAAGTAATAACTCCCCCAAACTGATTTGTGAGAGTGCCTGTCTTCTCAAACTGAACGATAGGAAAGCCAGATAATATGTAGCTGTTACAGCTTACGCAAACTTCATATATATGCCCTGAAATATTTATTTTAGTGATAAATTGACCTTTGGAATGACATTTCGGCACTGCACTGCACTGGTCCTATCTCTGGCAGGATGTGAAACTATATCTCTTTGCAAATCTAAGGTGAGTGTTACCATGAGCTTTTATTTCTTTCTGTCTTCAGAAAAAACGCAGCGAGATTCCTTGCTACTGGGAGAATCAGCCAGTAGGCTGTCAAAAATCCAACTGTGCTTTTCATCATACAAAAGGACGTTATGTTGATGGACTCTTCTTACCGCCAAGCAAAAGTGAGTTTCTTAGGTCCTTTTTCTTTAAGTATTAAAGAATTAATTTTGAATATTACTTACGAGTGGGTACAATACCGTAGAAGACATCAAGTAACTGTTCATTTATGAGTGCAGGGAGAAGTCTGCAGTCATGGGTTCTCAGCTAAATGGAATGTAATTCTGGTATCTAATGTTTTCTTTTGTGCTCAGCTTCTCTGTGCTTTGTGTGATTGGTGCCTTTCTGGTTGCTTTCCCCTCATTTAATCCTTTCTCGGTGGTAGGATGGTGAGATTCATGTGTGAAGGGAAGCTGTTGTTCATACTGTAACTAGGGGTAGGGAATAGGAGACTCTAAAATCAGTAGCCAGGTGGGTTATCTACCTTATCTACTATATCTACGCAGTGAGCGCAGCATTAGGGTTGAAGTTTTAAATGGCCAAATCACAAATGATCCTCCTCTTCCTCTAGCTACCCTTCCAAGTCCACCTGAGTCTGCGGAAGACGATGTGAAAATGGCTCAGATGTCACTGCAGCAAAACAAACTTTCTGTCCAGTCAAATCCCTCTCCCCAGCTGAGGGGGGTGATGAAAGTGGAAAACTCTGAAAATGTCCCAAGTCCTACACATCCTCCAGTTGTAATCAATGCTGCAGATGATGATGAAGACGACGATGGTGAGCATTTTTTTACTTCTTGAAGGCATTTTACTGTAAGTGGCTGTATAAATCACAGAATACCTGAATTGTGTAGTGTTTCATGTTACAGACAAGAATCTGGAGCCCTAAATATTTTTTTCCCAGTATAATTCTTACTTATGAGTTCAAGTCAATACAGCTGTTTGAAAAAATCCTTCTATAAACACTTGTGTTTGTAGTTAAAAATACAAACAGAATATGAAACAAGGACTGAAATGTATGAGCTACATAAACATGAAAAATCTTGTCTAATCCCTCCTGCATGACTGAATAGGTTTATTTTTGCCTTTCAGACCAACTTTCTGAAGAAGGAGATGAAACTAAAACACCTGTCCAGCAACCAACTACAGAAAACCATAATGGATTGCGGATGATTTCCACCAGGAAATCCAATGCTAATGCAAAACAAGGTATTCTAATAGCTGTAGTAGGATGGATGGGAAGGAGAATTTGACAATTAACTCAATACAATAGAACACAGGGTAGCTGGGTGGAGTCAGCTATTTCCGTGAGCTCATTCCTGTCTTAATACAGTCACGTGTCCCTTGCGACAGACAGGTAAACTCCTCTTTGTTTACTTTTGTAGAATAAAAAAGAGCCACGGAGTGGAGTTTAAATGCCTGCAAATCTGTCTTTTCAAGCATTGTGGAAAGCCATGTCTAATGATTGAGGAATCTAATACTGTGTAGATGGATTCAAATGCTTAAAACTATAGGTTTTACCCTGAAGGGTGGGAGGAGGGGTGAAGAAAGGTGCCAATTGCTTACCAGAACACCATCCGTTCTATGGCTTTCTTTTTACTTGTGGGGAATGTTGGCAGGGTTTATTTGAAATACTTTGGAAAGGTTCTGAGCTATAAGAAGCTTGAGGATCTGTGCTCTTCAGTTGTCTGCCTTGAAGCCTCAGTTTCATTAACTGTTTTGTGTTTTCAGATGACAATTTAAATTTTGGAATAAAAACGCTTGAAGAAATCAAATTGAAGAAACTAAAGGAAAAAACAAAAAAGCAAGGTGATGAGTTAATATCCCCTGCTTTCCTATCCTTCTGCCTTCTGTTCACCTTCATCTTTTTTTTTTTTTTTTTTTTTTCCTCTGATAATACCTGGATAGCTGACTATGCATCAGTGAACACAATTATTTGCAAAGGAAAGGAAATTTTTTTGCGCTGTTGGGTTCAGACTGGGAAATGATTGCAGCTGAGAGCTGCTTGAGACACACTTCCATGTTTAGCTGGGGGCCTTGAGCTACTTTGGCATGCAACCTGTTTTCTTAAACTCAAACAGCTGGTATTCTAGATTGGAATTTCAAGGGCAAATTAGAGGGAATCTGCTCATCTCTTATTTACATGCACCGGTCATTGTATGTTTGACAGTAATGAATAACTAATGGTTTTGGACTTCGTGATAGTTCCTCTGTTTTGCTTGGTTGGGGTTTTTTCCTAAATATCCTTATGTTTTGCTTGCTCTGATCAGAAGGTCCTTCAGGAGTTTCTGTTCATCCGCTCCAGTCTCGGACTATACCTGTACCAGAAAAGGAAAATGTACGGACAGTTGTGAGAACCGTGACTCTGTCTACAAAGCAAGGTAATTAATACTGTTGTTTCCACTTCATGGCTCCTAAACCGAAAGGTTAAGTACTAATTAAGATAATTCAGGCATCTGAGTCTGCTGGTGCTGCCTCTTCAAATAAAAACCATGCTTTTATGCTGAAAATCCCTGGCTGTATTGGAAAGATATGGCATTTGTAGGTGCTCAGTTTGTTGTATTGCAATAAAAGATCAAGAAGTGGGTTTTTTATCAGCCTGACATCAAGCCATAGCTAATCATATATTACCACCATCCTACAGACTCTGAAATGTGTGTAATTTCACTTTCGTCTTCCTGAAGTTGAGTGAGATTTGTGAATGAGCTGATGTGTTGACAGCATGTGACAGAATTAGTGTTTGGGTTAAGTGCAGTAGCAGCAGAGAGAGGGGCGAATGTCAAAATAAGCGTCGGGATGCAAATAAGGTGATAACTGAAAAACGGGAGTAATGAAAGGGCAGACCTATAGAAGAAGGTGTTGTACAAGAAGCCAATTGTTGAAGCGTTGAAGAGGCTGACAGTGGCAGTTTGCAGACAGTAGTATAAATGGTGGAGTTTGGATCTGCACAAATTTCTTTTAAAGGCAAAAAACGTGAAGAACTACTCGTAGTCATTTATTTATGTGGTTTGGCTACCAAAATAGTGTCTTTTTTGGGGACATGGGCTAGAAGGACAGGGCTTTTACTGGGTACTGGTTTCTGTGCACTAAAGAGATTAATCTTTGTTTTTAGGGGAAGAGCCTGTGATTCAACTGAATCTTGCCGAGAGACTGGGGAAACGGAAAACCTCCATGCGTAAGAGCTTTTTGTGAGCTGTTTGGGTGCCCTCATCTAAACATGACGATATTTAAGGGTATTTTTACTGTATGAGGGAGGAAAATACATTTTGGCAGAGATCTGCGTTGACTGCTGAAGTGGCAAATTTTGTTAGCAACTGAAAGGCAAATACAGGAAAATATACCTGGAAGAATTGAAGTTTGTGGCTGACTGTTCTAAAATTCTCCTCCAGAGAAAAGTTCTTGAAGTATTTCTTGTCTTTTCTCTTTCTGAAGCTGCTAAAAGTGTCCTTCCACTAAAGCGCAACCTTGCCGAAAGGCTGGGGAAGAAGATAGAGATTCTGGAGAATGCTGACAAAGCACCAAAGAGAGGTATGGCTGCTAAACAGGCATCTGGATTTGATGCACAGGTTTTCTATTTAGGTTTTCTATTTGCCCTTTCTTCTAATGATTCTTTTTGCATGTTGGTTGAGGGCTCAAGGTAACTTTGAATCCCAGCAATGTGATCTCTCTTGTTTCAAAATGTGTGCACAAAGTTGAGAGTTATGCAGTCTCCCTAACTTTTTCTGTTCTGTCTTGTAGTTCAAGTCCCCAAGTCTCTAAAGGAGAGGCTAGTATTGCCGTCTGAACAGACCAGTACAGAGACAGGTAATAACTGGATATTAAATATGCCTTCCCTTTTTTTTTTTTTTCTTTTCCTCATGAACTTCCATGCAGCCCTAACAGTTATTTTTAAAAAACTGCCTGATTCCTCTTGCTCAACTGCTGAAGCTGTCCTGATGGCCACTGTCAGGATTCTGGCTCTAGGTGTGTGTGTGTTTTCCACTTGTGCCTCATCAAGGTTTCACACTCCTGCTGTGAACCGTCAGAAGCTGCAGTATGCTTGCGCACCGGTAGAATAGAACCACTGCCAGGAGCAGGGGTTTGAGATGCTAATGGAGAGAGACAGTCTGAGAAAGTAACAAAATAAAATAGACGAATGTTCTCTGTGTCACAGCTCTCTCTGGATAGTGCTGGTTTTCAGTGGCTTGAAGGAGGAGGAGAATATTATGCAGAATAATGCTGTCCAAAGATGCATCTTGGGAACACTCAAACATAGTTTTCCTTAGTACTGTGACACATTTTGGAGACTTTAAATATTGTTGGCCTCTCTTTAAATATTGGTGTGCTTTTTTTTTTTTTTTTTATGACAACAGAGAAGGCTGCTAAGCCAACAGGAGAGATCCATGTGAAAACACTGGAGGAAATTCGTCTTGAGAGAGCTAATCAGAGACGAGGAGAACCTCAAGGAAAACCCCAGACTGAAGGACATTGTAAAACAGAAGATCCCAGCTCGGGGGCAAGACCTTCCCCTGCAGTTCGCATCAAAACTTTCTCAGGAGCCCTGGCTGAAAAAAAACACAAGCGATTGGAAGAAGAGAAGCAAAAACCAGAAGAGTTTCCTACCAAGACAAAAGTTGAGAGTGAGCCCAAGAAGCAGAGCGTACTCGCTCCATCTGCGCCCAGCAAAGTGCAGCTGGCAGAGCCAGCGGGTAAAGCCAAGCCAGCAGGAGAAGTGCGTATTAAAACCTTGGAAGAAATCAAGCAGGAGAAAGCTCTGCGGATGCAGCAGAGTGGAGAAAATGTGCCAGCTCCACCAGCACAACCTGAACCTGCCCCGCCAGGGAGGAGACTGTTACGGATCACCAAGCTAATAGGTAATAAGATGATCTGGTACCTGCCCTGGTGAAGTGCTCCCTGTCAAGCAAATTCAGTTTGCTCGGGATTCGCTTTGCTTTTTCCTTCTATGTATACTAGAGGATAAAAGAGTTTAAAGCTACAAAGTCAGAAGTCAAGAAAGTGCCAGAATATGCAAACGTACTATTTTCCATAAATTACAAGGTAGTTTTCTGTATTTCCCACTGGAAAATTCATTCATTGAGGAACTGTGTAGTCTGATTTATCCCTTCTATTTTTTCTGCCATCTGCTTGTGGAATGGGATCTTCCCTGTGTTAAATCCAAGTTTACCTTCTTTGTTGGCATATGTGTTGTTTAACTTGGTTACTGATGTGTGTGTATATATGTGTTTGCGAAGCGAGTATCAGCTTCTTAATGTGAGGCCCAGTTTTTGTCAAAAATGACAGAGCATTAAAGATCTCATCATTCAGATTATATAAGCCCTGTAAAAAGAGTGTTGCTTACTGTAGCCTTTCCCTCTGTCCCCTTATTAGACATGAGGAAATAAAGACAACATAAACACAACAGGGAAACGGGTAACCAGGTTTCTTTACTTCTGCTGTTGACAAAATTATTTTTTTGCTTGTTTGTTTTAAAGCACCTGGAAGAGAAGAAAAGAAGGTAGTGGAATTGAGCAAGCCTTCTCCCAAAGCTGTCTCTGCACCTGCAGAGGTGAGTCCTTTGTGAAGACATACATATATTCGTACAATTTTGGATAGATTTTGTTATGTTGTGTTTGTAACTCGACGCATGCTCCCAGTTTGAGTGTGTTCCTACCTTCCTGCATTTGGTAAGCGCTGCGGTGAAGTCAGTAAGGCCTGTTGCTTTCAGTAGCGTTTCCAGCCAGCGTTGTAATCCTCAAGCTGTGAATTAATCTGATTATACTTGACAGTGAATAAGAAACCCTATTAGCATCAGATAAAATCTGCGAGGTTAATGTGGAGGGAATGCTTTTGTTCTCGGTGACTTTATCTGTCAGACTTGAAGGGTATCTGAAAATCCTGAGGTAAGTATTTTAACAGAAAAGGCTAGAGCTTTGTATTGGAGGAAATCGGTCTGCCGGTGACTGCTGTATTGGTGCACTTGTATGACTTTCTGTTGCTTAAAAGGAGTTTAATAGATTACAGCTAGAGTCTTCTGCTCTGTTAAAAATCTTAGCTTGCTGTGTTGGGAATTGGAGGCTTTTGAAACAGTGTTTCCATAGCAAAGCATGGATCTTGCTACAGGCAACATTTTACAGAAAAAATGTCAGATCTGAATGGTATTAACATGCTCTGTTCCATATGGAGCCATTTCGGAGGGATTGTCTCAGATTTTCTTAACGAAATCCCATAGATTTTTGTCCTATTTTGTCCTTTTGTTTCTTTCTAGCCCTCTGATCAGAGTGCAACTAATTCTAAAGTTCAAGTGAAGAGCCTTGAAGAGATAATGAGGGAGAAGCGGCAACTGAAACAACGCCAAGAAGAGAAGCTTCAGAAGGAAGCAGCTGCTGTGCCATCTCCTGTTGAAAAAGCAATCAAGGATAAAACTCCAGCATCAGGGAGTCCTGAATCCACTGTGGTTTCAGGGTCAGCTTATCAACTTGCGAAGAGGATATTGGTGAAATCTCCAGAAGATGGGGTTGAAAGCCCAGGAAAGGATGCTGCTGTATCACCAGGGAAACAGGCAGCTCAACTTGTGGAACGGAAAGCTAAAAGTAGGTATTGGCCATATGCTAAGGAGTTACTTCAGGTCATGTTTTGAAAGAGTGGCAGAAGATGACAGTTTTCACGTTGTAACTCTGGCTCCTTTTTGTAACTTCTTTGCTCCTTTTCATGGCTTGTTGGCCTATAGGAAAGATGGGGACAGTCTTTTTAGCAGGGCCGGTTGTGACAGGACAGAGGGTGATGGTTTTAAACTAAAACAGGGTAGATTTAGACTGGATCTAAGGAAGAAATTCTTTCCAATGAGGGTGGTGAAATGTCGGAAAGGGTTGCCCAGGGAGGTGGTGGAGGCCCCATCCCTGGGAACATTCCAGGCCAGGTTGGATGGGGCTGTGAGCAACCTGCTGTGGTTCAAGGTGTCCCTGCTCCTGCAGGGGGGTTGGGCTGGGTGACCTCTAGGGGTCCCTTCCAACCCAAAACATTCTATGGATTCTATGATTCTGTGATTCTAAACAGAGTTTACTACGTGGAAATGCTGCTGAGAGTCTGGGAAATGGCAGTGTAATTGTGTTGGCCAAGTACATTTAACTGGAAGAATCATGGGACTGTTAAGAGAACCTGTTGGGGTTGGTTGGTTGGTTTGTTTGTTTTCCTGAGGCAGAGCAAGACTCTACGAGTTCTCTCTTCCTTTTACTCTAGCCAAATCTAAGGTATGCCTGAAGCCTTCGGATGGGAAAGCCACTTCCCCCACAAAGCAGACGCTGAAACGTAAGGCAGCTGAGAGTCATCCCTCTGCTGTGGCGGCTGTGAAACCATTGAATACCACTGGTGGTGACATGAAGGAGCCTTCAGCTAAAAAAGCGGCCGTGGTAAGGACAGTGGCTGAGGCAGTAGTGGGTCCCTAGTAAAATTTGTGCCCAGGTTTTACCCTCCTCTTGGAGAAAAGATGGAAAACTGAAATGTTCTACAGTCTCTGTTCCCTTTTAAATCCAGAAGTGGTCTACGGGATGGTCGTAGTACCTTTCTGCTTATTAGATGACTGGCACTGTTTACATAATACTCTGCTATGGCTTCTCTGTGGCGTAGAAGGGATTTGTCCATTAATGCTATATTCTTAAAAAAGGCAGAAGGTCGTTAGTAAACTTCAAATGAATACTAACTTTTCTTCAGGAGTGCCCTGGTTCTGTATCTTGGTTAAGGCTCAGCAATTCCAGTGGAGGAAGAATCTACTAAGACATCTTCTACCTGTGTGTCATAAACACTGTCTTCTTCCTAGGCCGTTGTTCCTGCTTTGCCGGAGGACAGCCTGGTCTCCATACCTGGGAGAGAAAAACCCAAAACCAGGTAACAAACACAACTTGTTCTTTTTCTTGATCCGCGTGTCTTTCACGTGAAACAAGATTTTTTTTCACATGTGGAAAAATGTAGTTTTGAGATAATTAATGACAAAATCCAGCAAAGTAACAAGTCATCTGAAATAATTTGCTAGCAGGTTTAGGTTCATTTCTTAAAGTGCTGCAAGTTGGTACAGCTTTTCAGTGACTTCTTGGGTTTTCTGAATGCCTGCAGAGATTGACTTCTTAACCTTTTTATAGTCAAACTAGTAAAGGTGGCAAAGTGTCTCTGGCTACAAAATTTGAACCTCCTTTGCCAGACCCCAGCTGCTCTGTCTTCACGGATAAATCCCCAAACTGAAAAATATATCTGCAGATACACTGGACGCGAAAAGTAGCCCCGGCTTAATTGAATAACAATCCCTGTGTAAGGTTGAGGTATAGGAGGGATTAACTGCAGTTTTAAGAGCCAGTTTGCAGAAAACATCTCTCTGGTTAAGGGATGTCATACACTGATTTGTTCTCTTTCTTGTTCTTCCAAGTCCTGAACTGCATATTGGAAGCCAGGCAGACTCCGTGCCACAGTCAGAGGTCTCAAGCTCAACTTCAACTTCTTCACAAGTAGCGGTAAAGACGCGCCGGTTGAGCTCCACAGGGGCTGGGAAAGCTCCCTTATCTGTAGAAGATGACTTTGAGAAGCTTATTTGGGAAATCTCAGGAGGCAAACTGGAAGCAGAAATTGACCTGGACCCAGGGAAGGATGAGGATGATCTTCTCCTGGAACTTTCTGAAATGATTGACAGCTGAACTGCACAGACCTAAGGTTTAAGAAAAAAAAAAAAAAAAATTAAAACTCTATATTTTGTGGGATACCTGGAGGTGATCCTTTTTCTAGCTGAGGCTTTGCAATGAGTCTTAAAGCACAGTTGAACTGGTAGAAATTGGCAGTATCTGCACTCAGTTGTCCTAAATTTCCCTGCTGGTCAGAGTCAAGGTCCTGTGCATCCATTCTGTGACTATCGGTGGCTACCTTCAACATTAAGAGGACAAAGCACTTGTTTATTTCGGGACAGAGACAAGCCCATCTACAAACTGTGGTGGTTGTGAACTGATCTACTGATTCAGTGATGCTCTGAAGGCTTAAACTTAAAGCTTCTTCCCCACCCCCCCTTGGCAAAACTCGACATTTGGCGCATTTCAAAGCTTTGGTATTCTGATTTCTTGGACAATTGAGATCTAAAGCCTGGAGTTACTATGTCAACTCTTGAGTTTTATTTATGTATGCTATCATTTTGATGTTAATCTTTTAGGGTAACTTAATGAAAATGTCGGGGTGGGAGGGAGCAGAACAATTACTCTAGTATTTCGGACCAAACATGCTGCCAAGGGTGGTGGTTGGGGTCAGTCCATCCAGCCTTACTTTGAATTATCAGGGATGATACAATATCAGTGTGAAAAGCAGCAGCTCTGCAGTACAGCTAGAATACTCCCCTCCCCTTCTGCTGTACTGTACTGGAGCCTGGGGGGGTTTGGTGCTTTTTGCTGATGTCATTAGGATTTTGGGGTGGGTAGACAGGATTCCTCTCGTAGGCTGCAGTAAATTGGTAAAACTAGGACTTGGTTTAAGTGCCTCTCGGTTCCAGGAATTGCTCCCCTGAGCTGCCGGCTCCTCTTCTGCCGGGAAGCGTCGGCCGCTCTCACTTGAGCTTTGTCAGCTTTGTCTGGAACCTGGTACTGCTGCAGGACCAACCGCCCTCTCCTTTCTGGGCATGCCCCGGGGATCCTCCCTTAGGTCTCCCCTGCACCCGTGGCCGAGGCTCCAGCTCTGTGTAGAAGCGGGCGCTGGAGGCAGGACTGGAGGTCACTGGTCTGCCTCGGGTGCCTACGTGCAGTCTGAATTTGTGACCCTGCAAAAAAATAGCTGAGACTGGGGTGTATTGTGTACCCTGCCCCCAGTGATCCTTTTCCCTAGCAGATCTATTTTGAATTATTTTTCTTAAAATTTTGAAGAACTTTAGTCTCTTCCTGCTATGGTTTGTGAAGCTGTGGGGGCCCTCAGGCATTTGCTGCTGGCAGAGGAAAAATCAGTTGTTTGCGTTGATTGTACATACTTTCTCTTTGGAAGAAAACACTTGTGTGCTTTGATAATCCACTGTGATGTCTTAGTTCCTAGAGGAAAGGTTTGAAACCAAAATTTAAAAAATTGCTGTTGCGGCTCCAGCAGGGTCACCCAGCCCCGTGCTGCCAACCCTTTATCCTGC
>NW_009259598.1:2080953-2081225 GCF_000687185.1 Egretta garzetta
TGTGGGGGAGAGAGAGAGAGCATGGAGAGCCCGCCGAGGAAGGCTTCCCGCTCTCGCCTTCCCCTTTCCTTCTTCGCCGCCCCTGGCCCGGGCTCTGCCCGCGGAGATGGGATTTGCTGCGTGCCGTGGTTTCTGTAAATATTTTATTCTTCCATTTTATATTTGTATTCTATTTAAGGCATTGTATTAAACGTAGTCCGGCCTCCTCCGCCTTCACCGGTAGCTGAACTGTTCCACACCGCAGCAGTTAACTGTTTTTAAATAAACCTGGC
>NW_009259598.1:2081375-2096695 GCF_000687185.1 Egretta garzetta
GGGTGGACGGGCGGGGTGCGGGGGAAGCAGGCGGGAAGGAGCTGCCGCGCTGGCCGGGGAGGCGCCGAAGGGCCCCGGGGCCGCGTCGCCGAGGACTTGTTGCCGTGCTGCGTCCTTAACGCTCCTCTCCAGAACCTCATCTTCCGCTACCTGCAGAACGTGAGTACCGGGGCCCGGCGGGGCGGGCGGGGCGGCCCCCGTGTGAGAGGAATGGCCCGGTGCTGCTTGAGCAGGGGCCACACCGGATCGGTATTTCAGAGCTAGTCATCCGGTTTTCGAAGCCGGTTTCCGTTGAAGAACCTGCGGTCCTTCAGATACGTGAGAAGAACGGCGGGTTCGAGCCCAGCGATCCCCGGAGGAATTGCCTTTGTAACGGGTGTTTGATCTTGTGATCCCCCGTGCAGGGATCGTTTTCCTCCGACAGTGTTAAAACCTGTGCTGTCACACGTTCCTCAGTGAGCATGTAAAGTATTTACAAAATGGCATCGTACCTTATATATATATATACCTGAGGACGTAACTGAAACCACCTGGGAGGGTTGCTGCTCTGAGTGCTACAGAGCTCTGGGAGCTATGGGATCGCTTAATGCAGAGGAGAGGCCAAAATTGCTTGGAGTGTTTATGTTCCTGTTTTGTTCTCCCCCTCCATCATTTTTGCAGAGATCCAGGATCCAGGTGTGGCTCTATGAGCAAGTGAACATGCGGATAGAAGGCTGCATCATTGTGAGTATCAGGGTGTCCCCTTCTTACTCTGTTGATTGGGGTTTTTTTCAGATTTATAAGGCTCTTTCTGCCTGTCAGAAAAAACTAGTGGGGGGCGTGTGTGGAAATACTTCATGCCTCTCCAGTGAATAGTCTTAATTGTCCACCTGACAATAGTTTGTATCGTTGTTGATGAAGTTGAGACCAGGGGGCTTAGCTCACTGACTGCTTTTGTTGCTGATTTTTAGGGCTTTGATGAATATATGAATTTGGTGCTGGACGATGCAGAGGAGATTCACTCCAAAACAAAATCAAGGAAGCAGCTGGGTACGTCAGTATGTCTGCGTAACGTGAGTGATGTCTGAAACCTGGTTCCGTGAGCCTTCCGAATAGCAACTCTTTTAAAAAAAAAAACAAAACCACAGAAAGTTCTGTGTTTTTAAAAATAACACAGAGTGCAAAACGCGTGAAGGGCATTGAGTCTGAAGTACAGCGAGCGCAGTTTGATGTACACTGCCTAGATCTTGGTTCCTGCCGTTTCTGGCGCTGGTGGTTTTGTTGAATGTGTAGGAGAAATCAGCCTCTGACTGAGACCAGTTTTTGCTTCTCAAACGTGTAACAATGTACGGACTGCATTGCACTTTTCCTGCAGCCAGGGTGGCTGGAGGGCTCCAATCAAATTCCTCTCCGCTACGTCTCACGTAGGTGGCCCCGAGCAATTCTGGCACTTGCTGTGCCGCCTCCGAGTGAGGCAGAAAACCACCTAAGGGGGTGGTGTTTAATATTCACCACCTGCTGCGGAGGACAAACAGCAATCTGTGCCAAGTGACCTATTGGGGCTCTTAGTGGGGACAGAGTGCTGTTCACACACCGGGCACTGGAGTGGAGGTTGTGTCTGATACGTTGTAGGGTGAAGTGTGAATGTGGGCCCCGCACAGCCACGCTTACAGCCCTGCGGCGTGGCCAGGTGGGAAGGGACTCTGCGTTACTGATCAAAACCTGGTCGGTTGTCCTGCGGGTATCTTCTTGCCTTTGCCGTTGTTAAACGTGTTTTGAAAATACGAGGTTATCGTCGAGAGTCTGGGATCTGTCTAATCCCACCTTTCCTTTCTCTGTGTTGCAGGTCGGATCATGTTAAAGGGGGACAATATCACTCTCCTACAAAGTGTTTCTAACTAGGATTTGTTGTTCTTCGCTTAGAACAACAGCTGCGGTGCTTTGGAGTGAAGGACGCGCTAGTGGGAGCAAGACCAGCTAGCAGGGAGTTATGCGTAACTGGGGTCACATGCAGAGTTGAAAACTGCGCGTTCCTTTGTGCAAGTAATTTTTGGGGTTTTTGTAGTTTGAAACGATGCACGGTGTATTTCACAAATAAACATTTTTCATGTTAATTGTAAATGTAAATCTGTTTGCTTTCAGCCTCATGCCCTTCTGTGAGTAGAGAAGGGGGAGAAATGTATTCAAAGTCATTTTTGCCGTAGATCTGCGTAGTCTCTGATAAATATCTGTGCATTCTGGAATGTTACATCTGTGTTGGGTGGACAAGGTGGGCTCGTTCAGGATACTGGAGCGGTGTGAGGTCCTTGAGCTTGCATGGTTCTAGGGGGGGGACTTGGGGCTGTGGTACAGTAATCCAACATTTACAGACTTTATGGGTAGATGTGCTTGTAAAATAGCTTTTATCTGCAGGTCAGAGAAGCAGAGAGGGTAGTTGGGTTAAATCTCTATAATTTCTTGCGTCTTTGGGCAGAGTCTAGATCAAACCATGCCGCTGTTAAGTAAGTCGGGATATTGGATGTGTCGGTTGGGGGTTTTGTCGTGTTGGTTTATTATTATGCGTTTGAGGATCTGGCTGTTGTATTTAAGTTTCCACAAGAGAGCTGAGTCGCTTATCACATCAACAAAAGGTAAGTCCCCTAGCTGATGTGGGGCTGTCAGTCCCTTCTGCTGCTTTTCTGGTGTAAAGAAAGAGGAAAAAGAAAGGGTTTGGCTGTAATTGTAACTCGGAGACTAATATTACCTGGATGGAGAGAAACGAGTCTTGATACACAGCCCACACTGGAAATCATTTAATAAGCTTTCAGTATTTCAGGACTTAAATTTGTGTATCATCTTAAGCATGAAAACCACTACATCCAAGATGGAAGATGTCTTGCTTCAAAGGATAGAAATACATGAGTCTCCTGGCAGAGATCGTCCAGCGTGCTTCTCCTGTCCCAAGGAGTTGTACCTCGGGAGTATCGTAGCGGACATTCATGGTCAGAAGCCTTTGAGACGCAGCGTGAGGTACTTGGTGGCTCAGCCTGCTAACCGAGTCGGGAGTTTGTATTTCTGTTCACAAGCTGCAAAGTCCTTTCCACACAGAGTAAACAGAAATAACCTCCTGGTGTCATTTCGCAATGGAAGTCATCACCAGAAGCTGGCACACACGGAATAAAACAGGATTTTAAGAGCTCACCTCCGTCTGCTTTCTGCCTTACCCTTGGCGTAGCAAGCGAGGCTTTCGGGGAAGGTGGGGATGCGTTGTCTCAGTCAATATATTGTTCAGGTGTTGCAGTAAGGGGTATTTGTGACGCAGTGCTGTAAAATTTACCTGCCTGCATCTCTTCATTGTTACTGGCAGGTGATGGCCTTGAGGCTATAAAAACACAGGCTCTCTTCAAAGTGATTTTGAAGTAACTTTGAAGTAATCATTTCCCTTTCCAAGTGTTTGTAACTTTTTACTAACACTGTGTGTTTAGAAAGAGGTTATTGAATGGGATCTGTTGCATCACATCGCTTGGCTCCAGTTTATCCAGGGCCACTGAAATAAAACCAGCTTGGAGCCTACAAGGGTCTGTCCTCCTTCCGCTTTGCACGTGGCTGGCGAGCAGCTGCTCTTTGAGAAGACTTGGACATTAGGAGAAATAGCTCGAGAAATAGCTCGTTCTTATCAGCAGTGCTGCCGCCAACTCCAAATTGTGCACTTCAAGACACCGTAATGCCTCCTAAAGCTCCTCTGTTCTTTGATATTATCAAATTAACGCGAATGAACGTCAATATTGGAGTAGGTTGATGATGGGAGGAAGGAAGTCCAGGCTAATCAGCTCTGAAGCATCTCATGATAAGGGACTGAAATAGGCAGTAATTATGTGAGTGGGGGAGTTGCAGAAGAAAAGGAGAAGCTCCGCAGAAGAAAGCCGTGAAAACTGCAGAAAGCCTGCAGGAGCATCCGGGTGCGCGTGGATGTCCAGGAGGAAACACAGCCCCATTGTTTGAGGAGCGCCTGGCAGTGGAGCGTTGTGGTCCAAGAACAGAGCTTCTAGGCATTACCAACACATAGACAGGGCACAAAAACAATCCTGGCTTTGCCAAACTGGCTTCCCAAGAAGCACTTGTCTGTCCTCGTAAAAACCACAGGACTGACTCATCTAAATGCTCGCTGATTTTTGGTTTGGTTTTTTTTTCTTTTTTTTAACCCCGAATCCTTCCAGCTTCCTGAGCGTTTCCAAGCTGCAGGCAGCGAGAAGGTAACGTCTCATGAGCCACTTGAACCCTGCGGCGCCGGAATGAGACTCAAACTGGCTGCAAAAGTGTGGTAGACAGAAGGGGGTGCTGCGGGCTCGGCCAGCTCCCCCTGCCCCTCCAGCGAAGTGTCACAAGCCTCTGCAGGAACAGAGAGTTCCCCAGCATTCAAGCAGCTTTATTGGCTCCCAAACAACCTGGAAGAAAGCAAACTGGGCTGTCTGGTGCCGGGCTGCTCTCAAACGGTGCGGCAGCCGCACAGGGTGCCTGGATCTCCTGGGCAACAGCACCTTCTCCAGCTCATCCGCACCCTGGGGTGTCCTGCTCCAGAAGGGGATGAGGAGTAGAAGGTTCTGGTTTTGGCTGAGCAAGAGGCAGTGAGGAGGAGCAAGGTAGAGTGAACGTTTACATCTGGGCTTTGTGTTTAGAAAACTCCCGTCCCTCGCTTGGCTTTCTGCTGCCTTGAAGCCTGTTGTGTTTGCTTTTGCAAGTGGTACTTTAAGATGCCTTGAGGTGGCATTATTAGGAGTGCCCCAGTGTGCTGGATTATTGCAGTGGGATGTCATGTGGTGGTGCAGATACCATGCTGCAGCGTTCACACACCTCCAGGAAACAAAGTGCCTATGGTGGGATTTGCCAGAGAAAGTTTTCTAACCGCTGCCAGCGCTCAGATACCTGTCACAGCCAAAAATCGAGCTGCCTGCAGTGTTATGTACCATCTCACTGAGCCCCAATGTCTGCTTTGTAGAAACAGAGCGCGCTCTTACTTAAAAAGCCAGCGAGTGAGACCTGCTTTCTGCACGAACGATGGCACAGGATACGTAAGACAGAGCGCTCTGCCGTGCGACATTTCGGTTTAAGGCCATTGCACTGGTTGTGACAGGCGGATGAGAGCCCGCTCCGATCCAGGTGGGGCTCTGCAGTGTTTGATTTCTTTTCTTTCCTAAAAGCATTAGCACCTTTAACAGCACTGGAAAGTGCTTTGAGTAAATATTTGTCCCTGTTCTCTGCCTGTGGCTTTGGGGTTCTGGGAAAAAGGCTGCTTTTCTTCCCTCTTGCACTTGGGAATTGCTTGCCAGCGCAGTCCTTCTGCAGGATGAGACTCTGTGCTTGTGAAAGAGCCCCCGGAGGAGGGAGGCAGAGTGCTCCTGCCTTTCCAGAGGGGAACAGTTTCTCTGTGGCTCTTCGGTAGGATGCAATGATTTGTAGGATGATTTTACATGTGCTCGAATCTAAACCTCTGAGCCAGCCAGCTGCCTGCAGGTTGGTGCCCTTCATGGCTCTTGAAAGGCATCACTGCACTTCTGCTCAGGCTTCGTGGGATGCGGTGGGCTCCGTCCTCAGGCAGGACATGGGTTGGTGTTGGCAGGAGCATCGTGGACAGGAGCAGACACCTTGTGTAACCCGTGGCTGCTTGCTGAGCTTGGGCTACCTCCAGCATTTACTGTCTTTTCATGCCTGTAACCTTCTGTGTGTCCGTAAAATAAGTAAATGGGGAGATGGCATATGTAGCTGTGTGGGCTGTACAAGGGGAAAATCACCTTTCCCTCTGCCACCACCCTTGATCCCACAGAGCTCCCTTCTCCCAAAGCCTCGCCGCCTCGTGCTTTAGCGCACATTATCTGGGAACTTATTTCAAGTGCTGGTATGTTTTAAGGATTGTGTGCCTAAAAATAATAGTATCAGACAGACAACAGTGGAAGGTCAAGGACTCAAACGGCTTAGAAGCTGTCCCCTTAGGGCAGCATCTGAATATGGAAAACTTGTGTGGAGGGTAGAGGCAGGAGCTGGGGGAGAGCAGCCTTTAAGTGCTGTAACGCTTTCCTAAATTCCCTGCCTGTTCTTGTTCCGGTCCCACATGGGGATGGAACTGTTTGGGATTGGTTTTGCCATTTTTTCTCCCTGGGCAATAAAAGCAGTCCCCTCTTTGGCTGAAGGCGGGTTTGGTACCCACAACGAGCAGATGGGATGCTTGTGGGGAGAGGAGGTTGCTGGGCAGCCATTTCACCCTTCTTCCCCCAAAGTCCTTGCAGAAAAGGGCTCTCGTCGAAACACAATGTCAAAAACTGGCTCCAGCAGGTTTTGTTCGTGGCAGTACCCTCCGTTGGCAGCCCACACACAAGGTGCCCAGCATGGCTGCCCCCCCGCCGTGCCTTTTCACATTCATACCCACCAGGGGCATCATTACTATTGTTTGTAACATCTCTTGGAAAAATGAGTCATGGGCATTTTGCCTGCCCTCAGCAGGGAAACTCTGCCACATTAGCAGCAGCAACGCCCGCCCCCCCGCGCCGCTGCCTCGCATACCAGCAGGCCCCTTCGTGCAAGGAGCTGGTCTTGCTTCGCTCACGTTGGTCGATGTTACTGCTTGTCTTGCCAGCCCTAACCTGGGCTTCGGGGAGGGTCTCGTTCCCCAATTCCCCACTCACAAAAGCCTGGATGGAGTTCAGCCCAAGGTGTCGCAGCAAACTCCCGTCACCCAAAAGATGACCCTGTTCCTGCAGGTGCTCTTCCCTCCTGTGCCTTGAGCTGCAATATTTAAGCCCAATTTTCCTGCACTTGTCTTTGGGCCGTGTTCCCACCCTGCACAGCGTCGTGGTGGGTAGTGTTTTCTGGGCTTCTCCCACCACGATACCAGTTTGTCTGTGGCAGAGATCGTTGCTCCGTGGGGCAGGCTGTCACCTAACTGCAGGATTTGGAGTGTAGATGGGGTGAAACAAAGCCATGAGATAGCTTTAGGTTTGGGCAGTTTATTTTACTCACATGTGAGTATTTATTGTAGACCCAGGATGCTCGGGTCCTATCCCAGGTTTTGCCTGTCCCTCCAGAAAAGGTGTACGAGATCAGGTTGGCAGAAGGATTTGCCTTACTGCAAGGGCTGGAGCTTCAGAAGCAGACTGAGCTTTCCTGCGGGTCCAGCCCTGATTCTGGCTGCTGCTTTTCAGAATTTTGCCTTATCTGCTATTCTTCAGTCTCTTGTCTGTGTAATAGGAGCAATATCTAATAGTCCCCTGGGGGGGGTGATGGCTGATGGAGTGGTGTGATGTCCTCAGCTGAGTGGAACAGCGCTGTGCACCGACCTGCTGTCTCTGTGGCTCTCCTGCTGCCAGGCAATCTGGTTCGTAAATAAATCTGTGTTTTCCGGGGACACTTCTCTCTCCTTCCCTGTGCTCCCTGTTGGGTGGGTTAAGAGTTGAGGAGACTATCCGGGTTAGTCGTCTTTCACCTTGTAAACAGAGCTAGAAGTAGGCCAGGTCTTGCTGGCAAGGGATCTTAAAAGGTTGCTGGACCGCAGTCACGTTTTGCACATTAAGATGCTACAAAAAAGAGGGGGAGCTTGCCCAGCCGCCGGACCCCGAGTGTTTGACCCAGACCCCAGGTTCCCCGCTGTGCAGGGACACCCAGCCGTGGTTTGTGTCAGTGACACCTGCAGAGCCACTCTCTGCCCCTCGAGCGCTCGTCACCCGAGCTGCTCTTGGGGCCCCCCTCGCTTTGCCGCGTGCAGGTGTCGGGGGGACAGGAGGGCAATGCCAACGGGAGCCACGCTTTGGGGGAGATGGGCTGTCGAGTTAGCTGTACAGCAGGTACCAAGCATCCGCTCTTGAAAAGGCTTTGTTCTCAGCTGGGGCACGGCAGACCGTGTTGCACCACTGCCTCCTCCCCGGCGTACAGTGTTTTGGAGCCCATCCCTTTATCGTAAATCAACAACAGAGCTAATATTCATATCGAGGAAGTGAGATAATATCAGAGCCCAAGGTGGGCTCCGAAATGGGTGCATGAGACATGCACAAGTTTGGGGGGAGAGGGAAAGGGGGGCTGCGGTAGGAGCTCTTTATCTGAGAGGAAATTGCACTATTCAAGGGGGAGAGAGCATGTGTGTGTGTGTGTGTGTGCCTATATGTGTGTGCATGCACATTTGTGTAAATAACATTTGCCAGGATCATGAAAGAGCCCGCGGTGTGGGACAGGCCCGCTGCCAGCTCCTGCCAGCACCTGGGGTTGGGTCCGCACGCTGCAAACGCAGGCTGATCCGTGTGCACCCGGGCTGGGGTCTGTCCGGCCCCTGGGCAGCCGGTCACTGCCACCTCCCCACGCTGGCAGCTTTAGAGGACGGGAGCGAGTCCCCAGGAGACCCAGGGGATCACGGCAGAAGCAGCCAAAGCAGCGCCAGAGCTCCCAGGGCCATGGGGTGCAGTCCCAGGGGATGGGTACCCTTGGTACCCAGCGTGCTTGAACTCTGCAAACTGCAACCAGGCTCCCCCAGGGAGGAAACATCCCCTTGCTCCATGGCAGAGGCACGAGGCCGCGGGGAGCAGAGGGATTTGGTCAGAGGCAGGCAGTGCAGCAGATCCAGTGTCTCTCGTCACCCCCTTGCCTGTTTTTCCCATGCAGCTTCTATTGATCTCCAAACAAATCCCTCGGTGCTTTTCCAGAAATTAATCTTGGAGGCATTTGAGAGGCAAGGTCCACCCTCATCATCTGATTAGAAGCAGCGGGAATTCCCAGGATCAAAATATAAACAAACAAACCCAGGTTGAATTTATACCTTTATTAGCTACAGTTGCTTCCCTCTCTTTGAAAAACCTGAACCCTGTTATTTGTTCTTGCAAAGCTGAGCTTGGGCTGGGGCTACTGATGGCCTGGGCTGGGCTTTTCCCCCCTCTCTAAGGGTCACAAGAGCAGGGGGGTTGGCTGGTGCCCAGGCAGCACCGAGGTGCATTTGGGCAGTGGGGAAAGATGTTCGGTGGCAGCTGATCTGAGCCCGGACCCTTTCCTCTCTGTGGGTTATCCGGGAGGGTGGTCGGAGCCCTGGGAAGCAGGGGCCCCGCTGGGTCGGATCCCAGCTCCCTGCGTGGTGGTGGGGCATGGCAGCGAATCTGTCCCAGGCTGATTGAGTTTCTGCGGGGTGGGTGTCCCCTTCCCCCAGCCGAGCTTGCCAGTCCTGCTTTGCCGGGACCCCGGCCGGGACCCAGACTCCTCCTGGGGCTCAGCCTGGGCTCCCTGGGTGAGTTACTCCCTTCCCCAGCTGTGGTGAGCAGCCTCAGGCTGGACGGGTGTCTCAGGGGAAAGCGTATCTCTTTCCTGCTCCATCAATCTCCCAGCCCACCTCCGGCACTGCCTGATGCGCCGGGGCAGCGGCAGGCTCTGGAGGGCTCAGCTGTGGGCTGGAGACGGCTCCCTGCTCCTTTCCCCTCCCCCAGCTTTTGCATAGCCCCCAGATTTATTTTTACATAGGAAGGAGCTATGCAAATAAGTCCCAGGCCTGGGGTGCTGCACAGTGAAGGCAGGACCCAGCACTGCTCGTCCTTTCCCAAGTCCCTTTGATGGCACCAAGTACCTTTTCCTTGGTACTGATGGAGAAGTTGGGCTTTACAGGGGACAACAGCAAATGCCCCTTGCTCTGCGTGCCTGGGGGATGTTGGTCTTTAAGGGATGCTGTGAGATGAGAGGGGGCAGCAAAAACATAGGGATATGATGCAGGGCGGCCAGGGTGCACCTCCTGCGGGTATGGAGAGGGGAGCAGCAGCTCCGTCCCGCTCTGCAATGGAGTTGGATGGCTCCTGGCAGCAGATGAGGCTTTGGCTCCCACCGTAAATATTGGGTGGGTTTTTTCCCCCTTGCCCTGGCATAGGTTTGCTGGAATCCACAGGGATGGAGACAGTGACCTCAGCCTCTCTGGGGTGAACCCTCCCTGCTCTCACCCCATCTCTGTGGGGTGTGGGGGTTTCTCTGCGTGCTCCCCGCTTGGATGGGTGGTCCTGGCACCTCTGCCCGTGCTGTGCCAGGCCGTGCCCTGGCCTGTGTAGGCACAGGCGGGCTGTAGTGTGCTGTGCCTTTTTAGGGAGGGTGGTGGGGAAGGAAACATGCCTGCCTCGTTATTTAGTGTCCCACACACGGAGCCTGCCTGGCCCTCGGGAAACCTCCATCCACTGCGCGGCTGGGATCTGCAGCGAAAGCAAACAATGGGATCCCCAGAGACAACAATGCCCCATTGTCCTTTGAAGCCATAACAATGAAACAATAGACCACAGTCTGCTCCCTTTATTCCCAGGCACGCCCCCCCGCAGCCCCATCCCGCGGCCCCGGGGCCGTCTGTGTTCGGGGGCTCACGCCATCCCCGAGGACCCACCGCTCGCTGCCCCCCCACCCCATCCCACACGGTCCCATCTTTTGTTTGCGGGGTGAGTCTCGGGGGTCCCTGTGGCCTCCCCATCCGCGCGGGTTGTGCCTGAGAGGAGGAGGAGGAGGAGGAGGAGGAGGCTTCCTAGCAGGCTTTGATCCTCAGGATTTCATCAGCGGGAGGGATGGAAAAGTCCCGTTAGGTCATGCGGTCTGTGCCCCGGAGAACAGCGGGGCTTTGTTGTCTCCGGGGATGGCCACTTGTCAGCTCTCGCCGTCACGGCACTCCCTGAAGGTTTCCTGGTGTCTCCTCCTCCTCATGGGGTTAGAAACAACCCCAGCGGCTGTGCCCACCCTGGTCGCTGCAGACACCCCCAAATGCTCTGGGGGAGGGTGGGCCTGGGGAGGAGGCGAGAGGAGATGGAGGCAGGAGGAGGGGATGGGGATGGTGTGCGAGGGGATCTCTGAGCTGCTTTCTGGACGCCTTTGCTCTCTTCCCTCTGTCTCCTGACTGCATCCAGCCACCCCTAAGGACCAAGCCCTCAGTGGCTCTTTACTTCCCTGTGGTCCCCAGAAGCTGCCGGGGGCTGGCTCGCAGCGGAGGGGTGAATCCCCTCCCTGCTTGGCCAGATGGGCTGCAGCAGCCCTGGGCACTGGTGGCTGGTGGGGGGTGCCCACCCTGTAACCCCGAGGGTCCCTCTCAGAGGGCACCAGGCCACCGTGCAGCATGGGGGAGATGCTGGGGGGGGGCACTGGGCAGATGGAACGCTGCTGCAAGGCAGCCTTGGTGCTTCCTGCCATTGAACACTCTCCTTGTCCCTTTGCTGATTCCCAAAAGGCAGGAACAGGGAAGAGGCAAGGTTATCGTTAACTGGGGACCACCAGGGTCAGGGCTGGCTGGGCTTGGGTTTGGTGTGGATCAGGGCTCAAATCCCCATCCTGGCTCTGGGGGTTGGAGCAGGCACATGCTGGCCCTGGGCACCTCTCTGTGCCCCAGCTTCCCCAGATGTGCTGGCCCTGGGCACCTCTCTGTGCCCCAGCTTCCCCAGATGTGCTGGCCCTGGGCACCTCTCCGTGCCCCAGCTTCCCCAGATGTGCTGGCCCTGGGCACCTCTCTGTGCCCCCGCTTCCCCAGATGTGCTGGCCCTGGGCACCTCTCCGTGCCCCCGCTTCCCCAGCCGTGCATGTGGCTGTAGCACACGGTCACCATCGCGTCTGCGTCAGCTTCCTCGGCTCATCTGCTGAGAGCAGGGCAGCAGCGAGTTGGGGTCCGATTTGTCCTTTTCCCGGTGCTCGTTTGTCCCAAAGGGAAAGGGGAACCCAGTGCCAGGCTCGGGGATACGGGGAGACCCTGGTGTCCCCAAAGGCCACCGCCAGCCTCCTCCTGCAGCCCCTGGGAGCTCCGGGGCCCCCTGCTCCTCCCGATTACCTATGGGCAGACAAACCCACCTGAATAGGTAATGAATGGAGGAGAGAAAAGAGCCCGGAGTACATTGTGTTTCCAACAGGCCGGGAACAATTGCTAAATACAAATCACACAGAGAAAAGGGAGAGAGAGAGAGACAAAAGCAAGAACCCCAGCACAAAGGAGAGGAATGAAATGGTAAGTAAAGTCAAACAAAAAGGAGCGGGGCTGAGACAAAAGAAGGGAACAATATCCCCGAGGCAATAGGCTCCTGAACAATGGGGACAGTGACAGCGGCACAAAGGCACACTGTTTGCAAGTAGACGTTATCTCACACAGCCACTGGCAGGCCTGGCCCTGGCGCTTCTATTTTCAGGGATGCTTTTGTGCTGCACTGAACAATATTCCTTGCATGGCTGCAGATAGAGAGATGAGGGGGGTTTGGTTCTCTTTTTTTTTTTTTTTGCCTTGCCGGTGCCAGCTCTGTAATGAAAACAGGTTCAGCCCCTTCGCAGAGCGAGGGGGTGGACGGGCAGAGCCAGGCGAGCTGACCCACTGATGCCAGGGACGGAGCAGCTTCGCTGGTGGATGAGCATCGCCCGATGCCACCTCCTGCGAGGGCCAGGCTGGGCCCCTGCGTGGCCGCGGCAGGGCGGGCACCCCAGCCCCGAGCTTTGCATTCGGCCAGCTGCACTTGCAGGCCTGAAACCAGAACCGGGCAGACCAGAAAGATGCCTTTTCCCGGCTGCTTTTGTGTCAAGCACTTAAGTTTTTTAACCTCTGAAGTGTGTGGGCAGGGACAGAGGTGCCCGCTGGGCTGAGAACCCCCCCGGGGGCTGGCAGAGCTGCCCGGGTGCTGCCAGGCATGGCTCCTGGCATTCCTCCACACCCATCCCCTGCTCCCCGGCCACGGCACTGTCACCCAGCCCCGATGAGCAGAGGTGGCGGCAGGGTTTGGAGGGCTTAATCTGCAGGTCACGGCTCTGCCACGCTCGGACACCGCAGTTTGCCGCAGCAGCCTGTCTGCCCTGGGTGAGAACGTCCCCAATCGATCCAGCCTCTTCCTGCCAACCACCAAGCTCAGTTTTTTGCACAACCTGGAGCCACGGGAAAGGGTGGGCAGGCAGCTCCCCTTTTCTCTTGTAAAACAGGGGTGGCAGGAGCTGCGCGGGCGCTGCCACGGCTAACGGGGCTGGGGCGGGACAGGGCACTGCTCTGCACCCACTGTCTTGCCTCCTGCTTGTGCAGGTTGGGGGTCCATTGCTGTCCCCAGCATCCCGCATCCTCAGCTGATGTAAATCAGCCCTTTGGGATGTGCCATGGGAGCCGGTGCGTGGCTGCTCCCATCAGACAGGCTTTCCCAGTCTGCGATGGAGAGCTCGCTTGCTCTGCCTGCGATGGTTCATGGGCTTTCGTGGAGTTGGTGCAGGTTTTGCCCAGGTCTTGCCTGGAAAACCCCTCCTTCGGGGCCTTCCCAGTTGTCTTCTGATGTCTGGTCCTGCCTGGTAATGGGCTGGCTGCGTCGTGAGCCCGGGGTCACGCTAACACTGCTATGCACCGGGGCATTTACCAGCAGCGTGGGGTTGTTATTGCAGGGCATAAAAGCACCCCGTCTGCTTTCTGATCCAGCTGGACCCGTCCCTTTGGGCAAGGAGTGATGTTCCCACAAGGCACCCGACCCTTCCTGGAGCTCCCAGCATGCTTGTGTCCTTTTCCCCTCCGGTCCTGCACTTGGAAAGCCACCTCCCCATGGACTGCCACAAACCGTGGGGACATCACCCAGTTACCATAAGTGACTTGGGAGAGGAGAAATCAGGGTGTTGCGAAGACAGAGTCAAAGACGCCCCGTATCGGCGCCGATCTCCTGAGACACCCAGTTTTAGCAGATGGGTTCAGCTCTCACTTGAAAAGCTGCATTTCTGATATCGATCACGTTATCTGAGGGTACATCCTGTTGCTAAGTTTGGCTGCTTCCTCCGTTCAACAGCTGTTGTGCAGCTACAGCTGCTTTAAACCTGTGTGGTGGGGATGGTGCATCTCGGGGGGCGGGGAGGGGGGGGAACTGGTACTCGTAAAAATGGATCCCGGCTTTCGTTTGACCATGGTGCATCGCAAGAGTGATGCAACGTCTCGGAGGTGCCGAGGTGAGCAGGGTCACATCCTGCCCTTTCCTGCCTGGCCAATGAATCATGGCACGACCAGATGCTGAGAACATGGGGCTGGGTGGGTGGGGGGAATATTTGGGGCACTAAATCAAAGCAAAGCGGCTGTGTCTTAGATTGAAGTTGTTCTCAGGAAAACGGTTCCCTAATCCTGACCGCCCAGTATCTGATTTTGCGGTTGTGTTTGTACACGTGCTCTGAGCTGTGCCTGGAGGTGCAAAGCGAGCACAGGAACAGTCATTCCCCCCCGGTTAAAGCCCTCGTACCCTCTGTGGCTTGCTGGAGAGGCAGTCCTGTGGTCTGCGTCCTGCCCTGCCCACGGCGGGAGCTCGGCCAGGCCAAACCCTTTGCTAGTCCCCGTTTGCAAAGGGTGCATTTGGCCCTGCTGTGCGATGGGCACCAGCAAAAATCGCCAACCCCCTCTGCTCTCCCCGGGGCAGCAGCTCTGCCCTCGCACCCCTTGCTCTGGCACTGGGTCGCCGGTTCCCCTGGGCTCTGCCACACCGTGGAGTCACCAATTTCTGCCTTTAAAATCCCTGGAGGAGACAGGACGATGCTCTTTGGTCTTCTTGGGTGAGGCGAGCGCAGCAGCCTGCTCCTCCGTGCTCCGGGCAGCCCTTTCCGACCATCACCCAGCCCTCGGGGCTGCGGCTGGGACGTGCTGCCTCTGCTCATCCTCTGCCTGCCTGGGTTAGGAATTTCTCTCTTCTCCCAAGCCTGGTGGGAGAAAACAAGTCTGGTTCTTTCCGATAATAATTTTGCGAAGTTGGAGCTCTTTGCTGCAATTAGCTGGTATTTAAACCCTCGCTAACCCTTAACATCCTAATGACAATAATAATGATGCTCCCCACGTCCTGCAGTGCCACGCAGCTAAAGATTACACTCGCTAATTAATTAAGCCCCCACCCCCCACACACACTTTTCCACACTGAGGAGAAGAAATTGCTAAGAGTCTCTTAAGAAAGGACATAAAGGCAGGGAAATCCAGGCACCAAAACAAGACAAATGGGGATTTGAAGACAATCCGGGCCGGGCCCATGTGACCCGAGGAGTGGACCAGGCAGGAGAAAGGATAAAAATGCCAAGCACAGAGCGGCGAGAGAAAACAACCGCCAGCTTAAAAACCCGGGGAAAGAAAAGCACCAAGATGAAGGGAGTGACAAAGCATCAAAGGGAAGAGAAACCAAAGGCGTCGGAACAAAGGACAAGCTGGAACAAAGGACCAAAGAGGGGAGAACAAAAGCACTAAATAGAAAACAAAGGCAGGGGACAAGAAAAGCCCCTCTGTCGGGGCTGAGCTGGAGGGTCCCAGCCCGGCGGGAGGTGGGTGGCACGGGCGGTGCTGCGGGTCCCGCTGGAGCCGGGCTGGCGGAGGGCGCCGGGGGCTGGGAGTGGAGGGCCCCGGGGCCCCGGTTTGCCCTTGGGTT
>NW_009259598.1:2096965-2100635 GCF_000687185.1 Egretta garzetta
CTGGTCCAGCCCGCTGGGCTGTGCTCCGGGGAGGACGATTCGCGTCGCCTGGATTAAAAACAACAGCGGCATTCAGGTTGGAAATAGAGAGTTACAGAGATGCGATGCCGCTTTGTTTCCTCTCCCTGTCGAATCCCCCTTTGGAGCTGAACGTCCCCGCCAGGGTTGTTGGCACACACGGGTCTGGCTGGGCTACGCGTGCCGCCTTGCGGGGGGATGCGGTGGGTACCCCCAGGGTCGGGCAGCCGGCACGGGGTGAAGTGGTGATGGTGGATGGGAGCCCCGCCGGAGCTGGGGTGCTGGCAGCCGCAGCTGCAGCAGGCGCTCCGCTCTGCCCGGGGGGTGCTTGGCTGCTCGTAGCTACGATGCTTTTTGGAAGCAGCAGGTGATCTCAGAGTCTTTTGGAGGTGCCAATCTGGCAGGCTCTCAGGCAGCCGGAGAACCATGCAGCAAGAGCCAGGGGCTTTCTGAAAATCCCCCTGCCAGCCCCAAAATATGGCCCCGGTCCCAGGTCTGTTCTCCATCACTCGCCCTGGCCACACACCTTCCCCATGAGCTGGGGGGTGGCAGCTCCCCCATGTCCTGCCTGCAGGCAGTGCTGGCCAAAGCCACCCTCCTCCACTGGCACATGGCCCTCGGCAGAGGCTGGCGGCGGGGAGGGGGCCGGGGCAGCGGGACACCGGATTTTAGCGCGGTGTCCAAACACTTGCAGCCACAGCTTCGCGTGCTGTGCCTGCCACAGGGACTGTTTTGGTTGTTTCTAAATGCTCTGCCCCGGTGTTTCTGCTCATGCACCAGCTGGAGGTCACCTGCGATTTCAGCCCCTGCCACCCCAGCTCTGCTTCCTTGCAGAATCATTATTTGCTCAATTTTACTTTGCTTTTCAGTCGAGTTCTCTCTGAGCATTGGTGAAGAACTGAGCTGCTCTGAGTGCGCTCCCCATAGAGCAATCCTGGAACATCTTGGGTTTATTATGCCCAGATTAGAGCCTGTTATGCTGCGGGTGGACTTGCTTGCACAGCCCAGACTCCCTGCAGTAGCCGGGCACTGCCAGTGCCGGGGAGGAAGGCAGCACGGAGCTCCCAGATGCTGGAAACGCCTCTGAAGTGGCCAGGATAAATTGTGGTGTTTGGGTGGAAATAATCGGTAGGTTAATTCCTGGAGCTCACCCACCACCCTGCTAGGAGCCCGTGAGGGCAAGCACCGAGCAGGGAGCAGGGGGAGAAGCTGCCGGCTCGGGGAGGGTTTGGGATGTGCTGCTTCCGCAGTGGTCATCCCCCAGTGTGCGTGGCCCGGCTGTGCTCCCACCCTGAGCCCCAAAACCAGGGGGGCCGGGCAGGCAGGGACCGTAGGAGCCCCACCAGGGAGGCAGATGCAGGGAAAGGCAGCACCTGAAGGTGCAAGACCATCCCGACAAGCTGCCTGGGGTTGCAGAAGGCTGGGGGAGACACGTCGCTGGCAGAGCCCTGCTGCTGGCCCTCGGCGTGCCGCATCCCTCAGCCCTACGGACCACGAGGGCCGGATACAGCGGGGTGAGCAGAGGACAGCCCCAGAGCTGCCGTGGTTCCAGAGGGTTTGAACTTCTCTGTTCGCATTGTCATATCAGCTTGGGTTTAATGGGCTGCAGATGTCTGTCTGTCTGCCCGTGCGAGACCACAGTGCGTGCGCCTGGTACGGCTCCCTGGGAGCTGGTTCTCCTGGCGCAGCCGGGGATGCGATGCTGGCCTTGTCGGGGCACGTCCAGACTTGGAGCCTCTTGGCCGGGAGCTTGTCACTGGGTCTGCTGGGTCGCAGGGGACCCTTTTGTGTCCCTCTGCTCACTCCTCCTTTCCAAGAAGAGCAGCATGGCCGCTCGCCGCCCCCCTGGCAGTGCAGGACTCGACTTGCAGATGGGGACGCTGCGGGGACACCCTCATCCCGCACGCGTGGGGGTACAGTGAGATGCATGAGGCAGCTCTGGAGGCAGGAGCTGGGGAAGGTTTGGACCCCCATCATCCACAGATGGCCAAGGTTCCCCATCTGCCCCGTGGTGAGTTCATTCCCTCTCCAAGCTCCTCTCTTTCCCAGGGCCCCACTCGTGCTGCTGCTTGCCTGAGGCCTCGGGGATGCCGCTCGGGGTGCTCAGCATCCCCAACGCCAATGCAATGATAACACCGTGCTCCTTTTTTTCGGCGAGGTCAGTGGTGTTTGTACGATGCCCGGCAGCATCCCCTCTCCCACTGCGTGCTGCACAGGAGGGCTCTGATGGGAGCAGGGGAGGGGGGCAGGAGAGGGGCCCAACTGCTCCGACACAGCGAGGAGCTGAGCTGGCACACGGCTCACTGGGGTGCTGCCACTGTGCCAGCCTGGGCAATGCCACCACCCCAGCCCAGGCACTGCCACCATGCCATCCCTGGCCTCCCTTGACCCGGGGGGGAGTGCACGGCAGCGACCTTGTGCACAACAGCAGCGCCTTCATCCTCATCTTCCCTAGATTTTCAGAGGCAGCACATGAGGCGGGGAGCCATGGGGGCAGCTGGCAGCACCCATGCAGCTTGCTCCCCCGTTAGCAATCACTTTGCAGCTTTCCCAGGCTGGTGAGGAGCAAAGCACATGCCCATTTCCAAACAATGGGCCCGCTTCCGCGCAGGAAGCAAGGTCGGATTTGTTCTCCCTGCTTTGCCCCCTCCGGCCAGTTATAAAGGGGCCAAGCCATTGTCTGAACCATTTCCATGACTCAGTCACCAGTATCCTGCGATCGGGAGGCCGGGACTCGCAGCCAGCACAAAGCAGGAGGCTCTGCTCCTGCGGCCAGCGGCACCGCAGGCTCCGCAGCAGGGTGGGGGGCTTGGGAAAAGGAAGGCGAGCGCTGGCCGTGCCTTTCCCCTCCATGCCCCCTGCGCTGGCGGCAGTGGGATCTTTGCCCCCACCAGCTTTCCTGGTCCCTCCACCCATTGTCCCAGCTTCCTTCTGCTGAGGGAAGCAGAAAACCAGGGGAGGGATTGCAGGGTGGGAGCAGCCCTGGGTGCTCCCCCGGGTGCAGCCAGGTAGGGAGGGATGGAGCAGGAGCTGAGCGGACCCTGTGTGAGCCCCTCTGAAAGGATGGGGACTGTCTCTGTACCATCGTGTCCATCCTGTCGCCTTGTGCCTAAGGTCCTGGGGATGCCCAGCAGGTCCTGGGGATGCCCAGCACGACCTGGGGCTGCCCCATGGGTCCTGGGGATGTCTTGCAGTGAGGTGGGGAGGAGGAGATGCAGGTGAAGCTCGTGTGGCTCAAAGGAGGGCATGGGGAGGAGCAGAGCCAGGGTGGGGACAGGACCTGTGGGTGCATCAGTGGTGACACCTGGAGATGAGCAGTTGGGCCACCACCCCCTGGCACTCCTCTGAGAGGTGATGCTGGACCCAGGGGACCACAGTGTGGCTAGCACCTGGGGGGACCCGCAAAGCACGGGGCAGGGAGGGCCACCATGGCCACCGCGGCCACTGGGAATGGGGAGGAAGGAAAGGAAAGTGAAAGTCCATGGCTGCTGCTCCGGCCTGGCTGTTGCTATGACGACCCGAACAAAGCTCCCGCTCCCTTTTTTTGGCTCAGTTGTGCAGGTCCTCGGCCCCTTTGTTAATTGTTCCCCTGTCCAGTTTGGGGGTTACGCCTCCCGCCTCCTCCTGCCCCCGGAGCAGCTCAGGGGGCCTC
>NW_009259598.1:2100802-2101962 GCF_000687185.1 Egretta garzetta
CTGGTGCAGGGGGAGCTGCCTTTGCATCCTGCCCTGCTGCAGGTTCGGTACTTGCTGCACAGCCCCGGGAACGCCTTTCAGGGCCTCAGTTTCTCCATCTGTGCAATGGGAACATGTATCCCTGAGCTCCTTTACCTTTTGGGGTCTGGGGGTGCAGCCCCCCTCACTGCCTTTGGCTTCTAAACACTGTTGTGCTTCGTGTTTAATCCTCTAGGTGAGGATGCCAGATGGGGAACTCTCTCACTTCTTGGCTGGCTCTGCTCAGCTCCGTGCATTCCTGTGTGATGGGAAAGAGAGAGGGGGGGCGGTGTGTTGGGGTGGGTATGGGGTGTGGGTGCCTGAACCCCTCCAGAAACCCCATGTTCCCAGTTAGTGTGTGGCGGGCGGGGGGGGCGGGGGGGCTCGGTGAGCTCTTGTCTTCTGCTCCTGGGACTGGGCGAAAACAATGTTTGGAAAAAAGAAATTCCCATGGAAGAAAATGATGGTGTGGGGGAGGAAATGGCTTTGAGTCAATGGGATTTTTCCCTGTTGGTAAAACGTAAACAGTTCTCCTTCGATGTTGACATAACATTTTAAAGATTTCATTATACAAAAAAGACTGTTTGTCAACATTTGTTTGTCCAAACCAACCCCCTCGCTCTCCAGCTGGAGCACCGTTTTGCTCCCGAATTAAGGGTTTTTTTTTTTTCCTTAAGGCGGGTGATGGCATTCCCGGCAGAGCCGTGGCTGGGATGTGGGGTGCGGGGTGCTGGATATGGGGCACGGGGTGAGCTCCTCAGCAGCCGAGGGCACCAAAGGGCCCCATTTCCCTGTCGATACCCCTGAGCTCCCAGCCACGTTATCCAACAGCACAAGTGTGTGGTCCCCCCAGCCCATGTGCAGGAACGACGTCTGTCTGTCTGTCCGGCTGGAGGGCAGCTGGCTGCCCGCTGCCGTCCCTGCTCCGTGCCAGCATGGTCTCCCAATCCCATGGTGGTCTTGTGGCTCTGGGCTGGTTGTGGTGGGTTTGGGCAAAGGAGCAAAAATTGGGGGTGATGTGGGGAGGAGAGGCTGGGAGCCGGGCTTTTGGGGTCTGTCGCTTGGTGTGCCATGGTTTTGGGGCTCCCCCTGAGCTGCAGGCTGGGTGCTCTGCAAGCCGGGCACCGTTCCAGCCCCTTGCT
>NW_009259598.1:2102937-2109572 GCF_000687185.1 Egretta garzetta
GGGGGCGGGGGGGGGTATAGCCTGGCAGCCCCCCCCCAGAGCCGACACCGAGGGTCACAGACACTGTGCAGGGACAGACGGACACGCTCTGCCAGCCCAGCCAGCCACCGTGGGCCAGCACAGGTGGGCACAGGGCCCGGCCGCCGTTGGTGCTCATCGCTCTGTGGCGCTCAGGGGTTGGGGTCCCCATCCCATGTCCCCCGCCGCACCATGGATGGGGCGCTCCTGTCCTGTCGTGCATCTCCCACCGGCTTTTCAGTGTGTGCTCGGTGGGGAGGGGTGATTTCGTTGCTCCAGCCTGCCCTGGAGAGCCAGAGCCCTGCAGCACCATCTCCGTCGGGAAGCAGGCACGGGGTCCGGGCAGGAAAACTTGCTGGTGGTGCCATGCGTGGATGTTTGTCTGTCCAAGAGGGGCTGGGGTTGTTCCCACAAACCGCATCGCCGTAACGCATGGCCAGAGAGAGGGTTTGGGACCGGGGCTGGTGCTAAACTCTGTCGCTTGCTGGGACCTAAGAGCAGATGAACCTTGTCACCGAGATTACGCCTTCCCCGTCAGCCATGGCGGGGCCTGCCTGCGCCTCGGAATCGCGCCTCTGACCCGTCCTGGGCAGATTTGGGTTTCTGGGGGCTGGAACTGCTGCACAGCGGAGCCCTCCCAGTAGCGGGGCTTGTGCCATGGGGCTTGTGCCATAGGGCTTGTGCTTGGGGTCCCGCAGCTGTCTGGCAGCCCCATGGTGCTGTGCTGGGGTGGCTGGCAGGGCCATGGGTGCAGCCGTGGCGGTTTGGGGGATTTCGCCCCCCCCGGGTGCTGTTAAACCTCGGCTCAGGGAGCAGCAAGGTGGGTGATGGAGCGCAGCCCCTGCACAGAGCTGGGTGCTCGCCCTCGGGACCTCCGCAGTTAAACACCGACAAAGTTAGTGGCAGAAGAGGGAAACTAAAAGATGCATCACCCAGGGAGCCATGAAGGCGAGGTTTTTGTGTGAAATCCGCAAATAAATACAAAGCTTTGCTTCTTTCCACCTCCGCCTAATGATTTCCAGTGTTTTATGCAGGGGTTTCGGTGCCAGTGAGGGATGCTGCCCAGGAAAAATTACAGACCGTGGCCGCATATTGTTTGAGGCTCAGTTACATCTTGTGAGGTACCTTGAGCATGGAAAACACTTGACTTCCAAAGCAAATCTGGAGTAATAGATTTTAGGAGTGAAAAAGGACCATTAGCTCAGCTAATGTGATTTTCTCCATAGCACAGACCAGATAATATCACTCAGTTACTCTCCTATTGAGCCAATAACTCGTGTTTGTAATTCATGCAATTTCCTTTTAGTTCAATTTAATTTTGTACAGAATCCATTCTGTTGACACTGATACAGTACTTTTTTTTTTTTTTTTTTTTTTTTTTCTTGAAAGCCTGCGATTTCAGAGGCTTTGTGTTAAAAATAGCCACTGTCCTTTGACAAACGTGGGCAGGCTAAGGACAGTTTGCTAAATCATTTGCGAGTGACACATTTTTACCAGCATCTCCCTTCGTGCTGTTTATTTGTTTCTCTCGCGCCTGGCAGAGCCGCTGCCCTTGGCATCTGATCTGGCGTCTCGTGCAGGAGGCAAAATCCCCTTGGAGCAGAGTAATAGGTAGGAGCAGAGATCCCAATTTGTTAAAAACCTGTTTTCCTCTCCGACGTGAAGCTCTTCGTGCCATCGGGCAGCTCACCTCCAGCGTGCCTGCGTTGCTTTTTTTACCCCTGCCAAATCAGAGCACCCTAACCACCCCCCACCCCCCCGGAAAGTCCTGACGAGCAAAGTTTGTTCCAGCCAGGGTGCAAGATGTCCTGGGGGGGAATAGCTGGACTTTTTGTCTCCCTGCCGAAATGTCCATTTTCCAGGGGGGTGCTGGGGGAGCTGTGCCCTGGCACGCGGGGCTGTAGGGAAGACGGAGCAGATCGTAAACTTGTTATGTGCTAGAGGGTTCTGATTTCCTTCATGGGATGCAGAGAAAGGGGTTTTTTTTTTCCTCCCTGTGCAGGGAACCCAGAAGCACAGTAAATCAAGTCCTTCAGTGGGTTTATTTTTACATTTGTAAATGCTGGTGGGCTCGCCGGGCGCTTGCCCGAGCCTGCCGCGCTCACTGCCCCGTCACCTTCCTGGAACTGAGATTCGCTGGGGCCGAGCACCCATTGCGGCACCCTGCGAGCAGGTCAGGAGCCGGGGCGAGGGGCGGCTCTGGGACCTGGGAGCAGCCTGCTTTGTGCTCCCCAGGGGAGCATTTAGGGCTGCTTTGGGGGGAGATGGCGGGGGGCTACGTGCCCGTGGCTCCCAGGGATTACAGAGTGGGGTGCGGGTCTGAGCTGTGTCCCCTGGATGGAGCATCCTCGGGGCCGGTGCTGCAGGCGGTGGAAGGTTGCTGGTGAGCAGGAGGGGTGGCAGAGCGGATCCCTGCGGGGTACGGTGGGCTGTGCGGTGAACACCACGGGACGCTTCGCTTGCTGCCGGGGGAGCCGGGTCACCTCTGCTGTCCCCAGCCCTCCGGGTCACCTCTGCTGTCCCCAGCCCTCCCGTGTGCTCGGCGCAGCCGTGGCTGCTCAGGGATCCCGCCCGTTCTCCGGCGTATGATGAAACCGAACAAACTTTGAAGGGTTTTGGTGCGGGGCTGGTGGGCTGGTGTCACAGCAGTGCTGGTGGCTCTGCTTTTGGGGGTCCCTCACTGCAGACCCAGCGGATCGGGGCAGGTTGGGGACCCTCGGGGCTGGCGGAGCAGCAGGACAGTGTGAGCCCACAGCCCATGGCTGCTGGCCGTCCCACACGAGCCGGCGCGGAGCACGGTGAGCCCCGCTTTGTCTCCCCGCCGCGAAGCCACGTTCCTGCTTGCTCCAGCTTTATCCCATTGTAAACACGGCGGGTTTGTGTCGGGCCGGCTTTGTGCATGCACGTGTAATTGCAGAAATCAGAAAAGCTTTTATTAGCGAAGCGACAACCTTTAACAGACGGCTGCGACTGATGGTAGGGACGCGCTCTCAGTGCAGTTCTGCTCTGCTTTTGCACCCTGGAAGTTCCCAGCCGTGCTAATAAAATGCGTACTGCTTATTTTCCTAAAAAAAAAAAGCATGTTTTTTTTTAAAAAAAAAAGAATGCACTCACAGGCAGGGCAGTTGCTACCTACAGCCTGCGATGCCGTGGAGAAAGCCCGCTGGCCTCTTTTGTTCTCTCCTGCGGCCGCGCCACTGAATGTAGCATCGCTACAAACTGGGAACCAGTAATGAAATATTTTTGTTTTCTCTCAGCTAGAAAATACGGATGGGTCAAAGCTGCCTCTTTTTGTGCGCCTGACAACAGCCTGGTCTGGCAGCAGGGCTGATGGAAGAGTTGTGCTCGGTGGGAGGGAGAGCCCAGCAAGATGGGCAGCCCCGGGGACGGGCGTTCCCAGTCTGGGGGTCCCTTGCAGCATCGCAGCCACTCCTGACCAGCCAGGGCTGGGCTATCCTGGGCTCTGCTGCTGTATTTTTCACAAACTTTGTGGAGGTTTTGGTTTCGTTGCACTGCGGGGAGGAAGATTTGAGCCACTCCAAAGTTTTGCATGATGTATCACTAATTTCCACACCATTTTAAACCGGTAAAGAACATGCAAAAGGGAAATAAATTACTGCAGCTTATGACAGTTCTGCTGGAAAATATCTCGGTGCCTTTATGCTGTCCGGCGCCTTTTGGGGAGTAATTTCAGGGCCCAAATCTGCTCCCTCGGGTAGAGCTGCCACTGCCCCTGGCCGTGCCCCCGGGGAGCTCCCCATGGCTGGGTGCTGCTTGTGCACGGCTGAGAAGTGCGTGGGCTCCTCCAGCACGAGGAAAGTTGGCAGGGTCCAAGGCATCAACTTTTGGAAAATTTTCTGCTGCTTGGAAGCCCTCCCTCCCTCCCACTCCGTGTCCACCTGCTCCAGGACCACATGTCCCAAGCTGGAACCGTTCCAGTCCCAAACAAGGGCCCTTGGTCTGCCCAGTCCTACCAGCTCAGCACTGGTGGGGAGGGAGGCTGGGGAGGTGCAGGGGGCACGGCTGGCCGTGCGGGGCCCTGGCTCTCATCGGAAATGCCCCAGCCGCTTGGATGGGTCAGTAAAAAAATTATGAGTAGGGGAAGCAGTGGCTGAATCTGCCTCAACATAGCGTTCGTGGTGGAGCACGTGGTGGAAGCGGAGGGCAGCGTTAGGGGCACTGCTGAAACAGCCTCGTCCCCTTCGCCTCCGAGCACCCTACCAGCACCTTGGGCCTTTTATCTTTTAGCTCAAAAGTGCTGTTTTTCCAGGGGAAAGCTACTTCTGTGAACATCGTACTGGAGGGAAGCTTCCTTCCCTGCCTTCTTGTCCCGCTCCTGCTTGCAGCCCTGCAGCTGAAGAATGCAAATTGGGAGATGGATCTGAAATATTTGAAATTCTGCCTCTCCATAATTTAATGCTCCATTACCAGCCGGGCCTGCTCGAGGCATGTGACCGTTATAAAAGATGCAGCCTGGTGGCTGCAGAGGCTGGGCAGCCTCCCCCCGCACCCCCCGGGTGTCTTATCAGAGAGGAACAAGATAACGGGGCTCATCGTTAAAGCCACCTGGAAGACCCCTGCGAGCACCCACTAGCCCGAGCCAAAATCTGCTGGCCCGAGTTATTATTTTTTAATTCTGCCTGGTGAAGGCAGTTCAGTGTCTGTCAGGAGGAAAGAGGATAAGATTATAAATTAAATATTGCAAAGAGAATTAAAAGAACGTGGGGCAGCACTGAGCCCAGTGGTATTTGGTATCAAGTACCCAAAGGTATTTCATCCTCTTTGCCCGTGCAAAATGGGGTTATCATGAGCTGGGCTGAGCCGGTCTAAGAGGAGAAAGAAGATGTAGAAACAGGTAGATGGAAATACCCGATGGCATTGCCAGCACCACGCAGCAGCTTCTGGGGCTGCCGCCTTCCCCTGCCGCTGGTGCCACTGCCAGGCAAGAGCCAGAAATCGAAACTCTTCGGACATAAAAGTCAACCTGGGTGCCTGGATGGGTGTGGGTTTGCAGCGAGCAGCCCTCATCCCCCATAGTCTTCCTCCCTTGCTCTGGCTGGGTGTTGATAGCGCAGAGCGGCTCCGGTTTGCAGTCTTGTTCAGAGCCTGGAAAACAACTTGTTTGAAAGAGCTGAGCTGGGTGATGGTGCGGGTTGGGCCGCAGCGGACGTGCCGGGGTGCGCGGAGCTGGCAGCCCTGGGCTTGCACGTCTGCTCTGCTCCCCACACCGGCCAGTGAGGCCACCAGGGAGCCAGTCCCCCCGTGCTAGGCAACCTACATCCCTCCTGCCACCGCCCCACGGCTGGCAGGGTGCTTTGTCCCCACCGCGTCCCTGCGGGATGCAAAGAGGAGAAGCAGCTCGGGGTGGGGAGAGGACAGGACAGGGCTGAGGGCTGTAAAGAGGCTGGGCAGGCGCTGAGGGCACCACTCGTCCCCAGTGTCCGTGGGGACATGGGGGTGCCTGAAGCCACTGCAGCAGAAAGTGGGGACCATGCAGAGCTGGGACAAAGCCCAGGGCAGGGTGAGTGTGGCTGCGGGGATGGGGGGTGTGTGCATGGGTGTGCAGCCACCTCCCAGCTGGGCAGGAGGGTCCGTCCCCCCACAGCAGCCCCTCTGGTTCACCTGCTAAAAGTGAGCTGAGGTGGGAAAGGTTTAAAAAAACCCCTTTGCCCTGGCCCAGGGTGGCTGCCCTGCCTGCTGCTTGCTGCTTGCCTGCTGCCTGCTTGCTGCCTGCCCGCCTGCCCACGAGGGCGGAGGGGAATGCCAAAGCCCAGCTTATCTTTTGTCTGGAACAATAGAGGGCTTGGCCCTATTGTTCTACCTTGCCCGCCCAGCCGGAAAGCGAATCCCCTGGGGCAGGGGCTGCGGGAGGGGATTTATGGGCAGGGACGGGGATTTATGGGCAGGGACGGGCAGGGCTGGCAGGGCCCATCCTCACCCGTCGGGGCTGCGTGGCCCCGCATGGGCACTGCCACCCATGGGCAGCTCTGCAGGTGAATTCCCAAGGGGAAGAGGTGGCTGCTAGGCACCGTTCCTGCTCATTTTTCTTGCCATGACATGGGGATTTCATGAGCTGGGGGGGTTAATTTGGGGGAGATCCCCTGGGCAGGCTGGAGGACCCGTCCGTACCCGCCCGGGCTGCAGCATGGGTAGAGGCAGAGCTGTAGCTGCCTTTCTTGGAGGCTCTCGGGCTGTGTTTTGGGTCTCCAGGTGCAACGCTGGCCTTTGGGCTTCCCATGCCCAGCCCTTCCTGCTGCGTTGCCGCGGGTCTGTGGGTCCATCCTGGGAACTGCCTTGGGGAACGCGCATTTTTGCGGGGGTGGGGGGGAGTTGTGCATGTGCTTATTTTGGGTACTGGGGGCTGGGTACTGGATGTGGCTCTCCGTGCAAGTGGGAACACACAGCAGGAGCTGCGCAAAAGCTTGAAGCCAATGCTGCCCGTGAACACCTCGGGCTGCAACCCACAGCCCCGTGGTCCCTTACAGCCCTCCTCCATCCTTCATTTAGGGGGGGCAAAGCACAGCTGACCCATCTCCACAGGGCTCCCAGTGGCCGCACGGCTCCAGCAGCCCACGTGTGACTTTGCCAGGGCAGCATGAAATGCCCCCGGTCCCTCT
>NW_009259598.1:2110656-2111971 GCF_000687185.1 Egretta garzetta
GGGGAGTGTGCCGGGATGCGGCACGTGGAGTCAGGAGCTGCCAAAGCCCCTTGCTGGGGGAAGCAGGCTCGGGGACCCCAGGGTAATCGGGATACGGGGAGAGGGGGACAGGTGCCACTGGGCACAAAGAGCCCCTTGTGCGCTGGCGTGTGCTGCGGGACGCAGCGAGCCCCGGGCTGGCGGGGGGCAATTGGACACCCCCTTGCACATGGGGAGGGCTGGCAGCTTCTTGCTGAAACGCCTCGGCCCTCGTCTGTGCTGTGTTTTTGTTGTGCAATGAAAACTCTCCCGGTGGGCCAGTAAAACTTTGTTCCCAAATTTCTCTGCTCCCCCAGAAGAGAGGAGCCGAGCTGGGAGCCGCTGCACGACCAGGATTTCATGGGCTTTTAGTTCCTCTGAAGTGAGAGGGGAGAGGAGGGGTGCGGTGCCGAACCCAGCCTTGGGTCCCTTGGGTCCTAGAGCGGGATGGGTGGGGGGGGTGTCCCGCACCCCCTGCCCCAGAGCCCGAGGTCTCTCCCTGGGCCAAAATAATGGTAGCAATAAAAAGGGCATGAACCAGACCCCTGCTTCCTCCTGTGATTTCTGTCTTGCAAATGTGAGACCTGCCCAGTTACGTGACCAGTGGCCCCAGGAGGTGATGCCGGTTGCCAGCCCCATTGCTGCTCCTGCGGGATGTGATTTAAAAGATGTGTAGATGCGGTGCTTAGGGGCATGGTTTAGTGGTGGGATGGCAGGGTTAGGGGAACGGTTGGGCTTGATGATCTTAAAGGTCTTTTCCAACCCAAACGATTCCATGACTCCATGCTCTGGCTTGCCCGCAGGGTGCAGAGCAATGGGGGGATGAGCCATGAACACGAGTGCCTGATTCCTCACCCTAAATCAGGGGGAACACCACCACGGCTTACACGACTAAAGGGGAGAAGCCAGGCCGAAAGCGTTTTCTTTGGGGGTTTTCTTCCAGACTCAGCCAGCCCTGGCTCTGCTCAGCCGAAGCACAGCGGGAGCGGAGTCAGGGTTGCCGTTAGTAAGGGTGTGATGATTTGGGGCAGATGATGGACAGACAGCCACTGGCACCGAGCACCCGTCCTTCAGGCTGCCTTTTCTTTCAGAGGGAGGTAGAGGATGGCCCTGGAGGCTCCTGGGGCAGCTCCCATCATGCCAGCAAAAAAAAAATAAATCTGCTGCTGAAATGTCGAGCGGCCCCAGCAGCTGGAGCTCCCCCCTGCCCCGAATTTGGGCAGCAGCTGGGGAGGGCGAAGTGGCTCCACGGAGGCTTTGTACCTCTGTGTCCATGCACGTGACAGCTCGGGCATAG
>NW_009259598.1:2112062-2114067 GCF_000687185.1 Egretta garzetta
ATGGGGAAACAGGAGGGGAAACAAAAGGGGGTGGCCCCCTGCCCAGAAAACGCCCCCCCCCCCCACACCGCTTGGGGGCGGCTGAAGAAATAATGACATTAGTGGAAGGTGTAAAATGCCACGAGAAACTCGAGCGAGGGTAGGGGGAGATGAGCACCAGCCGATGCCATGGGGTGCCATTGGGATGGACCACGAGGCTGTGCCGCAATAGCACCAGGTCCTGCGTGCCACAGACCTCACCCATGGGTCCCTCGTGGCGCGGTGCAGGGAAAAAAGGGTTCAGAAAGCCCGGCCTGGGAGGTGAAGGGCAGATCACTGCCGAGGCAAGTGAGCCCCGTGTCTTTTTTTTTTTTTTCTAAGCAGGAGAGGAAAAGGGTCAGATGTCTTCGCCCCTCCGTCATGCGATAGGAAAGTATTGTTTACGAAGCAGCCGAGTCAAACGCGCCCTCCGCTCTGCCTGGAAACGCTGAGTGAGTGAAATTACACAAAAACGACACTGAGATTGGCCTCCCCGATAAGCCCGAGGGCCGCTTTTGGGTGAGGGGAGGACAGAAACTGTGAAGAAAAGGAGGGAGACGTGCTAACCGCGCTCTCTCGCCGCGCTGCGCCGTGCCGGCATCACCGCGCCGTCCTGCCGGGGCTGGGTGAGTTGTCCCCGTCCTTCACCTCCTGGCTCTGGTGGCCTTCTGCTACGGAGGGGGGGATTCTTTATTTGCTCTGAGTTCGCCAGTGTTTAAAAATCTCTTTCCCGTAATTGATTGATGGGTGCAAATTGGTTAAATTGCGGAGTGGGGTGACGGAACAAGCCGATGCCCATGCTGGGGTGCTGGAAGGGGGTTTGGGAGCAGCCCCAAGGACCTCCACCGGGTCCCAGGGCCCCCCCACCTGCCTGCCTGCCACCCCGGGGACGGTCGGCCACTGGTGGCATCGGTGGGACCATGGGCCTGATCCAGCCACCCTGGGTGCTGGGTGTCAAGGCTCGGCGCCCGCGAGCCGGGCAGGTTTTGCTGCCATTTTTTTGCACCCAGACAAAGCCTTGCACAAAGGAAGAAGCTGGTTTTAAAAAGTATTTCTGATGCAGAAAAAAGGAAAGCAAGAGCAAATAAATACCCCTTCGTCAGAGTTCATCCCTCCTCTTGCTTCCCCCTACGTCTTTAGTTAACGTGCTGTAATATTGCTATGTTTCATTGGCTTGCAATGCCGGGGAAGAAAGGAAGGGCAGGGGAGAGGGATGGAGTAAGGGATCTCTCAAAATGTTGAGGCTGAGGGGTTTGGGCTTCTCCGGAGCGTTCAGACCTGCAGGGAAGGGAAGTTTCTTCTCCCAACACTTCTCCCCAACCATCCCTGCCCGTGCCACCGCTCGGACCCAAGCAAAGTGCTCGTCGCTGCTGAGCACCCCCTTCTCCCCCTGCGCACGCCTGCACCCTCCGGGGCCGCCAGGCCTTTTCTTAAAGATGCTTTCATCCACACAACCGTCCCCGCACAAGAAACCCATCTGCCTGCAAAGCCAGGGACGGTGCAAGGCCATTTTTCCTTATTGGTCTTATTGAGTGGAAGGAAAAAACCAAACCATCCTGCAGACTGTCTAGTCTTGAGGCCAGGAAACGGGAATGACCAGCGCAGTCCCCGGCCATCACGTGGGCTGTCGCTGGGATTGTTCCTGCGCCTTCTTCCTCCGGGCTTTGCACGGTTTTAAATAATTCCAGCACGATGGAGTTTCCTCCACTTCCCTGATGAGATCATTCCCTGTCTAATAAATCTCATGGCCAGGAAGTTCCACCTGAGGTTCAGTTTAATTTTTCCCCTACTTAAACCCCTCCTATCGCTCATCCCAGCAAAGGAAAAATGTGTTTGGGTCGTGGCTGTGAAGGCGGTGGAGCTGTGCCAGTTTACACCCGGGGAAGGATCCGACTGCCTCTTTATATTTGATTTCATTGTTTGGATGGTTATAAAACGGCTGGCTGGTTTTTGTCTGCATCCTAACGCTGCTGGGCTCGCGAGAGGC
>NW_009259598.1:2114705-2115080 GCF_000687185.1 Egretta garzetta
ATGGGGAAACAGGAGGGGAAACAAAAGGGGGTGGCCCCCTGCCCAGAAAACGCCCCCCCCCCCCACACCGCTTGGGGGCGGCTGAAGAAATAATGACATTAGTGGAAGGTGTAAAATGCCACGAGAAACTCGAGCGAGGGTAGGGGGAGATGAGCACCAGCCGATGCCATGGGGTGCCATTGGGATGGACCACGAGGCTGTGCCGCAATAGCACCAGGTCCTGCGTGCCACAGACCTCACCCATGGGTCCCTCGTGGCGCGGTGCAGGGAAAAAAGGGTTCAGAAAGCCCGGCCTGGGAGGTGAAGGGCAGAGCACTGCCGAGGCAAGTGAGCCCCGTGTCTTTTTTTTTTTTTTTCTAAGCAGGGGGGGAAAAG
>NW_009259598.1:2116132-2121015 GCF_000687185.1 Egretta garzetta
GGACTGTCTAGTCTTGAGGCCAGGAAACGGGAATGACCAGCGCAGTCCCCGGCCATCACGTGGGCTGTCGCTGGGATTGTTCCCGCGCCTTCTTCCTCCGGGCTTTGCACGGTTTTAAATAATTCCAGCACGATGGAGTTTCCTCCACTTCCCTGATGAGATCATTCCCTGTCTAATAAATCTCATGGCCAGGAAGTTCCACCTGAGGTTCAGTTTAATTTTTCCCCTACTTAAACCCCTCCTATCGCTCATCCCAGCAAAGGAAAAATGTGTTTGGGTCGTGGCTGTGAAGGCGGTGGAGCTGTGCCAGTTTACACCCGGGGAAGGATCCGACTGCCTCTTTATATTTGATTTCATTGTTTGGATGGTTATAAAACGGCTGGCTGGTTTTTGTCTGCATCCTAACGCTGCTGGGCTCGCGAGAGGCGGCATCGCTGGATTTTGGGTCGCAGAGGCAGGGCTGGGCGGTGGAGGGGGGTCCCAGCAAAGCCCTCGTGCTGGGGAGGGGGTAGCGCGGGCAGGGAGCGGCTGAGTAATCCTTTACACCAAGGCAGGAAAGTGTTTTGCTATGATGTGTCCCCCTGCCATCTCATAAGAAACCAGAATAAGGTGATAACCCCCCCCTCACAGCAAAGCCCTCGTGCTGGGGAGGGGGTAGCGCGGGCAGGGAGCGGCTGAGTAATCCTTTACACCAAGGCAGGAAAGTGTTTTGCTATGATGTGTCCCCCTGCCATCTCATAAGAAACCAGAATAAGGTGATAACCCCCCCCTCAGAGGCGCTGTGAAATCCAAGTTAGCAGTAAGCTGGAAATTGTTAGCAAGAGGGGGCAGCGGGAGGCTGGGACGTGGCCCAGTTAAAACGCGCTCCAGGCTGGGTCAAACGGACCCGTGTACCCCCAGGGAACATGTTGTGCTTGTCTCATCGTTATCACGGGAGGCTTCGTTCTCCCGTTCCCACCAGGAGCATCCCGCATGTCCAGGCTCCGTCACCGCCTCCTCGGGTCCAGCCGGTCCCGAGGCAGAGACCAGCCCGGCGCTGCAGGGACGGGGCAGGGTGAGATGGGTTTGGGCAAGTGAGTTTATTCCACGAGATTTAGAAAAGCAGGAGCTGACTCTCTCAGGCCAGAGCTGCCCTCCAAGGACTCGATCTTCTGTAGCTTAGGGCTCGCGCAAGCCATCAGCCGGTGCCCTGAGACAACCCACACAGAGCGGGGATCTCCTGGCTTACGCAGGCGATGGAGGACACGCAGCCGTGCTCTGAAGCAGCCCGGATCCTCATCTCCCCCTTGCCACAGCCCAAGAATTCATCTTTTTCTCCCTCTCTTTTGCAAGTGTTCACTTAAGTGAATTTAGTGATTAATATGGGTTATTTTCTCTCTCTCCTCAAGTTTTGAATGGCAGGATTGATTCGATTCCCCCCTGAACCTCTGAAGGGCTTCTCTGCTGGCATGCATCAGCGAGATATGCATTTCATTAGCAGCCCTGGATATGGCCCGGAGGCCTTGGAAGAAGGCAGGTTGGGTTTTTGGGGATAGAATTAGTAAATGCTATGCTAGCTGGTTGTAATTGCTTTAGGGTTAAATCTTCCAAGTGCCGGGCGGTAATAGGAGACCCGCGTTGCTGCTTTTCATCTTGGTAGATGGAGAATTGATGCTTCCCCCCCCCTGCCGCAAAGCACCGTAATGTGGCAGTGCTGAGGCTGTGGCCATAGGAACTCTTCCAAAAGGCAAAGGGGGAGATATCCCCCCATGGGGGGCACCAGGATGGGGGGCCCATGCCTGGTTGGAGAGGGGACAGTGGAGACCTGGGTGGAAGGTGGGGTGCTCGGGGGGCAGCACATGCAGAGGGGTGCCGGCTGTTCCTGGCAGTTTCCGTGATGCCGATGCTCTCGCTGTAGCATCACCGCTTTGCTCTGAGCCCGTAGAGATGTTTCCGGACGCCATTATCCTTTGGGGGGGCAGGGGGGAGGAAGAAATTGCCTTCAGTTGGTGGATGGAACTGATGGTGGATGGAGGTTGGACAAAGACCAGTCTGTGTGGTGTGGGCAGTGGGAAATCCCAGCTCCTGCTGACGCCAGAGCTTTTCCCATGGGACCCCAAAATCTTGCCAGGATGGAGAGGGGCAGCTGGGGGTCTGGGGGTCTCTCTGGGATGGTGAAGCAGCCATCGGCTACCGTTGGGCAGGACGTGCCTGGCAGCTCACGTGGGCATCATCGTGCCCATGGCAGGGCTTAGCACACAGGAGCCAGCCCGCTGCCCGGTTCTGCACTTGCTGGGCGCTTACTGCTGCCCCTCTGCCCCCTGGGGCATTATCCCCCCAAAATGCCCCCCCCCGCCTGCCAAAGATCTCCCTTCTTGGCATTGATTTTGCAGCTTTTCCGGCAACCTGAGCTCTTGGCAGCCTTCTGGGCAGATGGAGGTTGTGGCTTTCCGTGGGAGCGCCGCTGACAGGTAAGATGTTAAAAATGCGGCATTTGAGGATACGTAAAGCGTTGGCTCACGCTCCCCCAAAAGCAGAGCGTTTCCGTTGCTGCAGCACCCGGGTTTGTGGGGCAGCACGGGTGGGTGCGCGCCTGTGACGCAGCCCCGCGGGGGAACACGTGTCCCGCGGCGGTGGCTGATGTCCCTCGGGGACACGTGTGGCTCTCACGTGGTGGCAGCTTTTCTGGGGCTGAACATGGTCAGCACCTAGGTGTCTTCTGGGTTTAAAACCCACTTTTTCAGATAGAGTAAACCCCGAGGTCTTATGCTTTCTGCCCCCTCTCACCTACAGCATGTAGCCAACGTGCTGCCATCCCCCTCCATCCGCGGCCGGGGGTGGCAGAGCCCGCATCCCCCACGGCTGCCCGCTTTCACCTTCCCAGGGAATAACTTGCCGTTACGGGATGCTCCGCATCCCTGGGGGATGATGGCAGCCCCGTGAACTTCCCCTGGCCGGGGCCATTTACCTTGGCCGTCCCTGGCCATCCCTGCCCGGGCACGGTGGAGGAAGCCATCCATTCTTTTATGTGTGAAGGCACACCAGGCGGAAATGGTTGGAAACAGCCCCGAAAGGACATTCCAAGTCTGGCAGGAAAGCGTCCCGCTCATCTGGCAGGAGACGGGCTATTGTCTGTCCCGGTGGCCGGCCGGGATTCCTCGGACCCTGCTTAGAAGAAAAAAAATGTCCATGTGTGTCTTATTTTTTCCTCTGCCCTTTCTCTTGGGGGTGTCGGGAGCTGCGAACGCTGCACGCGGCCGGTGCGTGCACGGCAGTGGTGTTGCGCCGCCCCGGCTCTCCTCGGTGTCGCTGTGTTTGCTCGTACGGTGTTTTTTCCCCCCCCGGCTGGGTTGGTTACCTGGGCCGTGGAGGCAGGATGCGGTCACGGGGCGAGTGGCTGTGTGCTGCTCGGGATGGGTGGATCTGTTTTGGGGTGGCTGGGTACCACGCTGCGCTCCCCAAGGGAAGAGTTTGCCGTAACACGTGAAGCAAGAGCTTTCTGCTGTAACTGGGGGGAGAGAGGAAAAGAAAAGCCCCAGGAGCCTCCCCTGCTGCCCCACTCCACCTCATGGGCAGGCGGGGGCAAGGCCAGCCCATAAATTTGGGCAGCCCAGCTCCCCCCAGCAATTGCCAGCCACTCTCCCCTAGTCCCCCTTCTGCAAGAGCCCTTTGCACTGCAGTCCCCTAGGCTGGGATCAGCCCCGAGTGGAGGGGCAGGATCAGTCCCAAGGCAGGCACGCTGTGGCACGGGGCAGGGCTGCGGGGACCGTTCCCGCACTCGCATCGTCTCCCAGGACCAGCGGAGGCGGCCGTGCTGCCGTGCCATTGCCCTGAGCGGGGCAGCGCGGGAGATTTTGTGTGCTGGTGGCTTTCTGGCCTCTTGGGCTTGCTGGTGTTTTTGCAAAGAGCTTGGGTTTCACGGAGCCTCGGCGCCTGCTTTGTCCCCGCCTGAGCCGCGGGCAGATGTCCCCGCTGCCTTCGGGCAGCCTCGCCTGCCGCCCTGTGAGCAGAAACCCTTTTCGTACGACTGCAGGCAGGATCTGCTGCAGGGAGAAAGCCTGGTCCAGCCAGCACCACACCTTTGCTGAGAAGCTTTTTGGCTTTTCTTCCCCTTTGTGGCATTGTGCCGGTGGGGCGATGTTGGCCCCCTTTTTTGCAAAGCCAGAGCCCACACAAGTGACTGGGAGGAGGCTCTGGGTGCTGGGAGGGGGGGGTCTCGGCATCTCGCCGGTGCTCCCCAAGCTGCTGCGGTGCCGGGCAGGGTGGGGGCTCACTGGTGCCTTGGTCCCTCCGGCCTTTCGAGCTGTTCTGCTGCAACACAAACGGGGCAGATAGGATCGGCTGGCAGGCAGGAAGGGTGGCACGGCCACGGGGAGAATTGCAGGACGTGCCGCTCGGGGGTACGAATGGAGGAAGAAAAGCTGTCGCCATCCTGAAACTCTCAGCCCTTGGACTTGCTGGGCTGGAGTTTGGAGGCAAGGTGGGCACGTTGATGCCTGCAGAGTATGGGTGTTTTGGGGCTTCAGTGCCTGGGAGATGAGCCCCCCTCGTGCTCCCCAAACTACCGTGCTGGGAGCAAGCAGCCCTGTGGGTCCCTGGTCCCTCACCGAGGACTCATGGCTCCCCAGCGGGTCGCGTTTTGGCCCTGCAGGCTGGCACTTTGCATCCCAATGCCATTCCCTCCCTTCCCCTCCACCCTGAATTAAATGGGGAACATGAAAGGCGAAGCTCTGTTCCGCTCCCCGTGCCAAGGCAATTGTTCCCATCCCTATTGTCAGCCACAGGCAGCCCCGCAGCCCCGCACCTGAGCCCGCAGCTCAGGGCTGCTGCCGGAACCAGCCCTGTAACAAGATAACGGTGCCGTTTTCTCCTTTTTCTTCTCTTTTTTTTTTTTTTTTTTTTTT
>NW_009259598.1:2121508-2125244 GCF_000687185.1 Egretta garzetta
GCCAGGGGGAGCCAGGGGCAGGAAGGGGCGACGCGGGCGGTGCCGCAGGATGCCGCAGATACCGGGCGATGCCGATGCCGGGAGGAAGCCCGCCGGCCCGGCGAGAGTGCGATGGGTTGTTCAGCAGAGGGCAAGGGAACTGAGATTAAAAAAAGCCCCGCTAAGATCAGAAAGGCTGGCGCGCACAGTGCCCTATTGTGGAGCTGTCACACTTCCCTTTACTTTATTGCTTTTGTCCAACACCCTATTGTTCCACTTCCTTTTGTCCCCTATTCACAGCCCTGGCTTTTCATTACCCAGCCGGCCTTGTTGTTTTCGTTTCTTTTGTTTGAAGTTCCTGAGAGGAAGGTTTTATTTTCAGCGGTTTGATTAATTCGCAGCTTGAGCTGGGCTTTGTTTGTTACGTAATTGCTGCCCCGAGTCGGGCAGCCCCCCCCCCAGCCCGCACCCCCAGCTCTGATTTCGGGGAGCCCCGATGAGCCATTGGGATGTGGGGAGGCGAGAGGGAGCGGAACACAGGAGGGTCCATTTGTGGGGTGCCAGAGCCTGGGCAGGATGCTCTCCCCATCCCACCACGGCCCCTTCCCACCTCGGCAGCCCCTGTGGTCCCACAACCCTGATCCTGCCAGTGGCCGGCGTAAATCCCTTCCTTAACGGCCTCCTTTTCCCATTATTCCTCACTGAAAGGCGAACTTCGGGAGGGTAATGTTTGTTCCCATTCTTGCTGTGCAGCCTGAGGGTTGGTGGCCCTGAGAAGGCAAAGCCGCGCGAGCACGGCCATTGCCCCTTGCGCACGGCTGATCCCTTGGCAGTGAAGGCACGGTGAGCTCCCGGCGTGACCGGCACTTGCTCCGGGATACGGCCCCTGCAGTCCTGGCACTGCTGGAAGCTGCGGTGGAGCTGGGGCTTTGCAAGGGACGTGGCTGCAGTGGGTTGTTTGGGGTAGATCCCATCGAAAATACCGGCTCTGGCCGTGCTTGGGGTCCCCTGGGGTTACACAGCTCGTCCCCCATAACAGCTTGTGGTCACTTCTGTGGTGCCTGGCAGCACCGGGAGTTGGAGCAGCACCCATGGCCATGCTGGTGAGGTTGGGGAGAGCCGTTCCCCATGGCTGGCCCCTTGCCCTGGCTGGGGCTTGGCCGGTCCCAGCTCCGCGCCATGCCGGGGACTCCCAGAGGAGCGATTCTGGTGGCTGTCCCAGCCATTGTTTGGCGGGGCCAGGATTTCCATTTCCCGTCGGAGCGGGAAACCTGCCTGCCGCCCTGCCGGCTTTCTAGGCACGGCTCCTGGGGCAGGGCCGGGGGGGGGACAGCTCGTGAGCCGAGATCCGGGGACCCCTGGGGTGCTGGCTCGGTTCCGGCATGGGTCCTCATTGTGGTGAGCCTTGGGCTGCTCTCTGCCGGGCTGCTGGATGACGGGCACGTGTTCAGACTGGCCCTAAATCCCACAATTCTAGGTGGGCTTTCTTTAGGGCCAGGAGAAAAAAAAAGGTGTGTTGGTCTTGTTTGCCTTGGAGCTTCTGGCCATTGAGCCCCAAATCTGCAAAAACCCAAGCTCAGGAAGCCAGGAATGAGGGTTCAGCTTTGCCAAGTCATGGTGAGAGGTGAGACCATTGCCCCTGGAAAACCAGCAGCATGGGGCACGCCAGTATGGGGCTGGGCTGGGAAAAGGGGTGCCTGTGGCCAGGGGATGCCCCATGGCTCTGCTGACCGCCCTGCCATCCCACAGGATGTCCATGAGGAGCCCCGTTTCTCCCCACCTGGAGCTTGATGGAGCAGGCAGCATGGTGAACTGCACCATCAAGACGGAGGAGAAGAAGGAGGGCAGCTGCCAGTCCCCGCCGGGGGCTGCCCCCAGCACCGAGCCCCGTCCCAACGACCTGCCGGGGCCACCGCCGAGGGAGGGCACCGACCCCCAGGCCCTGCCACAGGTGGGTCCCATGGCTGTGACAAATTTTGGTCCTGGCTGGGGTCTTGCCAGGCTGGCAGAGCATTGCGGCCATCCCCGCTCTGGACCTGGGCTCTGTCCCCTGGCAGAGGGGGGTGGTTGTTTCCCTGAGTGGTTATTCCTCATCCCGAGGAAAAGAAGCTGAATCCTAAGGCTCCCCAAGGCTTTCTGGCTGTTATTGGTGCTCTTGGGTCAGCCCTGGGGTTTGAGTGCTTTGCCTTTGGCGGGGAGCTCCGCGCGGCCACCTCCAGACCTCTCTGTCCCTTCAGCCTCCCCTTTTAATTGCTCTTGGGTTTTCTCTCCCCCTGACCAGCAGCCTCAACCCTTCAGTTCCCCACACTGCCTCCTAGGGGGGCTGGGGCTCAGAGGAGCCGGGCAGCCTAAATAAATAATAGAAACCTCCAGCAAACAAGTTTTTGCAGCACGAAGAGCAGAGATGCTCTCAGCCCAGGCTGGGGGGAATGTGCCTGGCAGAGTGGTCCAGCAGTCAGGAGGTGGGGCCAGCTCAAAGCATCCCACCAGCCCAGCATCTCCTGCCTGGAGACCTGGGGACATCCCCGTCCGTGGGAGCGGGTGCCGACTAATGCTGTGTGTGTCGCAGGAGTCCCGCTCGCCCGCCGGCGATGCGCTGGAGCCCAGGCGCTCTGCCTTTGAGCCAGCCGTCAGCGGCCAGGAGAAGCTGGACTTCAACAGGAACTTGAAGGAGGGTAAGAAAGGTTTCTGAGTGGCCTTTGGGACTCTCCCCCGCCCCGGTCCCTTCAGGCCCCTTATCATTTTTGCAAAGCTGCATGATGGGAAGAGCCACCCTGCGCCGTGGCACGCAGCCCAGGGCTGTGCTCACCTGGCTGTCCTCTCCCCCCACATTGCTCTGCTGACCCCGGTACCTGCCGGCATGGACAGTGATGCCAACCATTGAGAAGTTACTGTCCAGCGACTGGAAGGAGCGGCTGCTGGGCCGAAACACCGCCGAGTCCAAGGAAGTGAAGGGTGAGGTCTCCCCCCTGGCCACCCCCCTCCGCCGTCCTCCCTCCTGCGCCATGTGCCCGGGCAGCCTGGGCTGGAGACGTGGCATTTCCCACCCTAGCAGGAAGGGAAGTGTGTGTATTTAATAGGGGTTTGTACTTTTTTTTTTTTAGCCAAAACCGTAATTTTATTTTTGGGGGGTGAGCATCACTGATGGTTCAGCACATGGGGGTCCCCCCTCACCGTCACCATCCCCTGGCCACCCATCAGCACCCAATGGTGGTGGTGATGCTGTTCACCCTCCCCAAAGCTCCTGACCCGCAGCCCCTTGATTTCTTCCAGGAACCCAGGAGAGCCTGGCAGAGAAGGAGCTGCAGTTACTGGTCATGATCAACCAGCTGTCCACGCTGCGGGACCAGCTCCTGACGGCCCACTCGGAGCAGAAGAACATGGCCGCGATGCTCTTCGAGAAGCAGCAGCAGCAGATGGAGCTGGCGCGGCAGCAGCAAGAGCAGGTGGGCTCAGGTCCCTGTGGGCAGCCGGCCCGGGGCAAGCGTTTGCCAGGGACCACCCATCCCTTTGGGAATCCCTTTGGGATCTGCTGGGTGTGGGTGCAGGACCAGGACAGGGTCCCCTGGGAGAGGTCAGGAGGTGGCTGTGGTGTTGGGGGCAGTAGGACTTCTCTGGCTGCCCAGAAACCCTCCCATTTTCTGTGCCCATCCCAAAGACTCCCTGTCTTCCTCCCTGGTCCCAGGAGGATGAGGGTCAAAGAAGATGGGAATTGCACTCCCTAAAATAATTAAATAGTATTTAAAATATTTCCATT
>NW_009259598.1:2125516-2126084 GCF_000687185.1 Egretta garzetta
CCTTGTCTCCATTTTGCCGGTGTGGGGCAGCTCGTGCCGGGCTGTAGCCCCACCGGGGCCACGTTGCTGCCGCTGATGCCCACTGTCTCCCCTCTGCCAGATCGCCAAGCAGCAGCAGCAGCTCATCCAGCAGCAGCACAAAATCAACCTGCTGCAGCAACAGATCCAGGTAAAGGCGGGGGACACCTCCCCATGTCCCCCTTCCCCTGCTGGGTGATTGCAGCCCCTTCGTGTGCGGGGCTTGTGTCCCCTCCTGGGGCCAGGCAAGGGGATGGCACCTGCCTGCAGCGTCCCGCAGTGGTTATCGGGGCTCTCTGCTTCTCCCCCCCTCTCCCCTCCAGCAGGTCAACATGCCCTACGTCATGATTCCCGCCTTCACCCCCAGCCACCAGCCTCTCCCCGTCACTCCCGACTCCCAGCTAGCGCTGCCCATCCAGCCCATCCCCTGCAAACCAGGTGAGCGGGGTCCCCCGGCACTGCCCCAGCCCTTCGGGGTGGCCTTGGCCCCCAACTCCTCTCCCTCTCCTCCCCGCAGTGGATTACCCGGTCCAGCTGCTGCACAGCCCCC
>NW_009259598.1:2126136-2129258 GCF_000687185.1 Egretta garzetta
CGCAGCCACTGAACCTGACGGCCAAACCCAAAGGTTCTGACCTCCCCAGTGCCTCCAGCTCACCCAGTTTGAAGATGAGCAGCTGCCAGTCCCTCACGCCGAGTCATGGGGCCACCAGGGACCTGCAGACCAGCCCATCCAACCTGCCTCTGGGTGGGTTCCCAAGCGCCTTCACTGATGGATGGTCCCATGCCCTCCCCTGGCCACCTCTCAGACACGGGGGACATCTCTGCTCCCTGGGGTGGGATGGGTGGGCACCCACTGCTCTGTGCCACCCCCTTGGGGCATGCAGTTGTGATTGCTGGGGTGGGATGGGGTGCTGCAGGGTGTCGGGGGTGCTGGTGGTGAGGGGTGTCTGTGCCGATGTCCTGCCAGGATTCCTGGGCGAAGGCGACGCCATCACCAAAGCCATCCAGGACGCACGGCAGCTGCTGCACGGCCACAGTGGGGCCATGGAGGGGTCACTGAGCAACCCCTACCGCAAGGTGAGGGCTGCCCGCCGCGGCATCACCGTCCCCTCTCCGACCCCCTCCTTTGGCGGCCAGAGCCAGGTCTCCATCTGAGGGCGGGCTCCCTGGCTTGGAGCTGGTTCCTCACTCTCCACTCTCCTGCAGGACCACGTTGGGATTGATTCTTCCCCAGTGAAGGAGCGGATGGAGGAGACCCCTGCCCACCGGCTGGACGAGGCTCTGTTGACCTGTGAGATGGACGGTAAGGACAGCCAAGAGCACCGTGCTGTGACCCCCCGCTGGCTCCTTCTGGCTCCTGATCTCGGCCGGGGTTTCCCTCGCAGGCTCACGGCACTTCCCTGAGTCCAGGAACAACAACCACATCAAGCGGCCCATGAACGCCTTCATGGTGTGGGCGAAGGATGAGAGGAGGAAGATTTTGCAGGCCTTCCCAGACATGCACAACTCCAGCATCAGCAAGATCCTGGGTGAGTGCTGGGGAGGGCGGCGGGGGGGCTGGGGCAGGACCCCCTCTGTATCCCCATGGGGGGACACCAGCTCCATCCAGCTGCTCGCTCCGCTCATCCTCAGCCACCCACGTGCGGGTGATGCCCACCAGGCTGATGCTGGCCCTGCTGTAGCATCACTCTTGGAGGTGCCTGTAGCAGCACGGGCCTCATCCAGCCAACGTCCCATTCCCCCCCCCGACAGCAATGGTCCTGCTGCAGCTCCCAGTCACACCAGCCCTACCCCATGGCCATGTCCCTAATTAAAAGCGGGTGCTGCGGTCGCCAGCAAGCCTGTCCAAAGGCAATGCAGTTGTGCCGTGGGTTACCTCCGACACCCGCACCTTGCTCTGCCACCGACTTGTTCCAGCAGCTCCACTCGTTAAAGAGAAAAAAACCCTAAAATAACCACCAAGCTTTTCCCTTGGAAGGAGCACGTGGGCAGGATCTGCTCCGTTTACTTCTCATGACCGTGGGGGCGGGGGGAGTCCGGGAGCGGGCGCTTTGGGGTGAGCTGCTTGCTGTCACAGTAGATGTCCATGGCTTTAAAGAGCTGGTGCGGCTCTGCCCAGGGACCTGGAGCTGCTCGCTGCTTGAGGGGTGCAAATTTAGCGGGTGGACACCTGCAGAGGGACAACTGGTCCAGAGCTGGTGTGCACCCAGGCGGCGGGGGTGGTGGTGGGTTCCTGTGTGCTCTCCTGCTCCTGGAAATGTGGGTCTGAGTCGGTGCGAGGGGCCCAGCACATGGGGAAGGGGCTGGTGGAGGACACCTGGGCACCATGGGCAAGGAGCTTGCATGCCTCTGTGCCTCAGTTTACCTGGGCCACCCGGCTCGTGGTGCAGGTGTGGGAGGTGGAGCTCCCTGGGGGAGCTGGGCCATGCTAGTGGGTGAAGGACACCCAGGAAAAGGGCACACGGGGACTCACAGGAGGGTTTAGGGGATGGGGGGGTTCTCTGGAGGTCCCCAGCCCAAAGCCCTGCTCAAAGCCCAGGTAACTCCACAGTCCCATCAGGATGCTCAGTGCTGTGTCCTTAGCTGACTGTTAAGCATCTCCAGGGATGCTGAGGATCTCCAAGCATCTCCAGCTTGTCCTTCTCTTTCCCAAACTGGACGCTGGTCCAGCTACAGTCTCTCCCAGGTGCTGAGCTGAGGGGATTAATCCCTCCTCTCTGCCAGCCTGGCCCCGAGCCCCTCTCCCAGCCCAGCAGCCTTTGTGCTGTGCCCTGCTTTGCCCTGCTGCCGGGGGCACTGGCGGCGATGACAATGAAGGTCAGCCGTGGGGGAATGCGAGTCACACGCCGGCACAGCCTATTTTAGCTGCAGCACCTGCTCACCATACCTTCGAGAGGATCCAAAGCCCTGGCCCAAGAGGTGCCCGGGGAAGGTCAGGGCTGGGGACCTGCTCCCGGTGTGCCGGCAGGGCTGGCTGCCCTCTGCGGCACGGGGCTCCCACCGGAGCAGCCGCTCTCCCCGGGTGTCGTTTGCGCAGGGGATGGTGTGAGCATTAATTACTCTTGCAAGGGCTATCCCAGCCAGGAGCTGGCGTGGGTTCCCTCGCAGCAGGCAGGGGGGGGTAAGCATGCCCCGTGGCTCCTCTCCGCACAGGCTCCCGGTGGAAATCCATGACGAACCAGGAGAAGCAGCCCTACTACGAGGAGCAAGCCCGGCTGAGCCGGCAGCACCTGGAGAAATACCCCGACTATAAGTACAAGCCCCGACCCAAACGCACCTGCATCGTGGAGGGGAAGCGGCTGCGCGTGGGCGAGTACAAGGCGCTGATGCGGAACCGGCGGCAGGACGCCAGGCAGGGCTACTTGATAGGGTAACGCGCCCCTTCCTCCCCCCCGGGGGGGCTCGCCAAGGTGCCTGCAGGGTGGGTGCCCCAGGAGGCAGGGGGAGGCAGGAGGAGCACCTCAATGCCCTGGCCGGTGATTGCATTCCCCTGTCCTGCAGGCCCCAGGGCAACCAGATGCCCCCCGCCTCCTCGGACGTGCTATACCAGCGGCCGGTGGGCATGCAGCTGACGCCCCCCCTGATGGAGCACTACCTGCCCCGCAGCATGGACCCCAGCATGCCCGTCATCGTCAACACGCGCAGCCTCAAGGAGGGCGATGGCGGGGACGATGGCCACTCGGTGGCCGACGGTGAGATGTACCGCGACAGCGA
>NW_009259598.1:2129322-2130740 GCF_000687185.1 Egretta garzetta
AGAGGAGCGCTGCTACCCCGGCAGGCAGGAGCCACCGCTGCCTGCCTGCAAATGGGTCCCACGAAGGCGGCATCCCAGCATTTTGGGTGGGCTGCTTCCCAGGGGAGGGACAAGTGCCGCATGGGGCCACGGATGGGGCGTGCTGGTCACACTGGGCAAGCTGGCAAGTGCTCTGGGGGCAGGGGCAGGGGGAGGAGCAGGCACCTGGCCCAGGGATGTGGGTGCCACGGCTGCTGAGCTATCGCCCACCTGCAGCCCCCTCCCCAGGAGCTACCTGAGGGTTACAGGGTGCAGGAAAACCTCCGGAGCATCTTCCAGCCTTGCAACACACGCGGGTCCCTTGCAGGGAGCCTCACCTGCAGCTGCCAGCCCCCGTGGCTGGGGACGCAGGATGGGGACACGCTTGTCCCTCGCCCAGCCCTGCCTGACCTCCCCCCCACGTTTCCCACTCGGTCTTTAGAGCTTGCCAGCAAATTCCCATGGAGCCATTTTTAGCTCTCGCCTGGCCCGAGTACCAGCCAAGGGCACCGAGGAGCCCTTTATGCTCCTGACAGCTCTGGCCCACTTTGTAAATAAAGCCGGTGCCTGTTCCCTGGCTGTGCCACTGCCCTGGCCCCCCGCCAGCCCCTGCCCCAGGCACAAGCCCCGGCTGCGGTGGGTATGTGCCCCCCCTCCATCCCTGGGCAGCTCTGCATCCCATGCTCCGGCTCTGCAAGCCTCAGGCTCCACCTGTGAGCTGCATCGTGAAAACCACAGTGGGAGGGGAAAAAAAATAACAGCAATTAAGAAAGAAAAAAAAAAAATTAAAAAAGAAAACCCAAAACAAACCCAACCTTGCTCCGCTCAGAGCCTGCCCCAGGGCTGTTTGGGGTGCAATGTGGCTGCCTGTGGATGCATGGTGTCTGTCCAGCCGTGCATGGGTGCTGTCTGTCCGGCTGTACATGCATGCTGTCTGGCTGTACATGCACACTGTCTGTCCAGCTGTACATGCATGCTGTCTGTCCATCTGTGCATGCATGGTGTCCGTCCGGCTGTACATGCGTGTTGTCTGGCCGTACATGCATGCTGTCTGTCCGGCTGTACATGCACGCTGTCCAGCTGTACATGCATGCTGTCTGGCTATACATGCATGCTGTCTGTCCGGCTGTACATGCATTCTATCTGTCTGGCTTTACATGCACGCTGTCTGGCTGTACATGCATGCTGTCCAGCTGTACATGCATGCTGTCTGTCCGGCTGTACATGCACGCTGTCCGGCTCTGCGCAGAGTCTGTGACCTTGCTGGGGGGTGCAGAGGGGGCCGTGGCTGCCCAGGCCCCAAGCTGCAGTGGGGGGGCCAAGCCCTGCAGTGGGGGCTTTGCAGCAGACCCATGCACTCAGCCCCAGGGTGGGTGGGGAGATGGGGTGGGCTGGAGCAG
>NW_009259598.1:2131264-2133782 GCF_000687185.1 Egretta garzetta
GGGGGGGGCTGTGCCTAAGGCTCTCGCTCCCTGCCATGTTTTCACTTGTGCTGTTTCTCAGCTCTTTCTCCTGCCCTGCCCATCGGTGGCAGATCCCAAGCTGCTCCCCTCTCCTTCCCACCTCTGACCTGTGTGTTCTCAAATATCTCAAGGGTGGGTGTCACGAGGATGGAGCCAGACTCTTCTCAGTGGTGCCCAGCACCAGGACAAGGGGCAATGGGCACAAACTGAAGCACAAGAGGTTCCAGTTGAACGGGAGGAAGAACTTCTTGACTTGGAGGGTGCCCGAGCCCTGGCCCAGGCTGCCCAGGGGGGCTGTGGAGTCTCCTTCTCTGGAGATATTCAACCCCCACCTGGACGCTGTCCTGTGCCCCCTGCTCTGGGTGAGCCTGCTTGGCAGGGGGGGGGGTTGGACTGGGTGAGCTCCTGAGGTCTCTTCCAACCCCTGCCATTCTGGGATTCTCGAGGTCTTGCCCCTCGTGGCAGCAGGTTTGGGGTTCAGCCTCCTCCACCCAGTACCCACTGCAGCCAAGTGCTCCAACCTGCCCTTGCCAGAGCCGGAGCCCAGCAGGGCCCTGGGCAGGGTGTGGGGGGCACGATGAAGATGGGGGTCAGCTCTGCAGAAGGCTGTTTTAAACCACTGGGCATCGCTTTTGCACAAGGCCAATCCCCGACAGTTGCTGCCGAAGCGCTGCCTGCAGACACCTGAAGGGAGGTCAGGAACACGGAGGGACATCAGCAGCCCACCCTGCGAGGAGGTGCCATCACCAGCCAAGCGCACCCCCACGCCCCAGGCATGCTGTCCCTGCGCCAGTCCCCACAGATCCACCATCCCCCATTTCCAGCTACCAGCAGCTTTTATTTTGCACCAAAACAAACACCAGATGCAACAACAGTCCCGGTTCTTGCTTGGGCAGGTTCCTGTGCCCATGTGGTGGGGGCAGACACCTTGTCCCTGTACCCCTTGCCGAGCAGCCAAGGCAAGGGCAGAGGGGTCTGATCCCAACCCCCAGCTGATGCACAACCACTGTCATGAGCTGGACAGTGCTCAGCACACCAGGATCACCCTTGCAGAGCCTGTGGTGGGCGAGCAGCCGAGTGCTGACAGGGGGTGAAGATGTGGGCAGCTCATGGAGGAGGCTGGCTTCGTTCAACCTCCTGCCAGGTGGGTCCCATACAGGGACACAGCCAAGAGAGGAGCACAGGGATGGTGCCCAGGTGAGGGGCAGGACTGAGCCCCCTGGCCCTGGGGGAGACAGGGAAGGCAGAGCTGGCAGCCCTTTGCTCCAGCAGCACAGGATGCTATGAGGGAACTCATGGTGGGAGTGGGGGGCTAACGGGCAACTGGGAGGCCATGGCTGTGGAAAAGCAGAGCCAGCCACGGGCTGAGCACATCGCAGGGGGTGCAGGCACCCAGCGCCTGCCAGCAAAAGCCCGCTGGTCCCAAGCCCACGTGGCTCACGGCTGTCACGGCCCCTTGCTGCTTTGCACCATCTGAGCCAGAGCACAGCAGCACCCACCCCTCCTGGAAAAGGGTCCCTGTGTTCAGAGACAGCCCCAAGCCCAGGATCAACACTGACCCAAGAAAGGTGCTGGTTTGGGGGTGGGAGCCCAAGTGGCACCAAGGCGGGAGGGCAAGAAGGGACGGAGGGAGCAGCGAAGGCGATGGGCACAGTGCGTGCATGGGGCAGCTAAAGCAACTGGGCAGCTTTGGGGGCTCCTGAGCAGATGGGGGGACCTGTTTCCCTCCTTTGGGGACAGCACAGAGGGAGCAAACCAGGTGCCAGGCCAAGCAGCAGCAGTGCCAGCAAAGCACGGACCTGCTGGGCACCGGGGCCGAGCCGGGGCTCAGTGTTAAGGCGATGGTAAGGCTTCCTCACGTAGGCAGGGGCCTCTCTGAGGCCGTGGTCCTCTCTAGCATCTCACGGTCCAGTCTCAGGTATGTCCAGGGTCTCCTTTAATCGGTGGCTGGGTCAGAGCTCTTCTCCTCCCCCTTCCCACCATCAGGACCTGCCCTCGCCCCCAGCTGGGGTGGGGAAGGGGCGAGGGGGATGCGAGGGCTGTGGATGCAGCAAAGACAAAATAGTTCGGGATCGCACAGACCGGAGATGCTATTTAGAGATCTGCAGGGCTGTGACCACCGGCTTCATCTTGAAGTACTGTTTAAACCTTAGCTTTGCATATCTGCCAAGAGAGGAGAAGAGGGACAGACGTGAGACACTCGTCCCCCCAGCCCCGTGTCCCCTGGCCACAGAGGATCCCCCCCAGCACAGAGGGACCACTGGGATCCTCTCGCTCCGGTCATTTAACACTGAACTGTGCTGGTGAGCAAACTCACCTTAAGAAGTTAAAGTCTATGGTAGAGTATTTATCCTGGATCAGGCCCCAGCATGCCCAGAGGAAATGGGATGCCTGCAGCAGACAAAACAAGGATCAGAAATGGGCTGAGAGCATCCCTGCCCGTGGGACAAGCCGCTTGCGCCTCTCCTGGCCGGGTTCCAAAGCCCCGTGGCTCGGA
>NW_009259598.1:2133802-2140545 GCF_000687185.1 Egretta garzetta
GGGGGCTAGCCCACACGTGTGATTTTATATGCTCCAGAGGCTGGTCCCAGCCCAGGCAAGGGATGCCAGCAGGAAGGATGCTGAACGGCCATACAGCATCCCCAGGGTACCAGCCTCTGCGTTTGCAGCCAGGATGGGCTGAGATTTTGCCCTAAGTTTCCAGAAAATTGGCTCTGCCTGCCCAGGGCATTTACCAAAGAGGATTTCCTTGTGCTCAACTGCACCCAGGGTCCGCCTGACCTCTCTGAAGGGACACCCGAGGCCACAGTTATCAGAGGCACGCTGTCCCCTGGCACTTGTCAGTGGGATGGCAGTCGGCCAGCGCTATCTTTGACCTTGCCCCAGGGGTTCAGCGCCTCTGAGATGCAGCCAGGCTCTTTGGGGCAGCCTCCTGCCCCAGGTGCCCCCACACCCCCAGGCTGATACCCGCACCCCCGTTCTCACCAGCACAAAGCCCCAGTTCACCCAGGAGCAGAGGAAAACCCATCCCCACGGGTAGCCCTCGAGAGCAGCTGCTCCTTCCCGTCTTCACTCACCAAAGAAAACTTGTTCACTTGCACGTAGAGAGCCTCCAGCTCCTCCTCGGACACCCCCGTGCCTCCTTGGCCCCCCTGGGTGAGCTGCTTGTAGGCCTGCAGGTAGGAGCGCAGCCACTGCAGCTGGGTCTCCTTGCTGGGGTAGAGGCGGTAATCCACCTCCTTCACGCCTGCGAGGGGAGCCGGGGTCAGCCCCAGGGGCAGAAGGGTGCAAGGGAGGGTTTCTCCAGCGTGACCAAGGGGCTCTCCCCGTGCATGACTGGGTGAGCAAAACCCCTGCAGCTCCAGGCTTGCACAAGCCGGGGATCAACCCGCTGATTTGAGGCACGCACCCAGCCCTTGCACAGTTACGAGCTGGGCTCGTGCAGGCTTTGCACCCCAGGAGCAGCCAGGCTGCTCACTGCCAGCAGCACAGCGCCCAGCACCTGGCAGCACGGCGCCCAGCACCCGCAGCAACCCTCCCTCGCACATGGCTCTAACCCTGGGCAGCCCAAGGAGGAGCTGCCCCATTTCCCACCATGGGACTGGGGATGCGATTTGCCTACTCCATCCTCAGGGATGGGGAGACCCTAGGGCAGCCGCTGCATCTGGGGGGGACCTTTGGTGCCATGGAGAGGAGCCTGACTCACCCGCAAACTCATTAAAGTGGTTTCCAATGTCGAAAGCCTGGTAGTTGTAGCCGGTGTACTCGTAGTCTATAAAGCGAACGTGCTCTGCAGAGGCAAAGGCAGGGGGCTGAGAGAGGGGCTGGAGCCGCCAGCCCCTGGGGAGGGGGGCGAGGGACAGACCCCTCGGCCAGGCATGCGAAGCTGCTGCCACGAACCTCGTGTCCTGTCGTAGATGATGTTCTTGCAGAGGAGGTCGTTGTGGCAAAGCACGATAGGGGACCCCAGCTGGGAGAGCGTTTCCTTCATCCAGGCCAGCTCGTGTTCAAGCATCTCCAGGTTGGGCACATCCTGCTGGAGGCTGGGGAAGGGGACGGGGTGGAATCACTTGTGCTCACAGGGAACCTCCCTTGGGGCCAGAGGGGCAGCGTTGCCCCTTGCGTCCCTCCGTGCATTTTATAAACGAACTCATCACTGACACAAAACAAGGGCTAACGAGGCCAGTTTTGGTGGAGCGGTCAGGTTTGGCTTGGACATCCTCCGGCATGCTGCGTGGTACCCAGGCTGCCCGGCAGACGCCGCAGTGCAGCCTCAGCCCTTCCCTTCTCCCCACTAACACCCGCATCCATCCCCCAAATCCACTCCACCAGCTGCCAAGCCCCCCAGCACTCACTCCCAAATCACCCAACTAACCGCCAGGCGACGGGATTTTTTTTAGACTCTGCCAGGGCACATACCCTCTCAGCAAGCTCAGAATTTTCAGTTCCAAGAAGAGAGCCAGTTAATGGTTACCTAATTGGCTGCATGGTAGGTGCAGGCTTGGGTAAACTCTGCCTGCAGAACGGCGAGTGCCAAGAGACGCCCTGCGTCCCGCCACTGCTGCTCAGAGAACAGGTTAATTATTCCCTTCCCTTCAGGTTCATTCACCTCCGCCACCTCTTGGGGCTGCCCGCATCCTTCCCAGACACTCCGGCACTCACCTGGCATGACCCCAGGGCTCCCAGGAATGGGATGAACTGGTTTGAAGTGGGAACTGGCTGCTTTAATCTCTACTGGGTTTCTAGCATCCCCTCCAACGTCAGCTCAACCTTGCTGCTCTGATCCCTGCCGTAAGAAGGCCTTGAGCTTCAGCTTATTCTAGGGAGGTTTAAAATGCAAGCTAGATTTGCAGGGAGGAGGAGGATGATGATTATTACAGCAGGTGGGAGTCTCTGGCTCAGGCCAGATCCTGCCTGGGTGCTGTACAATCACAACCCAGAGCTGTCTCTGCTCCCAGACTGGGAGGAAGAAAGGCACCGAAGGGTGCATGGAGATGCCTCCATCCCTCTTGGGGGCTTGGCCACCAGTTTGCTTGCAGAGGGATCATGATCCAGAAATGGCTGCATGGCCAGATCCAGCCCCAACACCATCCCCAGCCCCATGCACCAGCCCTGGACTCCTGCAGAGGCTTTACCTGGGAACCAGGGCTCTTCCCCCCAGTCCCATACAGGGAAGACTTAGGAGATGGGTGGGCAGCGGATGCCCAAGCCAGAGCCTGGCTCTTTGGGATCCCTCTGCCTTTACCTGGGGTTGGATACCTTTGGGCTGAGATCCGTCTTCACGAGGGTGAGGTATTTGTGCAGCTTCTGCCAGAGGATGGGCTTGGGGAGGCTCCCGTTGGCATGGATGGCGTGTACCCGGGCCATCTCCTGGGCCACCAGCCTGGAAGGAAACACAGATGTGCAGGCGAGAGGTGGGTGCGTGGCAGCAGCATCCCCCCGAGGAACACCCTCAAACCCAGCCTTGAGACGTCTCGAGGGGGGTTCCCCGAAAGCCATGTTTAAAAACACAGGGTCAGCACAGCTGAACCCGCCCCCGCCCCGACTTCAGCTGCGAGCCTCTGAGGCATCTCAAGACCCTGTCTGGGTCTAAAGCAGCATCCACCATTGCAGGGCAAGTTCAGATAAAAGCCACGGTTCTCCTGCAGTTGCTATTCACCAAAAGCTGATGTGTTAAAACCACGGTGTTCAACCCAGTTGCAGTTCAGCCCATTTCATAGAGTCATTGAATGGTTTGGGTGGGAAGGGACCCCCAGAGGTCACCCAGCCCAACCCCCCTGCAGGAGCAGGGACACCTTGAACCACATCAGGTTGCTCACAGCCCCGTCCAACCTGGCCTGGAATGTTCCCAGGGATGGGGCCTCCACCCCCTCTCCGGGCAACCCCTGCCAGAGTTTCACCACCCTCACTGTAAAGAATTTCTTCCTTAGATCCAGTCTAAACCTCCCCTGGTTTAGTTTAAAACCATTAAAACCCTTGTCCTGTCACAATTTTATCCCCCAGCAGCACCCAGGTCTGTGCACATCAGCGATGCTCGAGCACTGGTCTGGAGCAAAGGCAGTGAGGGGGAGAGCTGGAAACACGGAGCAAACCCCTTGCTGGTTTCCCCATCCCACATTTCCTCCCCAGACCTGCACACCTGAAGATGTGGGGGTCCCGCACGTGGTCGGGCCCCAGTGCAATGCCCGGCAGGAACTGGTAGCAGAGCCCATTCTGGAAGGCGCAGTGGGAAGGGACCCCCAGAGGTCACCCAGCCCAACCCCCCTGCAGGAGCAGGGACACCTTGAACCACATCAGGTTGCTCACAGCCCCGTCCAACCTGGCCTGGAATGTTCCCAGGGATGGGGCCTCCACCCCCTCTCCGGGCAACCCCTGCCAGAGTTTCACCACCCTCACTGTAAAGAATTTCTTCCTTAGATCCAGTCTAAACCTCCCCTGGTTTAGTTTAAAACCATTAAAACCCTTGTCCTGTCACAATTTTATCCCCCAGCAGCACCCAGGTCTGTGCACATCAGCGATGCTCGAGCACTGGTCTGGAGCAAAGGCAGTGAGGGGGAGAGCTGGAAACACGGAGCAAACCCCTTGCTGGTTTCCCCATCCCACATTTCCTCCCCAGACCTGCACACCTGAAGATGTGGGGGTCCCGCACGTGGTCGGGCCCCAGTGCAATGCCCGGCAGGAACTGGTAGCAGAGCCCATTCTGGAAGGCGCAGTAGAGGTCGGGGGCGCAGCCGTGGGCACGCAGCACCTGGAAGTTCCTCAGCTCCGTCTCCCGGTCCACAAACAGCTCCGTTTTCCTGCCATAGACACGGACCAGCACCGCGTCCGCCATGCCCTCGTCTGTGTAGCAGGCTACGAGCTTGTTGGTGATGCCATCGGTGAAGAGCTGGATGGGGAGAAGGGTGGCAGAGCCGATGCTTGTACATCCCTGCCATGCCAGCCCGGCACGGGGGAAACCCCTTCCCACCAGCAGACCCCAGGGAGAAAGCAATGTGGCAAAGCAGTAACAGGCAACAGGCAAAAAGAAAGCACGAAGCAGCAGTGCCCACAGCAGCCAGGAAAGCTCCCGTGGTAGGTGGCACGAGTTTGCAAGGCCTTGAGGCTCAGGCGTGAACGGGGGCTCTGCACGGGGCCACATGCACGAGGCTTCAGCTGCACCAAGCTGGCGATTTGGGTGCAAATCCTGCTGGTTTTCACCTGGGAGCTCAGGATCGGCTCAGGCCAGATGTGCCGCCAGCCCCCTTGGCACCCCAGTGGCCCTGGGAATCGCTCCCAAAAAAAAAAAAAAAACCAGTGCAAATCTTTTGGCACAAAATGAAAAAAAAAAAAAAAAAAAGAAAACCAAACCAACCCAGCAAACAACACGGAACGGAGCAAACACCACCACCCCATCTCCTCCTCCCGACCCTCCCTGTGGGGCCGGGTCGCTGATAGGCAGGGACGTCTCTGCTGGGGACGTCTCGTGTCATTGCTCTGATGGCTCCTCACAGATGGAAAGAGAGTTTTGTTCTCCCGTCGCCCCGGCTTGGCCGCCTGCCCGCGCACGTGCAGGGGTGCTCCCGCTCGGCTCCGAGGGCGATTTCTTTATCCCCTTTGGTTTCGGGGAGCCGGAGCAGGTGTGATGCTGGCAGAGCAGGAGCGGGGCGAGGGCGCGTGCGACGGCAGCAGCGGTGCTCGGGGGTGGGACAGCTAATTTTAGACATCCCACTCAGCAACTCTCGCTCCTATATAGGGTGCCTATATATAGGGCTCCTCATGCAGCCTCCTGAGGGAAACTCGGAGTGCTGGAATGAGACACCCGAAGTCAGACGGCGCTAACACCCCTCGTTACACAGCTGGCTGGTGTTGGATTCGGGGTGAGCACGGCGGGCGGTGAGCCGGCCACCACATCCCCTTGGCTGCGCTGGGGCGGGCTGAACCTTCTCAAGCAACTGAGCTGCTTTTCCCAGGCCAGATAATCTGTTTCCACCACGGTGCCACGCTCAGCTCTCTCCTCTCCTTGCCCTGCCAGGCCTCAGAGGCCAGAAATTCAGCAAGCAAAAGGTGTCGTGGCCCATCCCCACAGAAGATGTTGCACCCTGGGGCCGGTGCTCTCCATCGTTGGCCGCAGGTGAACAGCTCCACGTCGAGATGCTCAGCACTGCCTCGCCTGCAAGTCCTTGCGCTGCTTTGTTTTGCTGCTCCACAGCCCGAGCAGCCCTTTTCAGCAGGTTTAACGGGATTACTGAGCCTTATCCCCTCGGAATTCCAGGCCGCTAACTTTGGAGACTCACATGTGGTTCGTCAGCAACCTGCACAGACGCAGGCAGGGGCTCGCCTGGCTTGGAGGCGGCAGCTCCTCCAGCTCCCCAGCGCAGCTGCTTGGAAGATGCCCGGTGCTATTCCTTGTGGATCCAAAGGGCAGCCAGCTACCAGTGGGGCTGCAGCGCTGCTACCAGCCCAAATCCTTCCCAGCTGCGTTTGTGTGACAGCAGGGAGGAGGGGAAAACGCGTGTGAGTCCACACCAGGAGCCCTGTGGCAATTAAATGCGAAGCAAGACCCAAGCCCTGCGCAAAGATGCTGAAGCGAAGCAGCTCCATCTGACACCTCGGTGCTGCGCCTGCCGTGAGACCCCTCGGCATCCCCGAAGCACCGCGGTGATGGCTGCCTCCCCGTGCAGGCACCCCCAGAGCTGCTCCCCAGCCCGAGAAGCTGCTGGCAGCCCAGGGCTGGACCGCAGCAGGGCACCTTGTTGCCAAAGTCAGGCTAAAGAAGTCCAGCCATGCTGGAGTCCTTGTAAGGGTCTGGCTCCACGTCACCGCTGCTCTTATGGCCAGATGAGGGATGGAGGAGCACGTGCTTCCCTGATAGCGTGGCTGGCTGACTCACCGATACCGCCCGTGCCTTCTCCGTACCGAGATGCTTCTGCCCAGGGCCAGAGCTTAAAGGATGAGGAGCAGGAGCCCTGGAAAGCGGGCACAACCTGGAGCACGGGGGGCTGAAGACCCCAGCAAGCAAAAGGCAGGCAGGGGAGACCAAGCACCCGGATCCTTCCTCCCCATCTTCCATACCCTGCCCTGAGCGCGGGGAGATTTTTTTCCGTGTCACCGGCGCTGCCTGGTACAGCCCCTGCAAGCAGCTGTGCACTGACACCGTGCAACGAGGTGGTGTGAACCGGGCACCGGTCCAGTGCACGGAGGAAAGCGAACAGGAACGCTAATAGGAACCAGCTGAGGGCCGGTGCACTGCTCCAATCCCCTCCCGAACAGCTCTTGCAATAGCAGCTAAGGGAAACGCAACTGGA
>NW_009259598.1:2140629-2141372 GCF_000687185.1 Egretta garzetta
TTAAAAACACACGCACGCACACACAAGCTGCTGTTGAACACTGACCCCCTCCGATGCCTGGAGAGAGCCTGGATACCAGAGAGCTGGGGTCCTTCTCAAACAACCATCGCTGCCGAGGTCTGTGCTCGGTGCTGCACAGAGACCGAGACATTTCCTGCCCCTGCAGCTCTGAGGAACTCGAACTCCGAGCTTCCTGCCTGTTGCCATCTGCCCTTTCATATGCATTTTCCTGCAGCTTCTTGTATTTAATTACACTTGGCTATTAATACATTTTTAATGGCACTCCAGGCACACGGGAAGCGTGTGCCTTCAGAGGACATGCATACTCACAGATATACGTTTAAGTGCACTCAGCGCCACCACCTCCACGCTCCCGTGCCCGTCGCCAGGAGCCCGGTGAGGGCACAGACACCACCAGCCTCGCTTTTCCACCCGGGACCTGGCACCCCTGGGCAGAGGTGAGGAGGGGGAAAGGGTCTCCCATGCCAGGCAGCTGCCAGCCTCGCTCTCCCAGCCACCGCAGCAAAGCCCTGCCAGCTCCAGACAGGCGAGCCCCGTCCCATGCAAGGAGCCCAGCGCTGAATCCCAGCTACAATCCGAACCTGCGCTCAGCCCATGTGGCCTGGCAAAGGTGCGAGCCCACAAGTAACCCAAGCAAGACCCGCTCCCAGGAGCAGCTACCCCTGTGGGCAGGGGCCCGGCAGCAGTGGGTGCAGGCAGGGGTGCAGCACCTGCAGCAGAGA
>NW_009259598.1:2142949-2143320 GCF_000687185.1 Egretta garzetta
CCGCGGGCTGGGCCTCTCCAGCGCCAAGATGTGCCCCGGGATGTGCCCCAGGATGTTGGCAGGACCCTGGGCTGCAGGAGGGACGCATCCCCCTCTGGACTGGCCTCTCCAGCGCCCAGATGTGCCCCAGGATGTTGGCAGGACCCTGGGCTCCAGGAGGGACCTGTCCCCCTCTAGACTGACCTCACCAGCACCGAGATGTGCCCCGGGATGTGCCCCAGGATGTTGGCAGGACCCTGGGCTGCAGGAGGGACCTGTCCCCCTCTGGTCTGGCCTCTCCAGCGCCGAGATGTGCCCCGGGATGTTGGCAGGACCCTGGGCTCCAGGAGGGACCCGTCCCCCTGTAGACTGGCCTCTCCAGCCCCCAGCCC
>NW_009259598.1:2143363-2147745 GCF_000687185.1 Egretta garzetta
CTGGACTGGCCTCTCCAGCGCCGAGATGTGCCCCGGGATGTGCCCCAGGATGTTGGCAGGACCCTGGGCTCCAGGAGGGACCTGTCCCCCTCTGGGCTGGCCTCTCCAGCGCCGAGATGTGCCCCGGGATGTTGGCAGGACCCTGGGCTCCAGGAGGGATGCATCCCCCTCTAGACTGGCCTCTCCAGCCCCACCACCATCTCACCCACCTAGTGCTGTCCCCCCGTAGGGGACTTACAGGTGGGCTGGAGCAAGGTTTGATAGTTTGAGATAGAGCACGGCTCCCCTGCTGGCACAGCCCCCCACAGCCTGCTGACACCGCTCCAGCCCTGCTCCATTATCGAAGGAAATAACAACTGCACATGGCTCGGAGTGGAGAATGCCCCCTCCGAAGTTTACAGCTGGCTGCGGCTGAAACCAGCTAAATGGACCGTGGAGACTTGGGGAAAATCATTTAAGGAAGGGGAAAAAAAAAAACAACCCAGCCAGTTCCCCGTGTTTCTAAATATAGAGCGAGCTCTGCCAGTTTTAATAGGATGGTCACAATTGCTCCCGCCGCTTTGCTGGGCTGAGCGTGGCCTAATTGCTCGCCCATAGCAATCGCAAGTGTTAACACGGGGCAGCGGCGGGTGAGCGGTGCCTCGCAGCCAGGGCTGCGCAGCAGCCACCAGGAAATTGCCCTGGCACTGGTGATTAGAGGTGTTAATGGGCTGGCTTAAGGGGTCCAGGAGTGGCACTGCAAAGCAGCCCAGGCATTTTTCCCTCCCGCCGCTTGAAACAACTGCGCTGAACAGGAACAGAACCGGATCCACAAAAACATCCTATTTTAGGCCAGCCTGACCATTTGCCAGGTGAGGGCTATAGGCAGAAGGCATCATGGAGGCTTAAATCACCTGGTGCTTTTTCCAGCTCAGATCCACTCGAGTCTTCTCCAGACCAGAGCCTTTGCGGTGTGGAATAGGGCAGAGGTGGCTTAGTTATTTCCAGCTGGAGAGTTTCCCTGTGGTAAATAGGAAGGAAGGGGAGAAGCTTGCCAGCATCTCCCTGCGACCAGATGCTTGCAGAGGGGCCAGGCTGTAGCTCCAGTGCCGGCCCGTGCAGACATCCCCACGCCGAGGGTCTCTGGGCAGCTCTGCCCTCCCTCCCGTGCCCTCCCTGCCTGTGCGGCCGCTGCTTCCCAGCCCCTGGGGTTTCCTGTGCTGATGAGCAGCAGCAGCCTGGAGCACCCGGGTGTGCTCAGGAAACGCTGGATGAAAGCAAGATACTCTGAGGTGACCGCTGGGGCCCCTTCCCTCCACCCCCAGGGCCCAGAGAGCTGTTGCCACCGCTCTCCTTGCCCCCGCGTTGGAGGTGATGGAACAGCGCTACAGAAGGGGATGGCAAGAAACAAGCAACATCGTTGGGTGCCTTGAATTTTCCCCTCCCTGGAGACCCAGGGTTGTGCATCCCAACTTTCAGAGGCTGAAATGCTACTCAGCTGCACAGACCCTCCCAGGAGGGACAAACATCCGCTTAGCCACATCCTCTGCTGTAAGGCTGCACTGCTGCTCCACGGGGCAGGGCAGGGGACGAGGTGCCGGTGCTGGGAGGGAGGGCTGGCGAGCAGAGCCGAGGCTGCTGCCTACCTGGCTGGAAGGGTCACTCAGCAGCAACCGTTTCGGTGCTGGCAGGAGCATCACTCTCCTGAACATCCCTGCAGCCTGAGAGGTAGCGCGGGCTTTGGGCAGCACTGGGAATTCGTCAGCAGTCAGCACTTCGTGGCAGAGATGAGGATGAGAAGCTTCTGTGAGCAATCACACTCAGATGGTGGCTTGCTCCAGGCTCTGCTCCAGAATCACACACAGAATCCCAGACTGACAGGGGTTGGAAGGGACCTCAGGACCTCACCCAGTCCCACCCCCCTGCTCAAGCAGGCTCACCCAGAGCAGGGGGCACAGGACAGCGTCCAGGCGGGGGGTGAATATCTCCAGAGAAGGAGAGTCCACAGCCCCCCTGGGCAGCCTGGGCCAGGGCTCGGGCACCCTCAAAGTCAAGAAGTTCTTCCTCACATTCAACTGGAACCTCTTGTGCTTCAGTTTGTGCCCATTGCCCCTTGTCCTGGCGCTGGGCACCACTGAGAAGAGTCTGGCTCCATCCTCGTGACCCCCACCCTTGAGATATTTGTACGTGTTGATGAGATCCCCTCTCAGCCTTCTCTTCTCCAGGCTGAACAAGCCCAGCTCCCTCAGCCTTTCCTCGTGTGCTCTGCCCTCCAGGCACATTTCCCAAGGCTTGGCTGTGGACTACGGCAGTCCCAGCACTCAGGTCGAGCCAGAGATGAGAGCGTGTTGCAGACCGCTTGGCATTGGGGAGTGCTTGGATTCACAGCTACTGGGCTGTAACTGGAAGCACCGCAGCTCTCCTGCAGAACTGGAAATGTCAGCCTCTCGCTGGGAGCACTGGTCTGCCCATCCTGCTGGGCCAGCCGGCACGGGGCTTGCAGCTCCAGCACACTCCTGCTGAGCATCTCCGCACATGGCTGGGACAGAGACAAGCCCCTAGGAGTTCGCTGGAGCCAACCTGGCAATGAAAACAGATCCAGGCACTGGGGCCTGACTCTGCCTTCCTGGGGGGGCAGAGTCAGCTGCCCTTAATCAGACCTGCAAGCACCAACCCCTCCCCAAAGAGCAGCACAGACTTCGTGCAGCCCTGTCCCTCTGGTCCCAGGGGTGCGACCAGTGGTCTTGAGCCCCCCTGGGACAGCAGGTTGAGGCATGGGTACCCCTGCGGCAGATCAGCTCCTGCAGAAAAGGCTCCTTTGCTGTTTGAAAAGACCCCGATTTGCCTACAGGTAGACGCAGTGGCACTAGCTGGGAGGGTGTTTCACTCTTATGAAACAAGGAAGGACAGAAACGCCGTGGTGAATCCTAGCAGAGGAACACTCATGGTCCAGTTCTCTCCCTTCTGCAAGAATAAGCATCCACTCAGCGTCCTGTTGCTCTGAGATTGTTTAATATTAAAGTCATGGAGAGGGGTAGGGTTAATACCAGCTAAAACGATCATTAAGCACAGGCAGATTATTGTTCTCCCATCCAAAGAATAACACAAACTGTAACAGATCCCTTCTCCGTCTGTCTGCAACCTGCGAGCACCTCCACGCCAGCAGCGACCCATGCACGCCAGCAGTACTATTGCACATCACCCTAAAAGTCCCTGGACGTCCAACTCCGGACACAGGATCCCGCTTTGATTTCCAGACTGAACACGCTGGCTGGAAGATGTGTTTAAGGCTCAGTTCTCCCGAGCAGCAGAGACTCTCGGGAAGCAGCGCGGGGGTTTTGGAGTGGGAGAAGGCAAGGTTTTGCAGTTGCTTCAGTAAAGAGAGGAGGTGGCTGAGCTGTAAGGAAACGCCGTTCTCGTTTGCACTTCAAATCGTTTCTTCTCGGTGGTACTCTTGCCTCCAGGCTGGTTCCCTCCATCCCTCTCCTTGGCTCCCCCGGCCGTCAGCGGGCTGTGGCAAAGCCGATGCGGTTGTTGTGCCGGTCAAATTTGGTGTAGTAGTGCCCGATGAAGCTGGCGCCCAGGATCCAGAGGGGACCAGCTGGGGGTGGGATGTCCAGCCCTGAGAAAGCCACCACACAGACATCCTCCCCGTACTGGGATTGCTGCAAAGAGGAGGAGACCCAGGCGGTGATGGAGATGCCAGGAGGGAGATCGGTACTGCAGTGTGCCCGAGGAAGGGCTGTGATCCCCAGCTCAACACCCTCTGCTTGGCCTCCATGTTCCTTCCTCCAGGAAGGAGGATCCCCACCTGCCTCTGCTCTTTGCTGCTCACCCCAAATCTCCCCCAAACCACCCAAGGAAGCAGCGATGGGATGGTCTGGCTCAGCTGGACACTTCTGCCGAACAGGAGGGTTTGGGGAAAAATGAGAAGCATCATTCTGGGGCTTGTTGCAGCTGCTTTAGGGGAGCCAGGAGGGTGCAGGAGGCTCCAGGAGAGCTGCACCCTGAGATGCATTGCTCTCCCCAGCAGACACACCCAGCCCGGGGAGAGCCGCCCTCCCGCCTCGCACGGAGGGATGGAGCTTACCCGGAGGACGTAGGCTGAGCCGCTGAGCGTGTAGGCCTTCCCACCCAGGTGGAAAGAGATGTTGGGCAGCTGAGGGACTCGGTCGCAGTCCACCACATACTGCGGGATGGAGAGACAGCACTGAGCCCGTTTGCTGGGGGAGGGATGGGCTGGGGTACAGGCAGCAAGGGGGCAGGGGCACTGAGCGGGGCAGAAGGGGTTTGCTTACCTCTCCTTCGGCCATTTCTGCTGCCCCGATGGCTTTCATCAGCACAGAGATGGGGCCGGCTGGGCCGGGGATGTAGGATGCTCCCGTGTCACCAGCCACTGAACA
>NW_009259598.1:2147934-2149201 GCF_000687185.1 Egretta garzetta
GCGCAGCCCAGTGCCTCCCGGGGGGCAGACCCTCCTGGGGCACTGGGAACCCTCCCTTTCAAGCTTCTCGAATGTGACCGCTAAGCTTCGTCATGTGCGGTTTTTATTTTTTTTAAATTAAACAAAGCAGAATTGTTCCCAGTGCCTCACACTCCTTCTGCAAGCCTAAAGGGGGTTAAACTCTTCCACTGCGGCTTCCAAGTTGAATCAGCCCACGGTGCCACCCCCTCCGCATTCCCCAGCCTGGCTCCTGGCTCCTTGCTGAGCATGGAGATGCAACTCTTGTGCTGGAGGAACCGACCCCGCTCCCCTCCAGAGGGGAAAGCGTCCGCCAGCAACCCCGAGGTGAACACATGCCTCCGTGGACCACCTTCCCCAGCACCCAGCAAGCTTTTCCCAGGCCCACCCTCGGCCGCCCAGGGTGAGCAGGATGCGGCCGGTGCTGTGCAGAGGCGCTCCCTGGCCTCACCCTTTCATGCTGATCTGCCAGTAGCCGCTCTTGCTGACGTTCAGGTAGTGGAAGTCCCCGGTGTAGTAGGCTGGGTCGCTGCCTCCGAGGATTATTTCCCCCCCTGGTTTCAGAGGAGCGTTCCTAGGGTGCAAAACACAGTGGAGTGATTCCCCCTTGGCTGCTGTCCCTGAAAAAATGGGGAGAAGGGACCAGCCCCAGCCGTGAGGCTCTGCTGACCCGGTTAGCAGCAGCAGAGAGCAAGACGGAGCAGAAGAAACCCCGAGTTAGTGGACAGGGTGCAAGAGCCCACAGGGGAGGGGTGCCCACATGCTGAGGTCTCCGAGCAGGTCGGTGCTGGCTCCTGCCTGGGGCAGGCGTGCAGTGGAGCCCGGTGTGGGGCGGATGCAATGTGTGAGCTCCTACGGACCCGTGCCCAGCACCGGGCAGGGCTGGCCTGGAGCTGGCAGCAGGAGCGGCGTCTGCTGCCCGGCCCCCGGGTGCACGGGTGACAGTTAGTGGGTGCTGTCTCGAGAGCGCCCGTGCTTTTCGTCTTCTTACTTCGAAGCTCTGCAAAGAGAGAGATGCTCCATCAGCCTGTGGTCTGAGCGCGGCTGTGGCCCCGGGGTGCTGAGGGGACCTGGGCAGCACATGGGACAGGCTGCAGTTTGCAGCCAACATCGTTAGGCTTTGTTCATTATCGATGGATCCACCTTTAGTTGAGGCCAAGAGCTATTGTGCCTGCTTTAAGCATGCATTTGTGGGTCTGTTTGTCACTGCACGCTGCCAGGCTGCTGGAGCTGGGGCCGGTGGGGAGTG
>NW_009259598.1:2149248-2150903 GCF_000687185.1 Egretta garzetta
AGGACGGGCCCTCCCGTTGCTCCTGCTGGGAGGAGGGATGCCACAACAGTTTGGGGCAAGAAAATGAAAGGAGGTTTGGCTGCCGATGCAGGGTTTTTTTCAATAGATTTTGGGTTTTTTTTTAATTTTGCCTGTAGATGAAACAAGAAATCCCCTCCCGGCTGCGATTGCTCCAGCCCCACTAGCAGAGCTGCCGACTTTGTGCAATCCAGCAGTGACAAATGAGGGGGAGCAGCCGCTCCCAGCCTCGGCACTCCCTGCCCAGCAGCTCCAGATAAGCATCCACCTGGCTCTGCCTCTTGTGCTGCCTCATTCCACCCCAGCTCCTCCAGGCATCCACCACGAGCCCTCACCCTCCACCCCCAGCCCAGGTCCCACAGCCCCAGCCATGGCTCTTTCCCAACCCTGAGGTGCAAACCCACGCATGCCCATGCCCTTGCAAAACAACCACCTCCGCAGCCCCGGCGCCTGCTCCCCGCAGGACCCACCGGCTGTAGTAGACAGAAAACACGTCCTCCTTGAGGATCTGCTGGGACAGGATCCGGTCGAAGACGGGAGTGATGCCATCGATGGCCTGGCTGGGGTAGCCCATCCCCAGCACCCCGTCAAACCTGGCAAAGATGAAGGGGAAGGCAGGCAGCGCCGTCGCCTCGGCAAAGACCTGGATGATGGGGATGTCTGATACCTGGGGAAGGGCACAAGAGTCCTTGCAGGGAGCTGGGGGGCTAAATCCCCCAAAGAGCCCCCGCACTCTTGGGTAACTGGGGATGCTCTTATGGGGGAGCAGAGCCACACATGGGCATCTCCTTGCTGAGCCAGCGGCTCCAGATCTGCGAATTCAGGGCACGCGCTCACCATGACGACGTCCTGGCTGAGGAAGCCTTTGACGCTTCCCGTTCCGTAGCGGATAGCGAAGCCCGTGCCATTGGCTATGTACGTCCGTGACTTGGAGGAGTCGTAGCGGCTGTGGGAAACTGGGGCGAGAGAGAAAGTGCATCAAAGAAAGCAAGGGAGGCGGCGACAGCAGGACTAGCTAAGGGTCTCTGCTCCCCCAGCCTCTGTGGGGTGGTGAACCCACCCTGTCCCCACGCCAGGACCCCACTGTGCAAAGGCAAACCCACCCCAGCCCCCTTTGAGCAGCCCTCGAGATGGCGGGACCTGTCCCTGTACTCACCGCAGGCGCTGTAGAGGGGGGAGCACTTGTAGGATGGCACCCACAGGTTGGCCGAGCCCGTGTCGAAGACCACCTTGAAGGTCTGGGCGGGGGTTCCAATGCTGATCTCGCCAAAATACTGGGTCTGGAAGAGGGATGGCATTGGGGAGCATCACCAGGGTCAGACCTGAGCCCACTGGAAGCAAATGCACCGTGGGGTGCAGCGGGTGGGATTGTGGGGTGTGGGGCCGTGGTGGGGTGACAAACCCCCATGCAGGGCCAGACTCACATCCAGGTAGTTGGTGAGGAGGGTGGGAGCCGTCCCGTTCCTGGGGCCGGCCAGGCCGCTGCCTCTGCTCTGCCCCAGCTCCGGGAAGATGTCCGACACCTTCACGCCCATCTCCCGGAGCGTCTGGCGGATGGAGGGCATCCTCCGCAGCGTGACCCTGCCAGGGGCAAGGGCAGGGCTGGGGGGCCAGGGAGCACCCCCCAGCTCCCTGCC
>NW_009259598.1:2151438-2157418 GCF_000687185.1 Egretta garzetta
AGGAGGTGACTACCGACAGCGGACAGCCACCCAGGGGCTGAGCCCAGCCCCACGCTCCGCTCGTTTGCTTTGCAAGTGAAACGCTTCGACGTGGCCTCCTCGGTTATTTGGGAGCCCGGGGTGCTGCTGAGCCATGCGGTGCTCGAGGCGAGAGAGGAAGAGGAGCAAGAAAGAGCAAGGGTGCTAGCGCAGAACAGAAAAGGAGGTGGAATTGGGGTTCCCAGCACGGCTGCAGCAGGAGAGTCCTTCAGTCCTCAGCACCAGCCCAAGCACCCAAAACCAAGGGGAGACAGCAAGACCCAGAACGTTGTGGGCCACCTGCAACACGCACGCCTGCTACCTCTGCAAAGCCCGGGCTGGCGAGGGGAAGAAGCTGGCACCCCAGGTCACGGCCAAGACCACCAGACACTGCTGCACCCTCCTGCTGCGTCCTGCCAGCATCGTGCTCTCCCAGGGCAGCCGCCTCCTTTGCCAGCAGCTTCCTTGCGTCCCAAAGGGGAGGATGCTTTTATAGCCCGGGTTTCTGCATCCGTGTGGGTTTCTCCTCCCCGCCGGCCGGGGGAGGGCTGGGGACCCTGCAGGCAGCCCTGTGGGCAGGTAGCTAGGTGCTGATGGTGACGGCCCCTGCGAAGGGTGGCACAGCCGGGAGGGCTGTGCAAGGGGAGCTGGCAAGGGGAGCTGTGAATAGCTGGGAGCCGCAAACCCACGCTCCCTGCAGTTAATAGCATTGCTACATGTCAGCACCCGGCCATCGCTAACACGGCGTGTGCAGGGCACGGGCCAAATGCCTGCTGGTGTCAATCAGGAGAACCGGTGGGTGATGCTGACGCAGGCAGTGGTAGCTCTGGTCTAGGTGGCAGACTGGCCCAGGAGATGTCCCCGAGCTCCATGCTGCAGAGGAATAGGGTTTCCCCAAAGATCTGGGGGTGGGAACAGCAAAGGGCACTCAGCCACAGAACCCTTGGCCACACAGACAACTGCAAACCCACCAGACCCCACTGCCCTTACGGGGGCTGCTCTGAGCACAACACCCCCCCCGCCCCAGCGCTCTTAAACCAGTGAGGCAACAGAGCCTTAATGCAGGGAACAGCTAAACTCATTGCAGTTGTGACATACGACATCAGATCAAGGTGCAAGTGTCCACAGCCCGGCCAGGCACACCGTGGTTGGGAGGAGCGGTCCCTTCTCCATCGTGTACAAGCAGGGTGCACAGGAGCCCAGCGTGGCTCTGGGTGCCCGAGCTGCTGTGCCCAGCCCTGCCCTCTGTTTTGGAAGGGAGATGCTGCCCAAAGACCCCAGCGTGGGCTGCAGGGGACCCCTTCGTACAAGGTGCATCGCTGGCCCCCAGCTCACCCGTGGCTGCGTTCCCCCAAGCAGTACCCAGCCCAGGGTGGTGGGTGCCGGATCAGGCCCTGTGGCTCCCAGCCCGGCGCTTGACCTCAGGGAACCTCGGTGGGAAACAACTGCAAAGGCAATAAAAATGTTCTCGGAAGAAACCTGATGACACACTTGCCCCTGCCTCGGAACCTCCAGCTACGCAATCATGCCGGTGCGCTCCTGTTGCAGAGGGGATTGCTTTAGGGCACTGCTGTCACCCTTGTCTAGGGGACACCGGTGCTGGGAGGGGGAGGACACCCCGCAAGTTACTGGCAGCTCCCCTCCAAAAACCAGGGCTTTAATGCCTCCCTCCCCTGTGGGATTTTGGCCGCGGTGCTTGGAGCCAGGGGAAGGCTGACCTCGGCGGGCACCGAGGCTCTGCCCTGCAGGTCGCAGCCCCGCTCCCCCCAGCCCTGACGTCTTTTCCCACGCCGAGCCCCAGCACTGCGTCACTCGAGGGAGCCTCGTGCCCCGGCGCAGGTTGCAGCGAGGTGCAGAGGTCAGGAGGCAGCAGCCCAGCCCAGGAGCCACAGCAATGCAAGAGCGAACCTGGCAGGGAGCCACCAGACATAAATCCCCTTCCCGGGCATCCCGCGGGCTCTGCCTGCTTTGCCAAGCCCCCATTCCCCAAAGGAGAGGCCGGGGCTGCAGCATGACTTCAAAGGAAAGGGGCCACGTCAACCGGGGGAAGGTGGTCCCAGGATGTGGGGCCGAGGGGCTGCGGCGTTTCCAGCTCTCCTTTGACCCAGGGCCAAGAGGAGGCATGTCTGCAGGAGCCCTGAGGAGCATTAGATGCTCTGGGCATGGCTCTGCCCTAGGAGGGACAGACGGATTCCTTTCCCGTGGGGCAGCCGGAGAGGGATGCGGCTGGGAAGGGCAAAGGGCTGCAGGTACCAGGGAAAAGGCACCAGCCTGCCCCGGTCCCCGAGGAAGACAGCCCTTCCCTGCCAAGGGGATGGCACCACAACCCCCTTGGAAAGGGGAACCAAAGCATAAACAGGCAAAACCAACTTGCCCAAGCCCATCAGAGAACCCAGGCCTGTTGCCTTGCAGTGGCCAGTGCTAGCCCTGAGGCTGACCTGCCTTGCTGGCAGCACTAGGGCTTGAGGATGCTCCTCAGCACAGGGCACCTTCCCCCGTGTGAGGAAAATCCCCGCAAGGCATTTTCCAGTCTCCTCTGCCAGCAGCGAGCAGGGATGAGCAGCTATGGAAAGACCTGACTTTAAATGAACTGCAAAGGGTGCGTTTGTGCACAGGGCTATAGGAACCAGGGCAGGGCAAGGGGCATCGCTCCGCTGGCTCCAAGAGCTGGAGCAGGAGCTGTGCTGGGGGCCAGGCTCTGCCGAACAGCACGGGAAGAAAAGCCACGGGGACATCAGCCAGCTCTGGGACCACGCTGATTTGTATCCCCAGCCCTTCAGGAGACCCAGACCTGCAGGGAAGGTGCTTAACTCTTCCCACGCAGCCTGGAAGCATCAGGCAGTTCTAACCAAAGCGTCACTGAACCTGGATTTGCAACGACTGAAGGTAAAGGGCCATCAGGCAAGGCTGCAATCTCCCCACTCGATTCATGTGCTGCTGTGGGAAACCTACAGTTCGCTGCAAAGGGCTGGGGCTTCATGCGATTACGTCTCCAATAAAGAGCAGCTCATCTGGAAATAGCAGGGGAATGCTCTTAAGTTATTTCCCTGCCTGCTTTCAAGGAGTTAAACGATTGAGCGAAGAGCGAATTCAAGGAAAATGCTTTCCAGAGAGAAACAAATGCTTTCCTGCAAGATAAACGCGTTCCTCTCTAGTGCTGGGCTGAGCAAGCACACGTCTTAAAATAAAATTTGAAATACTAAGAACTTCCCCCTCTAAATAGAATCATTCGGAAGTTTTACTGAATAGCCTGATTTCTTGAGGGATCTTTTAAAACAGCAAAAGAGGTAGATGCCTTTCTGTCCTTCCCACACATTTTACACACTTTTCTGGTTTGTGAGTTTGTTGCATGTAAAAACACACGTGGCTTGCGAGGGTCCTTGTTCTGGATGGCCAAAAAGCTCAAGCACAAATGCAACTTTTGGGAAGGACTTTGAGGAGGCTCTGGATGGCACCGAGACCGGGGGAATTCAGCCATTGACGTCAGCAGAGCCGGGGTTTCACCCAAAGTGTTTGCTTAAAACCAAAACTTCTCTGCCAGGGCACACTGAAATTGCAATTTACTGAACAAGAGGGAAAACATTTCCCTGCAACAAGCTTCAGATACGCAGGCTGGGCAGAGCAGCGCCGGCTCCGGCTCGCTGCTGCCTGCTCCATCCCGGAGGCTGCTCACAGGGTCACTCTGGAGCCTGGTGGGAAGCACCCCCAGGGATAAGGCTCCATCCTGACTTCATTTTCCCAGCAGGGTGAAGTGGCAGGGATGCACCCCCCCGCTCATCCATGCTTGCTGCCATGGGGCTGGGGGCATTAAGCAGGGGGAATCCTGCAGGTGATGCCTCTAGGACCACTCCTTTTTCTTCTGCTGAAGCCCTGAAGATGAATCATGGAATCGTTTAGGTTGGAAAAGCCCTTTAAGATCCCCAAGCCCAACCGTTCCCCTACCCCTGCCATCCCACCACTAAACCCTGGCCCTGAGCACCTCGTCTGCCTGGCTTTTAAATCCCCCCAGGGATGGGGACTCGACCCCTTCCCTGGGCAGCCCCTTCCAGCGCTTGACAAAACATTGGAAGCTTGACCAGGAAAAATTGCTCTACAGTTTTCAGCTCAAGTTTTTAGCTGGGGTGAAGCAAGGGCAGGAATTGCAGCCAGACACCAGGGAGGCTGCAGCCCTCACCTGTGTGATCTCCAAGCCCGCGCTTCCTCTCCCATCCCTCCTCCGCAAGCAGCTGCCCAGCTCTTGCTCTGCTCCCAACCCCTCTGCTTTATCATCAAAACTGGCCCTGGCACCAGCAGGACTCATCCCACTTCTGCCTTCCTCCTGCCTCCAGCCAAACTCATGCTGTGAAGCTGCTAGCTCTTTTTTCCCCCCCTTGAACATCTCCCACTACAATCTGCACTCAACATAAAAGCACCCCCTCAAAACCAGCAGCAAGGGAGCAGCTTTCCCAGAGCCAGCCCTCCCAGGGATGCAAAGCAACCATACCCCAGCTTTGGGGGGGCTGCCCTGATTTTATACCTGCTGGGGAGCTCATCCTCTGTAACCCAGGGCTCAGCCTGGCTGCTGGGGTTTGGGTGCTCAAATGAGTTACCCCCCATCAGCTGAGCTGTCAGAGCAGCCCCCAGCTCTGCTTTCATCTGGAGCAAACCCACTGCAAACATGGGCACCGGCGTAGTACCTGCTAAGTGCCAACAGGCACTGCCACCAGCTCAATCAGGCTGCGCTTCAATCAAGAGGGAACAGGTTTAACTCAAACTCATTAATTAATTCTTGCAAGTTAAGAAGGGTAGCTGCACGGGGACCAGCTTTGATGTGATTGCCTTGGTTTAATTAAACTCCTGCTTGCACCCAGCTTCCCAAGTGCTCATAGAAACCTGGCTCGCATCCATTTAGCTTGCGTCTCTGATCGCTCAGACCCGCTGGGTTATCCAACCCGTTCTCCAGCAGTGCTGGCTCTGCTCCTGGGGAGAGGAGTTTCTGCAGCCCGATCAAACTAGCTCCTCTAAAATCACCTGAGGCACTGGCCTCAGGCTCCTGCCTGCTGTGAAGGTCTCCCTGCGAGCAGCTGGCCCCTCGCACTGGAGGATGCTCATCCTCCAGAGCATCCAGCAGCGCAGGTCTTGCCTTGAGCAGGGTTTAAAAGCACCTGATGTACCCGGGCCTGAAGGTTCTTGAGGCCAAATTAGCTGCAGAGAGGACACAGAGGGGACAGGGTGGGCGATGGGACATGATGAGGCCCCCAGCAGCCAGCCAAACCAGCCACTTTCTGTCCCAAACAGAAACGGGCTGGAAACCAGCAGGTTCCCTTCACCCTCTTGAGGGGGTGCTGGGGCTGTGAGGATGCTCAGCGGATAAAAGGCACTTGGAATGCCAGTGGCTGGGGCCGGATCCCTCTCTGGGGCATAAGCTGCAGATCTTGGCAGGCTCCTCTGGAGCGGTGCAGATGTTTGGGTCATGAGTAGGCAGCCAGACCCCCTGCCCCAGCACCCATGCTAGTGTTGGGGTAGGCATGGAGTGCTGGAAATGTTCTCCTGGCTCAAACCCTGGCAGAGCCATCCTGGTGCCCACCACCACCCATAGCTCCCACCAGCTCCATCCTGCCAGGCAGCGGCCAGCAGGTCCAGCTCCACTCCCTCCAGGCTGCATCCCCCAGGACACCGAGGTCTATGGGAAACGCAAGCCCTGGCCCATAATGCTCGGAGATCCCAGCACCGTGACTCTGTGGCTTTGCTCCAGCCCCTGCTCCCACCCCAGCACCTCTCAATTAATTAATAACCCCAGATGTCATTTGCTTTTTCATGGTCGCTGGATTTGAACGGGGTAATTTACTCTCCTCCGATCAGGTCATGAAATGTTGATGTGGTTTAATGGGTGTTTTCATAACCTCCCCTGCCCTCTCCCGCGGCTCCCCAGGCTCTGCTCTCCGCAGCCCCGCGGGACACGTGGGAAGGCAGCGCCACGGCC